>NC_045541.1:18076058-18444738 GCF_009769535.1 Thamnophis elegans | reverse complement strand
GTGAGAATATTTTAGTTTTCACTTGACTAAGCAAAAGATGGTGTCCTATTCTTATCTACAAGCAGTTATAGAAGACTGGAGGTGTTCCTTCCTGGTTTTTGTTATATGCAGAAGACTCTTGCATGATGACTCAGGAGTTATTGTTGGCACATGCTCTTTGAAACCTGACTATATAAGAAGACACTTGAGCCACAACATTCTTGGCGGGGGGGGGAGTGTGTGGAAGATATATTTCCCCCTCTGACTTGAGATATAGGAGAAGATTCCTTATATCTGAAGGAACTGAAAATCAAGATGGTGCCGTCATAGGAGAACCAATTCAGGAGTGTGTTAGGCGTGGGTCACTGCCGGTTCCAGCAACCCAGGCGCCAAGTTACTACGGATTCGGCTGAATCGGTCCAAACTGGTTGAAACCCATCTCTCTCTCTGTCTCTGTCTGTCTCTCTATCTCTGTCTCTGTCTGTCTCTCTCTCTACTATATCTATCTATCTGTCTGTCTGTCTGTCTGTCTGTCTGTCTCTATCTCTTATCTCTCTCTCTCTCTCTCTCTCTCTCTCTCTCTCTCTCTCTCTCTCTCTGTCTGTCTGTCTATCTCTATCTATCTATCTATCTATCTATCTATCTATATCTATCTATCTATCTATCTATCTATATCTATTTCTCTCTCTCTCTCTCTGTATCTATCTATCTCTATCTATCTATCTATCTATCTATCTATCTATCTATCTATCTATCTATCTATCTATCTATCTATCTATCTATCTATCTATCTATCTATCTATCTATCTATCATCTATCTCCAACAGTTAGTTGTGCTGTAAACTCTGCAACACTGGATCGGATCAACTTACTACCTCACTTATTTACCAGGCCATTCTGGAGCCATCTGAAGGCTTCTTTCTCAACAAAATGTACCTTACAGGGTAGCTGTTGGGAAACCAAACTGAACAAGTGAGAATTATATAAATACCTTTATCAAACAAAGAAGCAATACTAACTAAAAGAGTGGGAAGAGAGACATGGTTGAAGGTTGCACAGATATGCATAGAAAGTAACAAAAGCCAGACAGGGAAAAACTCAGATGAGATAAGAAAATGAATGAGAATATTGTACAGGGCAACCTTATTACAAAACAGAGAGAAAAAAGATGGTGACTTCACAGTAATGTATATCTTCTGTTTCCCTGCCAATGGTGGTTGAGGAACTGGGCACAAAAAAAGATCAAGCAGAGTTTTTAAAAAGAGGAAAGTGGTCCAAAGTCACTGGGAACAGGTTGGAACAGCCAAATAGAGAATTAAAGGGGGAACAAAAGAAACTGCAAAGCATTTAGAAATGAAGCATAGCTGAGAGTAATGTATATTTGTGCTTTTGGGTTGTTGCTTCCCGTTGTTTCCCTGGAGCTGTCCTTCAATTTCCTTGGAAAGGTTTTTTGGAAGTAGCTTGCCCTTGACTTTTTCTTCTTAAGGCTACAAGAGAGGAACTGGTCCAAGATCATCAAGTTGACTTTGCCTAAGGCAGGGCCAGAATCTCCTATCATGTATGGCATCACCAGTTCCTTTTCTGGGTTTCTGGTGTGCATGCGCACATGACGATCAGCTGGCCTTTGTGCGTGCGGCAGTGCCAGAAACTGGAAGAGCTGGTCTTCCATTTTCTGGCTTGAGCATGCGTATCAGCTAGCTGATTGGTGCATGCGCGGCAGTAACCAGAAGACTTGTTGGCCAGCATGCATGCGTGTGCTGGAAACCAGAAGTTCATTTTCTGGCATGCACATGTCCCCTGGGCAGCTCCTCTTCCTGGTTGCAGCCCAGACGAACATGTGTGCCCTAAGTGCTCCCTTTTCGCCACTCGGCACCGAAAAGGTTAGCCATCACTGCCTTAATCATTGCACTAAGCTATATAAATAAATAAGATAAAATACAATAGTGGGAATACTCCGACACAGTTTAGAAATATGAGGGGGGATTACTTTGTAGGCTGTCATCTAATAAGCACATTTTGGGAAACCACAAGATCAAAGGAATTCAAAGCTTAGCTGCACTGGTCCTCACATTCCTACGGGTTTCAAGTAAGCAGAGGTCTTTGAACTGATGAAAGGACTCCACAGAAGGAGCTACAGGTGGGCAGCCAGAAGAAGAGTTTCAATGCTTTGCGCTTTAGAAGAGTTAGTATATGGAGAACTGGGCATCTCTTCTCTTCCTCTCAGGGGCTGTGCAGTATTCCAGTAACAGATGTGGCCTGGTTTTGGCAGCAATGGAAAGATTCTGTCACTGCTGGTTCATATTTTATTAAATGGCTGTTGATGATTCCCTGGGAACTTTACCAGTACCAGTTAAATTCCCTTAGTCATTTCTCTCTCTCCCTGCCCAGTTACATGTAGCTGCAAAGTGGAGTGTTTCTAAGTTCACTGGGAAAAATACCAATGCCAAAATGCTCTGTGCAGGTTTCCCATCCCATCATTCAGTTACTCTCGAAGGAGACATGAAATGGCATTAAGAGTTAGTGTAATGACAAGGCTCATCAATCCAGTTTTCTGTTTAACGTATGCAACTGTGTATCAGTCTCAGTCTTACATAAGCCGAACAGCGATGGGAGGACAGGGAATAAAATTTGTGCGGTGATGTTTTGTCCAATTGATGGTACTTTCTTCAGGGAAAGTTAAAAAAAAAAAAAGAAGTGAAGGGGAAGGATGAGAAAGGAAGTGCTGTTGAAAAGGAAGTACTGTTGAAGAGAAAGGAGAATACATGAATATGAAATTGTTCTTCAAGGGGATTGAACAGACATTTTACTAAATGCTCTTTGCAGATACAGCCCAATTTTTCAACAGTTGAAGAACTCCTCCGCCCTCAATTTTTTTTAAAGAAAATTTGTCACAACTACATTTTGTAAAGCTCTTCCTTGAATTACTCTTAGAAATAATTGTTGAGATTAAAAAAGTATTCGTGCCAAAACCAGATGAATCGTCCTAGCCAGTAGAGTGATTACTGTGCTGGATGAGGACTGGAGAGGGATCAATGAGCTTCTTCATCAGTGGTGGGATCCTGCCAGTTTAACAACCAGTTCAATGATCACGTGCTTCGTGCACAAGCATCAGCAGTTTTAACAAAATTTACCTCCCACGTTACTTCTGGGGAGTAGCACAGCTGAGGCACGGCAATCTGCTCTGCCACGCAAATCAGCTGAGAGGATAAAAGTAAGTAAAGCTCAGGGGTGGGTGGGTGGACCAATCTGATTGTCGTAGCGAACCAGTTTTCTACCCAGCTGATCGTTGTAGCTACCGGTTCTCCTGAACTGGTCCAAACCGACTGAATCCCACTCCTGTTTCATTCAGTTATGAACTTACTGGATGATCTAAGCCAATTACTATCTTTCTCTGTTACTTCAAAGGGTGGGCTGGGAATAAGTGCTATGTTATGGCTTAATCTTGGAAGGAAAAAGGTGGTATACACTATGAATATGGCATCCAGCGATATTTTGATTGCAAAACGAAGAAAGTTATTTCATGTATTTGCTTTGTGGGTACTTGGTTATCCAATTACTCTCATTGTCTAGAGATAGTCACTATTTTAGTAACATTATCTGCATACTTCAAGTAGCATCTGAGCAAGAGAAAGCACATCCAGTAACAATGATTCCCATGGTAAGTATGTGTATTATTTCAGCCTGAAGTTGCAATCGGATGTGCACATAGATTGGATTACATCTCAGTTTGATGGGATCCAGACTGAATTTAGAATTTATCATGAATTTATCATGAATTAATGGGTCAGTAATTTAAGACCAATGGATTTAAATGAACATAATTTCAGTTATGAACCCAATTTACTAAAATCAATTGTTTATGAATCATTAGATATGGAATTTGGCAATCAATAGTTTATATACTAAATTAGGCTCTTGAAGGGTAAGGAAAAGTAGCACTAAAATACATTTGTTAAAGCATATCATCATGATGAAATCATTCTGATAAATGTCCTTCTTTTTCATTATGATGTGAAAATGTAAGATAATGTTTTCTCTTCTGTTTATTTGGTGGAAGAAGTTAATAAAATATATTTAGGAAGCCATTAAATTATTTCATGTCTATGGTCATAAGACACAGATGAGTCTGTCTGTCTGTCTGTCTGTCTATCTGTCTATTCATCTATCATCTATCATCTATCATCTATCATCTATCATCTATCATCTATCATCTATCATCTATCATCTATCATCTATCATCTATCATCTATCATCTATCATCTATCATCTATCATCTATCATCTATCATCTATCATCTATCATCTATCATCTATCATCTATCATCTATCATCTATCATCTATCATCTATCATCTATCTATCGTCTATAATTTTAATAGCTCATTCAAGCCCCCTTTAGCCACTAGATCTATCTCTATGACTATCTAGATTTAGATGTCATAGAAGCACACTCCTTGTGCTTCTTCTTATATTCCAGCCTTCTGCAACATGGTACCTTACAAAAGTTTTGGAATGGAATTCAAAGAATTCCTGCCCAATTTAGTCTTCTAGAAGTAAGCACGTCTTAGGCATTGTTGATCTGGGCCGTCATAAATGATGCCTTGGAGGGTCTAAAATAGTGAGCCACTGAGGAAGAACTTCCCTGGCTCATGCAAGAACAACAAATTCTTTTGCAACTGCAATAAGGGGATAAATAGAAAGAGAGTGCTAAATTTGGAAGAACATAACTTTAAGGATGAGAAATAATGCCAACCCTGTATTTTCTCTACCTGAAGTTTTAAATTCCCAAACTAGGTTATTCAAGTGCAGATTGTCATGGACAAAGTGGGCGGTAATAAAATGGGGTTTGGGGGGAGGGAGGACAGGCTATAACAACTTTCTTCGTTGTTCTCAGATATTTGGAGCAGGACTGTGGCATTTCTGAATTATGGCATCAATGACCATCGAATAACTAGATGCCTCAGTTTTGCTGACTAAACACATACCCCATATGGGGAAAAGGCTCTGGCTTCCAGGAACCATACTGTAGGTTCTGAGCATTTAAAAATGATGCAGGGCCCTAAAAACTTTTGTTATAATACGATTTTCAATCATTAATACTGTCTGATTTCTTGGAGAATATTGCTTTTGTTTCAGCACAAGTCTGAGTTTTTAGTTCCAATAGAAACTTTTCTTGGACAGGCCATAGAATTCCCACTTGTTTTTTCCCCCCCAAATTCCTAGACTGGAATCTAGAACACACTTTAAAGGGCTACTGTTCATTGGCGGCAACGCCTTCAAACTCCTTTTCTTTGCATTTTTGCATTTTTTTTATTGCATTTTATTGAGATTTATAGGCCGCCCTTCTCCCTGAGGGGACTCAGGGCGGCTTACAATCACAAGGGGAGGGGGTGCAGTACCATGAGACAAACAATAGTGAACAAAATAAAATGGTAAACCACAACATGCATTCAACAGTCAACACTCGGGCGGGTAAATTGGAAACCTATCCCCAGGCCTGCTGGGAGAGCCAGGTCTTGAGGGCTGTGCGGAAGGTCTGGATGGTGGTGAGGGTACGAATCTCAACGGGGAGCTCGTTCCACAGGGTCGGAGCTGCAACAGAAAAGGCTCTCCTCCGTGTAGTCGCCAGTCGACATTGACTGGCGGATGGAATTCGGAGGAGGCCCAGTCTGTGCGATCTAATCGGTCGGAGGGAGGTGATCGGCAGAAGGCGGTCTCTCAAATATCCAGATCCACTACCATGGAGTGCTTTAAAGGTGGTCATCAATACCCTGAAGCGCACCCGGAGGCCGACAGGTAGCCAGTGCAGCTCGCGGAGGATGGGTGTAATGTGGGCGAACCGCGGTGCGCCCACTATCACTCGCGCGGCTGCATTCTGGACTAACTGCAGTCACCGGATGCTCTTCAAGGGCAACCCCATGTAGAGCCCATTGCAGTATTCCAGCCTAGAGATCACAAGGGCTCGAGTGACTGTTGCGAGAGCCTCCCGGTTCAGGTAGGGCCGTAACTGGCGGACCAGGCGAACCTGGGCAAATGCCCCCCTTATCAGAATTTATTACCGTGACTTACATAGCTTTTGCAAAACTGGATATAAATATATATTTTTACATTTTCTCCAATGTGTAAACCTTAGGGATCATTGGGTAAACGTTTCTCGCTATATCTTAGAGGCAATGCTTATATTTCTGTAGTAGCAACATCTCTGCCCATTAAATTAAGCTTCTCCAATGCAGTGCTCAACTGTAAGCACAGCCTTATCTATGGCAGTCTTAGAAGAAAAAAGACTCTATTTCATGTCTATAGGTAAGTGAAGTAACAACCCAATTACATATGTAACATTACTCAAGTCATGCTCTTGGGAATAAAGAGGATTTTTTTCTGAAATCAATAAGGGTAAAGGAAGAGCATCCAGTCAGCATATTCAGCAGGTTTTTGTTTTGTTTTTAAATCATAGCAAACTCCCCTTTCTTGAACAGATCTGTAGGCTTTGCGTCAATGCGTTTCAGGCTCATTTCCTTCATAAATAACTCCTAGAGTAGAACCTGATAGCCTTTTATAGTATTCCAATTTATCTAGTGCACATTTGAAGAGCTTCATGACATTTGATAATGGGAACTTGGCTTCACCGGAGGTTCAGTTATATCAGCTAAAGAAATCTGGCGGGGTAGGGGAAAATGTCATGGAAAGTCAGTGGCTGGCCTTTTTTTTTTTAAAAAAAGCCCCCAAATTTAGCAGGGGATGATGGTGAAAATGTCAATGTACCCCCTTCTCCAATAACATAGAAGAATGCACTGGCAATACAACATCAATTAATTGCAGCTAAAGTGTGGAAGAAGGAATTTATTTTTATTTTCCACTCCCTCTTCTTTTTAAAAAAAATGTTTCTTAAATCTGCTGGCAGGGTCCAAGGTCTCAGTGGCACAGTAACTAAGCAAGAATGACTCTGACATCTTTCTATAATCACTCATGGTTGGGTCATCTTGTGTGTAGACTGTTGCAATGGACTTTACACCGGACTGATTTGGAACTTTTATGTCCATGTAACATCTCTGCTTAACGAGCTTCATTAGTTGGCTTCTAAGTGCAATTTAGAATGCTGGTTAACCACATAGCACCTGGTTATTTCAGGGACTCTGCTTCTTCTGGGATCTGATGCCCTACACAATGACACAAAATTAGCATGCTTCAGGTCCCAACAATTAAACAGTAGTAGTACCTGATGAGACCCAAGAAGAAGGTGTTCTCTGTCACAGTGCTGGCCTTCTAGAACAGTATCCCACCAATGATTCCAATGGTTCCAATTCTAATCTTGTCTAAATGAGTGTTGAAGATCTGACTCTTTCCTCACCTCCTGGGTTGGGAAGTGAGATTGGGGAATTGTCAGATCCATGTATCTGCCATTCTTCAGTGGAAAAGGGGGTTTTGTGGATTTGATACATGTAGTTTCTCTTTCTTTTCTTTATATCCCAAGTAACTTATTTCTTGTCTTGTCCTTTTGTATAGCCTTTCACCCTATTTATAGCCATTGCCTGGTGCCTCAAATTTCTGGAAAGTTCTCACCTCTTGGGGAATGCAAGGGGAGAGGGCCATGTAGATTGCGATGCCAGAAGATGGTCCTGAGAAACTCATCTGTTTCTCAGAGACGCCAGTACAATAACATCTTCACACCTGCGGAGGATTTGCAGAATCCACATCAGACTGTGGGGCAGGGTTCCTAATTTCCTTTATCCTTCTTGTATGCCCTGAGGGTCCTCAGAGCCTGTTTTGAATTTTGACTTGCTTTCACCTCTTTTCAATGAAAGATTCCTTTTGAAATACAAAGTTTTCAAGAGTCTATGCTTTCTTGAAGGTGTGTGTGGGGGGCAGTCCTTACAGGAATATTTGGACTTGGAATGTAGAGAAATATTGCTCTCTTTCTCTGGACATTTATTTTTTGCTTGTTATGATATTTTTGTTTTTAATATTATATGCTCCCCATCATTATGGAATTGGTCAGCTTTAGAAATTTGACAAACAAACAACAAAAAAATAATAGGAGTGATTTAAGTTGTGGTCAGTCAAATTAGGGCTGAAACTGCAGCCCTGTAAAGCAGAATTGAAACAATTATCCAGTCTGCCATTGGCTAATACAATAGTAAACTCTTCTCCAAGAATTCCCAGTTTTCACCAGTCTTGCTTAGGAAAATTAGACAAGGCACAATTATGTGATTCTAAATTGGGAAAAGAGAGCCAGTTTGGTGTAGTGGCTAAGGCACCGGGTGGAAACTGGGGACCATGAGTTCTACTCCTGCTTTAGGCACAAAGTCAACTGGGTGATTTTGGGTCAGTTCCTCTCTCTAAGAAGGAGGCAATGACAAATCACTTCTGGAAAAAAAACTTTGTCAAGAAAACTCAGGGCCTAGACTAAGCAGTTTCTTATCCTGTGAAGAATCCTCCTCACCCCCCAAATGGGGAAGCCCAGCTATAAGTATAAAATTGGTACTTGGATGAGAAATCAATAGGAGATCCCAGGATGGGATCGTGTTGATTTTCAGTATGAGCCAAAAATCCAGCTGGAAGAAGACATTGGCAAACCATTTCCATATTCTCAGGAAAACCACATTGACACGTCCATGAGATGCCACCAGGAGTTGGCGTAAAATTGAGAAAAGTTTGGTTAGCAACAAATGCTAACGATTTGTTTGTTTGTGAATATTAACATCTTTGAATTGTTCATTTTTATCAGATGTCAATGCTTATCTCATGTAACCCAGGGGTTAGATTTCAAAACCACTCTTGTCCACGGCTTACACACTGCTTGTCCACAGCACAGATATTGATGAAGAAGGGTTTTTTTATATAAAGTTTTTCATTTGTTTTTCATTTTCATAACTTATAGCCACATGTATACTATTACATAATGAACATTGTATTATATTATTAAATGTTTACATCAATTCATCTTACTATCAACTCCCAAAAACAATTATTGGCTCTTCTGTTCTCCATATATCATATTTGTACCTCATCCATCACTTTCTTCTCCCTCTCTCCTCCCCCTCCCTACCTCCTTTCTTCCCTCTTCTCTACTAGCAATAGCAATAGCAGTTAGACTTAGCCCTCTCTAAGCGGTTTACAGAGTCAGCATATTGCCCCCAACAACAATCCGGGTCCTCATTTTACCCACCTCGGAAGGATGGAAGGCTGAGTCAACCCTGAGCCGGTGAGATTTGAACAGCCGAACTGCAGAACTGCAGTCAGCTACTTCCCCTTCCTCTCTCCTTCTCCTCTCTCCTCTTTCCACTCCTTCTTTCTCTCCTCCTCTTTCCCCCCTCTCCTATCCCTCTCTTCTGATGAAGAAGTTTTAAAAAGATTAAATGATCTTTTCAGGAGAGCAGGAACTCCCTTAACAACTACCCTCTATGGTAGGTGTGGCAAGAAATAATAATTGATCCCAAATCACACACTTTGGACAAACCTCTCTACCAGTCTCAGTTGTTATGCGTGGCAATCAAGGATCAATAATCAGGGGCTAAGCATTTTTCTGATGAAACATGTAGAAATGCCTCCTCCTCCTCCTCCTCCACCACCACCAGCACCACAACCACCACCACCTCCTCCTTCCTGGTATCATCTTGTTTTGTGTGTTTCTGTTTGTCGGAAGTAGAATTAGCCTCACTAAAGAAAAGTTAGCACATTGGTGCAGTTATGGGAATTGGTGGGATAGAGGACTTTTGGGGAGGAAGTGGGAGAGAGAAAAGTTGAAGAAAGGGAGATCTGTGAGAGATTAGAACAAGAATGCAGAATCCTTTGAAGGTGCCTAGTAACCCCAAGAATCCCATTGAAACTTACTGAACTTTAAGTTATAATGCAAGAGAAGGGTCAAATGATTCAGTATATGGGCTGTAAACGTATTAGTCTAATAATTTAACCTGAATTTCATCCCCTCTCCCCCTGGTTCCAGGTAGTTCTTCATCCTACTCCTGTTACTACCTTGTTTGAGCATAATAAGCCGTGTGATACCAGCTCACTGCTCATAAACCAGTCAAGTACAGCATGGGCTTGAAAAGGGCAGCTGCATATCCCCAATCTATGAGAGGTAATTTTGCAATATTTAACCCTGCAGGAATCCTGTTCTTTTAACATCTAAGGTAATTTTCATTTTCATTTAGAATACAGTAGTTCAAGCACAGGTTTGCCAAGGGCAAAGTGTATATGATGAGAAAGATTTGATAATATGATTTGCCAGGGTTTTAATGTGCAGCAATAGAAGCTTTCTCCTTTAAACATTTTATCCTATGCAGGCAGTCGTGGTCATGCAAACACAATTGGAACTGGAATTACTGTCACTAAGTAATGTGGTTGTAAAGTGGGACGGCATGTGTTCTGACTTAGGCTTCCCAAGGACATGAAGCAAACTCCTTGTCCCAATTTTTTTTAAAAAAACCTTTTATTAATTTACTGTGAATTCTGCTCATTCACATCCAGCAAACTCTTTCGAAGGAGGATGTACAGTCACAGACCTTATCTGGCTTGGAGAGCTGACAGGCCGATACCTGCAAAACTTGGCAAGGAGTCACAGAGAGTCAGGAAGCAATTAAGCAAATTAATTGTCTCCTGCAAAATCCACTCCCATTTTGCTCCTCTTTTATTTGCTCTGGGAGGGGCCATTCACCGTCCACCTGTGGCCTTTCTTCCAAGTTGACCCCTGTTCCTTATCTGTTCCCTTCATCTGGCAATCTGTGCATGCATACACTGGGAACAGGCTCTAGATGTTCGTCTGCCTCACTGATGTCTGACTCTGAAGGCAGCTGATAACTGGCATTGGGATCTGGCCCCCTCTCTGCCTTCGACACAGAGCCCTTATCAAAGCCTTCCCCAGACTCCAGGACTGGCCCATGTTTGTCCCCAACCTTCTCACTGTTCAAATCTGCTGCCAGTTCTGCTGGCTGCTGGCAGGCCACAACACCATGTGACTGCATCACTAAGTGAGGGCAATCCTGGCAGTCCCATTTGCTGTTATAACTCCAGTTGTGTGTGTCATTAAGCAGGAAGTGGAAGTTCAACCAGGTAAAGAGGTTGGGGATACTGCACAGGGGTGAAGGAGGCTTTCTATAAATATTGTGTGTGGGGGGGAGAGTGTACCATAATGTGGTGTGAGTTCAGGGAGCCTGGGGAAAGAGAGAGTAGGGTGTATACATGAATGTATGCAAGCACAGGGAGGTCAAGGCTTCTTGGTCTGATGTTGCACTGAGGCTGCAACAAGACTTTGAGTTGCAGTGAAGCCCCTGGTTTGGGCCGCAATTTGTGGTTTTGGGAGCCCTTGGGCTGTCTTGTGAGAGTAGAGAAATTGCTGCAGCACACCTTGGCGGTGTGCCCCTTCCACTCGCATCGCTGGCAAATTGCTTCACAGAAACAGCAGGATGATCAGATATGGTCTCATCCACAGCTGGCGCAGTGCGAAACTTGTGAATTGAATTTTCGCACTGGCTTTGTGCGGCTACCGCATCGCGGTAGCTGTTTTCCTCCTCGCTTCCAGAGCTCTCGGGTTCTGTAGTCTCGCGATGTACGCAGGTACTTTTACATGCATCCGAAGGTGCGCTGTGGCGCTGGAGGGTTTCCGTTGATTGACGGCTGATTCGGATGCTCTAGCTTCATCTAGTGCAATCTGCAGACAGTGGTTGGATTTAGCAAGTAGCTTCCTCTGCAAAATGATGTCTTGCACACCACAAATTACGCAATCCAGAATCAGCTCGTCCAGCTCACGGAACTCTCAGTAGGCTGTGGCTTTTTGGAGCGCTGCCACATACTCGTTGATTAATTCACCAGCCTTCTGGTTCCGAATGTTGAATTGGTGCCGGCAAACATATTTGGATGGCTTTGGCGCATAGTGGGTCTTCAGCATTTGTTGTAGTGCAGACCAGGACACTGCTTGGAGGGGGGGTTGGTTCTGAGAGGTTTTTTGCTGTTTTGAACACTTCCCGGCCACAGTAACTGAAGAATATGTTATTTTTATGGGCTTCTGGAATGCCCGTGAGATGGTTCGCTTCCAGGAAACTCTCGAATCGTAGCATGTACGATTCCCAGTGTTCGGTGGCTGGATCATATGGAATTGGTGAGGCGTGCATAGCCATTCTAATTCTATCTGGTTGTTCCGCGATGGCTTGCTTGATGCAGCACAGGATGCTCCGGGCTGGATGTACTTGCAAGGCTTCGTTTGCTCTCTTTGTTAGCCTAGTTGCCTTCCAATCCCACCCTCATCGCCAGTGTTTGATCTGGTAAAGGAGACACACAAAGGGTTCAGTAACAACAGCTCTTTATTGCAAGTCAAGTAAACATCCGGCTGGGGAATGGTCGGGCAGCATCCCCTTTTAAAGGGATCTGTCAGACCTCTTGACCAATGGGATTCAACCTCTGTTCCTGCCAGAACAGAGGACCTTGGTGGAAACCTCTGTCAGTCTGTCAGCAGGGGGGAATATCTAACACATTTGGCATACTGTGTGAAGCCAAGCAACTAGCCCGAGCAGAGATTGCTCCACATAAAAAGTTTCATCCAGTAGTGGGATTCAGCCAGTTTGCACCAGTTCTGGAGAACTGGTTGTTAACTTTTTGAGCAGTCTGGTGAACTGTTTGTTAGAAGAAATCATTAGGGCAGAGAACCAGTTGCTAAATTATTTGAATCACACTATTGATTTCATCCTATTTTGGGTAGCTCTGCATACCAGATCTGGAGTTGATTTTGTAGAGGCAGAACAGCAATAGGTCAACCCCCACCCCCTGAAGCCCCCAAGAGCAGCATTTTCAATCAGGAAGATTGGTGCAACATAGTCCAATGAATTGTGTCAAGAAACTGGGTAAGATTGGGGGAGGCCGGCAAAAGAGCTCTCAGTCTCTGAGGTAAGATTTTCGGTGCTTTCAGTTACCTCCCACCCACTCTGCAATTTTTGAGGCTCCATTTAACGCCTAGAATGCTTTGCTGGCTGCAGCAGCTCTAGCTGTGGATGAAATGGCGCACTTTCTTCAAAAGCCAAAGAGTGTGTGCACCAACCAGGAGAGAAAATAGGGGCACATGGATAATGAAAAGAGAAGGAAAGAAAGAAGATGCAGGTGAATGAATTCTTCTGTTTTTATACACCAATTAGGAAAGTAGAGGACACAGTAATGCTTGCGGCTTCCTGCTGCCAGCGAGAAAGGCATTTAGCTGGCAAGCTTAGAAGTCCCACCGTTTGCTTGAACGTGGAGTGCATTAGTACATTGTGTCAAGAAGCCATGATTTCGTGCGCTCCAGGATTAAAAACTAAAGGTAATGTTTTCACTTCATAAGTCTCTATTTAGATTTTTATAGAGCTCCCTAGGCTTAAAATTTGGCTTCCATTGGAAAATGCTTCTTACTTTCCAGGTCTCTCCATTTTAAAAACCCTTCTCACTTGGTCTATCATTTAGTGGGGCAAGTTCACCTATGGAACAAAATGAAAATGTATAATTGTAGCCATCTTTTAAAAGTCAAAATTAATACAACTTTCTAAGTTCCATTAAAAATATCAGTGTGGGTGTGTACATGCCTTTGTGCAGAGGTTGTAATCTAAAATATGCGTACACACCCACACATCCTTTTAAGTCAGAAAGCTGGTATGTTCTAAATTAAACAATACAACACAAAATGTGTCCAAAGAAACAGGCATTTTGACTATGGGGATTTATGACTACGAAATAAGGAGCACCAAATCACCAGTTATAAAAAAACAATAATGAAGGAAAAGCTTAGCGGGCATTTCCTGTATGACTACTAATTAAAACGACATAAGAAAATATGCTTAGGATTGCATGTCATGGTTACAATTTTGCTCAAATTGTTCCTGCATTCGGTTGAACAAACCAAAGAGGCCATTTTCTGACTGTGACATTTTTGCACATTTTCATTCATAAGCCTGTCCTTTCCTGTTTCTGCACTAAGTGGCTTAATTTATTTATCTTTATAATTTGCATTAAAGTATACATGCTATTTATAAACATATTTTACTGGAAATTATTCATGATAGAGTACATTTCATGCTCTCTTATTAACTGCATGGGAAATTTGGAGTAATAGAGAACTGATTTCATTTAGAAAATATGGAGCAGTAAATGCAAAACTGAAGAAGAACCTCAAATCAGTAACCTTTGCACTGGAGTAAATGTTGATAGAATTAGATTGTGCTGGTAGTACAAATGTTATTCTTACTATAACACTAACAGAGGAAGTATGGTGCATTGTTAAAAGCAGTGGCCTAGCAGCTGGGAGCCTGAGAGTTGTAGTCTCGCTTAGTCATGAAACAGCTGATTGATATTGGGCTAATCATGGTCTCTCAGCCCAGATCACCTCACAGAGTAGCTGTTTTGGGAAAAAACAAGGAAAAGCATTAAGTATATTTGAACATAGCCTTTGAACTTTGAGTCCCTTGGACTGCAAGGCGATGAAACCGGTCAGTCCTAGAGAAGATCAGCCCTGACTGCTCTTTAGAAGGCCAGATCGTGAAGATGAAACTCAATACTTTGTCCACCTAATGAGAAGGAAGGACTCATGGGAGAATAGCCTAATGCTGGGAAGATTGAGGGCAAAAGAAGAATGGGATGACAGAGAATGAGGTGGCTGGATAGAGTTACTGAAGCAGTCAGCATAAGCTTAAATGGACTCCAAAGGTTGGTAGAGGACAGGAAGCCTGGAGGAACATTGTCCATGGGGTTGTGATGGGTCAGATATGACGTTGCAATTAACAACAACTATATATGCTACTAATGATCCAGAGTTTAGTCATTTGTACATTTCAGCCTTTTTAATACTTAGCATGACCTTCCTCACCTCATAAGAAAAACATGCACAATAACAGGCATGGATTTATAAACCATCTATCCCAATAAACTCATAACTCTACCCTGTCTTGATTGGCTGTGCACAAGGAGGGTGGTAGTGAAAAATAATAGACTTGGCTGATTTAAGCTTGCTTTGGATGGTTTGGTACACAATGCTAATGAGACAAAGGTGTTAAACAAGATCAATTCATCAAAACAATTAAAGACAAGTACCAAATATTTCTTAAAGTGCACTTGATATTCTGACAATATATTTCAAATCCCTTGAGTGTTGAGGAACAAACACTCCTGTTTTCTGCAAATTTTCTCATATGTGTTGATTTAGGAAGAAGCTCATAGAATCCCAAAGAAGATATTTATACATCTACCTGCTCACAAATGGGATGAGGGACAGAATGTGCTTTTAATCAAGCAAGTTCACTGATTGGCATAGGTAATGTTGTCATTTGGACATGCCTGATTTGAATCTTGCAGGATCCTAAGTCTAACTGTAATTAGAACTATTAAAGATTTACAAGAAATCAAGCTATTTTGCATTTTGGTTCTTCAGAGGAAGATTTTTTTAAGCACCTCTTGAGAACCTAACAGTGTAGAAATATAGAAACACAATAGCATTAATGTCTATATTTAGATGTTTTTTCCAGTTTAATGATTTTATAAGTAGAGAAGGAGACATTATTATAAAAACATGGGAAACAGAGGGGAAACTCTGATGCTAACAATTATATGGATGTTAAAAGCATTTCTATGGATGCAATGGTGTATCTATAAGAATGTAATCACTCCAGAAATAGGGAGTTAGCTGCTGCCAATAGTAGTAAACCAGTAATTATCTGTTTCCTTACCATCTCACTCTTGGAAATCACAGTCTGGGAGATATGATGAGCTAGCCATGGATAAATGGAGATGAAATCTTAACAAATCAATCTTTGTGAATGATAACTCAACCAGGGACAAAGGGTCATCAGTCTTTGGTCAATGGATTTTAACATCAGGTTTGCAGTGCTCAAATGGCAGCAGCAAGGCTGCTTTTTAAATGAAATAGTGCTGACTAATACCATGTGTAAGGGTATTAGTGGCTAAGATGCTGAGCTTGTCAATCAGAAAGGTCGGCAGTTCAGTGGTTCGAATCCCTAGGACCATGTAACAGAGTGAGCTCCAGTTACTTGTCCCAGCTTCTGCCAACCTAGCAGTTCAAAAGCACATAAAAATGCAAGTAGAAAAATAGGCACCACCTTTGTTGAGAAGGTTCCATGCACCTTTGGCGTTTAGTCATGTCGGCCCAAATGACCACAGAGACACTATGGACAGTGCTGACTCTTCGGCTTTGAAATGGAGATTAGCACCACCCCCTAGAGTCAGGAATGACTAGCACATACGTTTGAGGAGAAACGTTACCTTTACCTAATACCACATGTAGATAAATTATAATTCCTTTATAAGGTCAACTGAATTGGCTCCTACTTTATTTCTAAGCAGAATTCAAACTATTGGGATCAATTTAGTAAAGGCCCATTTCCTCTCTTTTTAACCAGACATCTTACAAAACATTGGTAAGAAATGCCATCCAGTGTCTTAACCCACTTCTCTGATCAGCTGGGAATTAATGGCAGGTTGTCCATTTCTAAAAAGGTTAGTACATGGAAGGTTGCCTTACTATTTCCACCCTCCTGGAGATCTTGCTCAAGGTCAGCTGGGAAAAGAGAGAAGGAAGGAGATTAATAGGTGTATGGTTCCTGAATAAGTGTGAATGCATACACATGAGGATTGTTGTTGTGGCCTGCCAGTGGAGCTGGCAGCAGATGTGGACAGTGAGGAGGTTGGGGAGGAACAAGGGCCAGTCCTGGTGTCTGGGGAAGGCTCTGATGAGGGCTCCGTGTCAGAGGCAGAGAGGGGGCCAGATCCCTGTGCCAGTTATCAGCTGCCTTCAGAGTCAGACATCAGTGAGGCAGATGAACAGCTGGAGCCTGTTCCCAGTGTGCGCATGCACAGACTTGCCAGATTAAGGGAATAGATAAAGAACAGGGGTCGACTTGGGAGTAAGGCCACAGGTGGACAGTGAATGGCCCCTCCCAGAGGAAATAAAAGAGAAGCAAAATGGGAGTGGATTTTGCAGGAGACAATTAATTTGCTTAATTGCTTCCTGACTTTCTGTGACTCCTTGCCAAGTTTTGCAGGTATCGGCCTGTCAGCTTCCCAAGCTAGATAAGGTCTGTGACTGTAAATCCTCCCTTGAAAAGACTTTGCTGGATGTGAATGAGCAGAATTCACAGTAAATTACTAAAAGAGGTTTTTGTTGGGGCAAGGTGTTTGCTTCATGCTCTCAGGAACCCTTGGACAGAACATTTGTTGCCTCTAGGAGCTCAAGGTAGTTTACATGGATAGCAAACATACAGAAGAATATTTGAATTGCGCAGCACCTTTTGTTACTCCAAGAACAGCCTTCAAAGACAAGTTCAGGTTGACTTCACCAGCATAATATTCTTCAAACATCCAGACCTACCTGGAGGCTCTAAGTATACTTTCTCTGGTCATGTCCTCAGTAAAGCTGTGGCTTTCTTTTCTTACCTCTTTCAAATTCTTAACTCTGTGCCTGGCATTTTCACTTTAAAATGGGGTAGGTGTGTGTGTGTGTGCGTGCGCATATAATGCACTTAATGTTCACAGGGTCGTCAGTTTTCCCAGGAATAATACCACATTTAACTCTCTCTGGGACCAAGCAGATGACCAGGCTGGTGAAGACAGATTTATGCTACTGTGTACCCATTGTGCAGTAAAATCTAGTGTTCTATCTATAATTACTCTAAGAAAATCACGTCCCATTGATTCTTTCCCCATAATAATAACGTTAATCCTCAAGCTTTTAAAAATGCAACTTTTAAAAAGTCTTTACCTTTTCTTTTCAATTGGCTTCCCAAGCCACAATAATAACGTATCTGCAGCAAAATAAAAAAGACAAAGGAGCAGTAGGGGTTTCTTTTATGGAATGCTTTTAATGCCACTTTTGCTACAGATGTCACAACATGATGCTCTCTTGCTCACAGCTGGGTGAAGTGAGATGGCGATTTTGATGGAAACTGCATAAAGAAAGCATTGCTCCCAAAAATGATGAATGGTTAATTAACAACAGAAGAACTGGCAATATTCTATTCTTCTCTTCTCTTCTCTTCTCTTCTCTTCTCTTCTCTTCTCTTCTCTTCTCTTCTCTTCTCTTCTCTTCTCTTCTCTTCTCTTCTCTTCTCTTCTCTCCTCTCCTCTCCTCTCCCCTCCCCTCCCCTCCCCTCCCCTCCCCTGCCCCTTGCTTTAAGGGCAGGGGCATTGAACAAAATTATCTAGTACCCAGAGCAATTATAGATACCTTTAATAGTTTTGATTACTAGAAATTCCTCTTCGTGGAACACCAGTGAATTGATGGGCAAGTTCATAAACAAGTTATTTTGTTTCTCCAAACGAAAAGGAACTTGAGTGTGAACTTGCTCATCAACTCCTGCTGTTTCAAGAAGAGGAGCTTCTAGCAATCAAAACTACTAAACATATCTACAATTGCTGTACTTTCTAGACAATTTCATGCAATGCCCCTACTCTTAAAAGACAAAATTGCCTTTGGGAACTTTCCTTCCCAATCTGGCACTCATCTAATGTTTCAGACAACAATTCCTATTCACTCCAACCAGTATGACCAGAATAGAATAGAATAGAATAGAATAGGATAGGATAGGATAGGATAGGATAGGATAGGATAGAATTCTTTATTGACCAAGTGTGATTGGACACACAAGGAATTTGTCTTTGGTGCATATACTCTCAGTGTACTTAAAAAGACAAGATACATTTGTCAAGAATCATAAGGTACAGAACTTAATGATAGCCATAGGGTACAAATAAGCAATCAGGAAACAATATCAATATAAATAATAAGAATATAAGCAATAAAGTTACAGTCCTGCAGTCATAAGTGGGAGGAGATGGGGGATAAAAACAATGAGAAGACTAATGGTAATAGTAATACAGCCTTAGCCAATAGTTTGACAGCGATGAAGGAATTATTTGTTTAGCAGAGTGATGGCATTTGGGAAAAACTGTTCTTGTGTCTAGTTGTCTTGGTGTGCAGTGCCCTATAGCATCATTTTGAGAAAAAAATTATGTCCAGGATGCGAGGGGTCTGTAAATATTTTCACGGCCCTCTTTTTGACTTTTTGACATAAACACATGAATTGCAATCCTAAACATTTGAACGGGATCATGAAGGAAAAGGAATCAGGTGCCTTCACTCAAAATTAAGCTCCTCACAGAAGAAAGTGAAAATATAATTGCGAAGATTTCATAGTTAGTACAAAAGCCCTTATATGGGGCATCTCAGAGAAAGGGAAGCAAATTGCATTTGTATCCAAAATTATTATGGCAATACTATGGTTCTAATACACAGTATGAGGCCCTTTTAATTAAGGTAGAATTTTATTTGTGAAATCTTGATCCATTCTCTCATTTGCTACTGGAGCTTTCTTTAAAAATTGCAATGAAACTTTATAAATGTTTTCAACAGTACTAATCTATATGGTTACCTAGAAGGAAGTCACATTGCTTTTAGTACACTAAACTTCTAAGTTATCATAAATAGTACAGGAGTATCACGTGAATCTTGAGTACCATAATTAAAAATTTGCCCTGATAGTAAATAAGATTTGTTCGATATTATGGTTCCATGTTCTCTATTTATCTCTAGATAGGATCTTTGACATTTTTATTTCTCACTTGGTTAAATTTCTTTTTGAGATTTATACAAGAAAATGAGAATAAATGTTAGCTTGTAAATGGGACTGTTCAGGAGAGGAAAATCAGGTTTTTTGCCAGTTTTCTGATATCCATAAAGTTGAAGAGTCATTATACAATGCATAGGCTACCTGTAGCATAAAGGTGTTTTCTTGAAATCAAATAATTGTTAGTGCAGAAGCTATAGTAATTGGTGGTATAGCAAGTGAAATGAATACAATATAATTTAAATGGCAATTCTGATCCAAAAGAAGCTCAGAATACGGTTTAAAGAATTGCAGTATCTTAGAATCTGGAAATACATTTTCAATCCGTCTGTTAACTTACTTTCAATCAATATTAAAATATAGCACATGGCCTAGATTTTAAATTATTGCAAGGTTTATTTACAAATGGTGTAATTTTGGAGACAGAAAAAGAAAGAAAGAAAAGGTGAATAATATACATTGGAATTGCAAAATCTCTAATACCTGCATCTTATGATTGCTAAAATTATCATTAAGTACAGTTATACAAATGGGAGAAGGAAAATCCACATCGTGATGTTACAACATGGGGTCTCAATATTCTGAGAGTGCCCTTGACACTTTTGCTGCTTGAGGGTCCTTTGAGACCTAAACCGTCCTGTAGAGACGGTGATCAGGAAGACAAAGCCTTGCTGGTCTCAGGGATATCACAAAATCCCTGATAGACCCAAGGGAAGTGCTTCAAGCCCGCGGTAAACAGGCAGCCCCAGGCTGATGAAATCAGGATGCTCCGGAAGGAAGGAAGTGAAAAGAGAAAGTGAGTCCATCTGGTGAGGTATTTTTTCTATTTTGCTAAAGACTGCCCAAAGAAATGTTTCTTTAAAGCCAAATTAGATCCATAAACAAAAGAACTGAGTGACAAAAATAATCCTAATGGGATCACGGTGGAAAGATTTTTTTTTCTCTTTGTAACTATTTTTTGTGGATTGAAATGTTCGTAACGTTCTTCATCTCTCCTCTTAAACGGATTGATTTTTTCTGCTTCTTGTTGCTTTATTTTTTGACTTCTGAATTAAAACCTTCCTTTTTATTTTAACAATTTATCCTACTACTTGTTATTAAACCACACTAAAATAAATCTAAAGAACATTGTTTCCTATAGAAGGTGAAAATTAACCGCCACTCAGAGGTCAGAAGCTGGGGTTTTTGAAACAACATATTTCTCTTCTTATTTGACTTCACTAACTTTGTAGCTGAAGGGTTTGCAACTTGTTTACAGAAACTGATAAAGAACCAAGGGCACAACCTATTTTCACAGGTGCCTCTGAGAATTATTTTGGCAGAGAAAGAAAGAAAGAAAGAAAGAAAGAAAGGAAGGAAGGAAGGAAGGAAGGAAGGAAGGAAGGAAGGGGGGGAAACAGAACACTTCCCCTTTGAAGAGCATAAAAGAGCTTGTGTTCAAGTCCATTTAAAATAAAAAAGAAGAGAGGCCTGGAAGGCTAGAGTAGCAGTTGCTATTAGTTTTTTTCCCTTCTCTCTTCTGTTCTGGAAACATGGATCAATACTTAGATGAGGAAACCTTAAAATTCCAAAATATCTTGGCTGGAATTCAAAATCTATTGGAAGGATATGGGAGAATTGAGAAGTTGGAAAGACTAGTCTTCCTCATAGCAAAAGATGAAGGGGTTGGAGCCCCAAAAATGAAAGGGGAGAATGAAGATATAGAAGATAAAGATAAGACAATAGATGAATTTATTAATGGAGCAAATGTGGGTGAAAGTGGAAAGAAGGGAATATGGAAAAGGAAATTCGACGAATTAGAGCTCTACCCCAGATTTCAGGACACAGAAGAAGAAAATACTAAGGATAATAAACATAAGAAGAGAATTTTTTTCAGAAGCAAGAATGACAACCAAAGACAAGTTAATTTTAGTAGCAACTGGTGGGCAATGAGATCAACTGAGAGATCCTTCAAGCAACAAAGTGCAGAGAGAAGTTTATAAAAACCTTATAAAGGTGATAAAAAGAAGACTGACTCTACAAGAGAGATAAGACTGTTTTGTTATTGGAAAGATACAGGCTGACAATGAAAGTTGATAATAAAAATAGTTTTTTATTATTGGTGATTAATAAGTAGGAATTTTGTAACTTAGATTGTTTTAGATTGTTATTAAATGTTTACTCGCTAACAATTAATTAACTATAAATAATAATAATGAAATGATAATGGATACAGCGTAATGATATATACATATATTGGCAATTTAGTAAAAGAAATTTGGATATAAATTGTAAATTGTGACTTGGGAAAAAGACCTATAAATTTTATTAACAAATTTTCACTTATAAAGGTGTAAGGGTTTTTTTTTTTTTTTTTTTTTGGTTGTGTGGATGTATCATGATTGGTAGATTGGTACATAGGACAAGTGAACAGGAGAATAAATGCACGCATCGCAGAACACAAGAATGCAGTAAGGAAAAAGAAAAAAAACTTCCTCCCTTTTTCAGCACCTTAAAGTTACAGGACATGAAATTAATTTGGAAGGTACCAAATACTGAACACTTCAACAGGAGAATAATTATGGAAGCTATCAAAATAGAGAAACACCCCCACAACATGAATAAACGTGATGATACATCCCGCCTACCGGACATCTGGAAACCAGCCATAGTCAACAAATGAGCCCCACCCACCACCCAGGCCGTTACAACATGAAACAACAACGGACACACAGCCAGCACCAGCACCAATCTACCAATCATAATACAACCACTCAACCAATCATTCCACTTTCTGAAACAAAGCCAGCACTCCACACACCCCGCCAAGATTTATAGAAAGATAGCAGCTCCAACTATGCTTTAAGCTGAAAACACCAGCCTGAAGATGGCGAGTGTGACCTCAG
Source organism: Thamnophis elegans (assembly GCF_009769535.1). NCBI lineage: Eukaryota > Metazoa > Chordata > Lepidosauria > Squamata > Natricidae > Thamnophis > Thamnophis elegans. The sequence continues at coordinate 18,422,290 of NC_045541.1, read as the reverse complement.
CAAAACGTTGCCAAGACAATCTCAATCTTACATAGGAAAAGACCCGAATACAACAAGACCAGCCTATATATATATATATATATATATATATATATATATATATATATATATATATATATATGAATGAACATGTCGCTGCTCAACCTATCTTATTAACTATAAATTGTTTTGTGTAGAACAAGACATACAGAAGGTCTCGATCAAAACAAACTACTAGCCTGAACTTTTTCTGCATCACCATTGCATTCATGCACCTATCTTGCTTTGAGATGGTAACTAAAGAGCCTTTTAGCATTCCAGAAAGAATGGAATAGCGAGTAAGCAGAAGCAATTTTGTTTTCCATATCCTGTGCACTTTGCAGAAATAGCATACCTATTTCTGCAAAGTGCAGAAATAGGTACTATTATTTAACTGAAATTGTATCCGTAAGGCCTTAAGGCTGAAACTCAGACATGATAAAAAATATCTAACCTTAGGCATTTTCTCTCTGTAATCTGTTTTGTCATACCATCTTGCATAAGGTTTTTCTTATTTTATAAATGACATTATTAGATTTATTGATCATGTGTAGAACTATTCACACTATTGTTCAATTTATAGAGTTGTATATGATGCCTTACCCTGGGATTACAGCTTCCTACATCCCAACATCAGGAAACATCCATATAGTGTCCATAGTACAGTACAAAATTTACTGTAAAAATCATACATGTAAAAGAAAGTCTTAAAAAACATTAAGATTTGTCATTGCCTTAGTAACCAAAATCTGGTATTATTTCCAATCCATTTTAGATCTTGTATCTAAATGAAAAAAAGCTTATGTGTGTATAAGATTCAATGGTATTTATCTTTTGTTATCTGTATTTCTTTTTTCCTGCTATTGTTTTATTCGTCACCGTCTGAGAAACCATATTTTCCTTATGTTGTTGTTGTAAATTAGATCATCAGTTTCCCCCACTTTATTTTTGGTCAAAGGCTATGTTACTGAAACAAAAGCTTCCTGACATGCTTATTGTGTCTAGTGATTTTTGATGTTATGCCCAAATGCTTTGAAGTAAAGTATTCTGTTTTAGAGCAGCAGCCCCCGACCTTTTGGGTGCTAGGAATCGGTTCCGTGGAGAGAGATTTTTTCATAGACCAGAGGAGGCATGGTTTCACATGCTTCCTGCATCCTGCATATGGGGTTTTGCTTGTTTGCGTGGCCCAGTTTCTGCATTGTTGCAGTGCCAGTCCATGGACCGGGGGTTGAGGACCCATGTTTTAGACCATTTGTTTAAAATTTTGTAAACTTTACAAGGTAAAGTATCTTAAACAATGAAAAGATGCTATTGAATGAATGAGTTCTATTGATGGGATACCCTTATTACAATGCCAAAAGCGTGGGGCATCTTAAAGGCAAACCAATGGGTTATTTATTAAGCTTCCACAATAAAATGCAGTGATATTTAGAATGTCAAAGCCTTGTTAATGTGGCTTCGCTGTGGAAATTCCTATCCCTTTGGAAGTCCATGTCTCATATTCATTGCTTAGTAACCCTTTTAAAAACCCAATGAGATGAAAGGTTCTGGCAAGAGCTTATTAGATTTAGATTTAAATTTAGATTTAGATTTAGATTTATTTTATTTGTATGCCGCCCTTCTCCGGGAGGGACTCAGGGCGGCGAACAACTCGAAGGGGGAAAGGGAACATAGAACACAATACAAGTAATTAAAATAGCCAAGAATCACACAGACACACAGGTCGAGAGGGGAGGGGAACTCATCAATCCCAGGCCTGCCGGCATAGCCAGGTTTTGACGGCTTTCCGGAAGGCCTGGAGAGAGGTGAGGGTCCGAATCTCTGCGGGGAGTTCGTTTTTCTCATCTACTTGAATCTGAGAAATTCAGGATAGGGAGAAAGCTAGTTGGAGCAAAGAGAAACTGTACCATACGTGAAAAGAATATACCCCAAATACTAATAAAGATCTAACGTAGGAATTGTAGACTCTACTGCTTTCAATTGCCTGGATTTCCTATGACCATATGGGTCACATTTGAGTTACTGCTTTGCTTCAGTTATCAATAAAGCTACGTTTCAAGCAGATTTTTTTTTTTTAGATTTTTATCACCCACAGTTCTCTAATGATTCTAAGCAGAATTGTTGTAGCAAAAGATATGTATATTTCCACCTGTTTGTTATTCATAAAGTTTCTTTTGATGGCTCCCCCCCCCCCTCACAAAAAAAATATGGTACAATGTTTACTTTTTTGATAGTTTCAATTCAGGATTTTGGCCTCACAATGAATGTGTCCTTTGCATACATTACAGTGGGTAGCATTTGGCCAATTTAGGAAATGATCTAATTTAATGAGACTTTATGGAGGATAATGCATATTACTTTCCTTAATTCAAAACTGGAAGCATCTCTTCCTCATTAAGTTGAGTAGTGAATGTCATCATAGGGTTTCGTCCTGAGGTTTTTCCCTTAAGGTTCTGGGTAGATTATAGATTAAAACAGACTATTGTTCCACGATTAATATATATAGAGCCAAGGTGGCACAGTGGTTAGGGTGCAGTACTGCAGGCCACTTCAGCTGACTGTTATCTGCAGCTCAGCGGTTCTAATCTCACCAGCTCAAGGTTGACTCAGCCTTCCATCCTTCTGAGGTGGGTGAGATGAGGACCCAGACTGTGGGGGCGATATGCTGACTCTGTAAACCGCTTAGAGAGGGCTGAAAGCCCTATGAAGTGGTATATAAGTCTAACTGCTATTGCTATTGCTATTGCTAATACAATTTAATAATCTTACACTCTCAATAGATCCTTGAGCTCAGCAGATGTTTGGGATACTTATGAACAATTTTATAGAGATTGTGAATAATCTTAAGAAGGAAGCATTCTTTTTTGTTTTCAAGGAACGTTTTTATGATTTACATGTTTCTGCCCCATTTGAAATGTTCAAATATTAGCAACCTTTACCTGATGTTAAATTGCAGTTATCAAAGCCAAATCTTATTTTTTTTAAAAATCTCCTAAATGCAAAAACTATAATATTTTGAGCGCATCAAGATACATACAACTAAAATATGCACATAGAAATACAGTATGGGTAGTTTACGACTTGTGAACAAATTCAGCCCAAAATTCCATTTGTTAAGTAAGATATTTTTAAGCAGCTTTTGCCCCATTTTACGACTTTTCTTGTCACAGCTGTTTAGTGAATAACTGCAGTTGATAAATTAGTAACCTGAGTGTTAAGGGAATCTGGCTTCCCTACTGACTTTGTTTGTCAGATGGTCACATCAGGGGTGGGTTTCAGAAACTTTTACTACCGGTTTGGCGGAACCAGTCTGAACAGGTAGGAACCCACCTCTGGATCACATGACCTTGGGATACTGCAATGGTCATAAACATGAACAAGTTGCCAAGCATCTGAATTCTGATCACATGACCATGGGGATGCTGCAAAAGTCATAATTATGAAAAATGATCATAAATCATTTTTTCCAGTGCTGTTGTAACTAGTGACGTGCGGTGAGGTTCACGGCTGGTGATGCAAGTGGGCAAAAGCCACCCTATGTCTGCTAGCACCAGCCGCCCCAAAAGCCCCGACACATCCCGCTGTATGGCCTTCACGGCAGCATGCACTTTAAAGTGCCGGTGTGCACCGGCACTTTAAAGTGCATACCGCCATGCCACAGCCATACAGCGGGACATGTTTCGCTCTATGGCGGAAAGGCACGCCGGCACTTTAAAGTGCATGCCGCCATGCCATGGCCATACAGCGGGACATATTTCGCTCTATGGCGGAAAGGCACGCCGGCACTTTAAAGTGCATGCCGCCGCGCTGTGGCCATACAGTGGGACGTGTTTTGCTCTATGGCAGAAAGGCGCACCGGCACTTTAAAGTGCATGCCGCCGCGCTGTGGCCATACAGTGGGACGTGTTTTGCTCTATGGCGAGGCGTGGCAGCATGGCTTTAAAATATAAAAAATAAAGTGCCAGCCCGCGCGCCAACAGAGGCGGGTAAAACACACGCACACACACACACACACACAAATTTCTTATAATAATACAAATTACAATTACTTACAAATTACAATAATTTTGAATTCCTCCCCCCTCCCTCCAAACCACATACCTTTTCCAGCTGTGTCACAGACAGGATTTCAACTCTCCTTTTGTCTGCCACAATGAAAATGTTCCTCCTTTTTTCCGCTTTTTAACCCTTGCTTAACTCTGCTCAAGTGATCATAAAGATAGACTAAAGGAGTCACGTGGTTCTCTCGCCTCCTCCTGCAGTTAAGCACTAAGCAGAGTCATCCACTGTGACTCTGGCAGCAACTATCTCAGCCTTTTTCCTTTAAATTTTTTTTAATTTCAGGATGACAGTGGTGAGGCCCTGCCTCCCCTGACTGCACATCCCCGGTTGTAACTTTTAACGGTCATTAAATGAACTGTTGTAAGCCGAGAACTACCTCTATAGCCATTGTATTGGAAGCACAGTAAATATTTGCAGTTGGTATCAAGTTGATCATTATTATCTCTATTATTACTCTATTATTACTATACATTTGTATCACAGCGGCCAGTTGGATTTGGCATTGGTTACTAGTCGGGCCCCACCCAGGGTCCTAGGACGTCGTAACATATTTTCGTAATATGTGTGCAGATCCAAGCAGTGCGGCTTTTTGCATTTGACTGATGGTGATTTTGTCAATTTTTAACTGTTTTAAATGTAATTCCAGTTCTTTTGGAACAGCACCCAGTGTGCCAATTGCCACTGGAATTACCACTGCTGGTTTGTGCCATAGTCACTGAATTTCGATTTTTAAGTCCTGGTATTTTGCGATTTTTGCACGTTCCTTCTCAGCGACCCTGCTATCACCTGGTATTGCGATGTCTATGATTGTGACCTTGTTTTTCTCAACAGTGTGATGTCTGGTGTATTATGCACCAGTATTTTGTCTGTTTGTATGCGAAAATCCCACAAGATCTTGACCATCTGATTTTTGGTGACTTTTTCAGGCTGATGTTCCCACCAGTTTGTTGCTGTTTTAATATTATAATTTTTGCACAAATTCCAATGGATCATTTGTGCTACTGAATTGTGCCGCAATTTATAATCAGTCTGCGCGATTTTTTTACAGCAGCTGAGTATGTGATCAACAGTTTCATCAGCTTCTTTGCAAAGTCTGCATTTGGCATCAATTGGCCTTAATGGCATTTGTGAGGATAGCTTGTTCTTGCGCAGCCAGGATTAGTGACTCTGTTTCTTTCTTTAATATACCTGTTGTTAACCATAACCAAGTTTGTTCACTGTCCACTTTATCTTTTATTTTTTCCAGAAATTGTCCATGCAGTGCTTTGTTCTGCCAACTCTCCATTCTTGATTTTATCACATCTTTTTTGTATTCTTGTTTCGTCTGTTGGGCCTTCAGTAGATTTTTGTTCTTTACTTTGATTAATAGATGTTCTTGACTTTCTTTTAAATAATCAGCCAGTGCATGTTTTTCTTCTTCAACTGTTTGCTTCACTTGTAATAATCCTCTGCCACCTGATTTTCGTGGCAGGTAAAGTCTATCAGTATCTTGCCAGTAGAGCAAAAAGGCAACAAAAGAAGGAGCAGAGGCACAAAAGATCAGCTTCTAATTGATAAAATGATATTAGAAAATTGTAAGAACAGAAAAACGAACTTGAATATGGTCTGGATTGATTACAAAAAGGCATTTGACTCACTGCCACATAGTTGGATCATAAAATGCTTAGAAACAACTGGCATTAGCAAAAATATTACATCCTTTACTGAAAAGGCAATGAAACAATGGAGAACTGAGTTGGCAGTAGGGAATGAGAGCTACGGAATGGTTAATATCAAGCGAGGAATTTTCCAGGGTGATTCACTTTCACCTCTTCTCTTCATCATCGCAATGATCCCACTATCAGTAATCTTAAAAAAAAATGAAATTAGGCTACCAAAGAGCCAAAAAAGCTGAAAAAATTTCGCATTTACTATATATGGATGATATATAGTAACTGGTCAGATATTTGAGCCAGAAACCATGTAATTGGTCCTTTCCAGGTGATGTCCAATTCTTTACCTTTTTAACTTGATTTTTGATCATCTCAGTTGTTATTTCTAATACTTGCATTTGTTTGTTGCCAATGCTTTTCTCAAAGTCATGTATCCACTTTGCTTCCTTGTTGTAGTCCTTTGCATTTTCCCACAATTCTTTCCAGAATTCAACTGTGGCCTGCTTTTCTGGTTTTTCACTTTTGGTGTCACCATTCACATTAAGACTTTGATAAAAACGCCGTTGGTCTGATCGAAATTGCTGATTTTGTTTATATTGGATGATTCGTGCCTCATATCTTTCAATTTTTCTAGCTGTTGCTGTTATCTGCTGTTTTACAATCTCTACAGCTTCATTGATGTTTCTTGTATCCAATCTATATCTTCTGATTAGCCGATCTATGATTTTGTTGTTTTTAAGCCGTTGCTCATGCATGTTCTTTAAGTTACTAGCATCTGCCCTTAATTTTTTGATTTTTTGTTCTAGACGGATTTTCCACTTTGGCTTTGATGCTTTTTCTGTTGTGTGACTAGGTACTTTAATTTTAATGCCTAGTTCATTAGTGACTATTACTATTATTATTATTATTATTATTATTATTATTATTATTATTATTATTATTATTGTACAATTGTATCACAGCGGCCAGTTGTTTCGCCGGATTTGGCATTGGTTACTAGTCGGGCCCCACCCAGGGGCCTAGGACGTCGTAACGTATTTTCGTAATATGCGTGCAGATCCAAGCAGTGCGGCTTTTTGCATTTGACTGATGGTGATTTTGTCAATTTTTAACTGTTTTAAATGTAATTCCAGTGCTTTTGGAATAGCACCCAGTGTGCCAATTACCACTGGAATTATCACTGCTGGTTTGTGCCATAGTCGTTGAATTTCGATTTTTAAGTCCTGGTATCTTGCAATTTTTTCATGTTCCTTCTCGGCGACCCTGCTATCACCTGGTATTGCGATGTCTATGATTGTGACCTTATTTTTCTCAACCAGTGTGATGTCTGGTGTATTATGCACCAGTATTTTGTCGGTTTGTATACGGAAATCCCACAAGATCTTGACCATCTGATTTTCGGTGACTTTTTCAGGCTGATGTTCCCACCAGTTTGTTGCTGTTTTAATATTATAATTTTTGCACAAATTCCAATGGATCATTTGTGCTACTGAATTGTGCCGCAATTTATAATCAGTCTGCGTGATTTTTTTTACAGCAGCTGAGTATGTGATCAACAGTTTCATCAGCTTCTTTGAAAAGTCTGCATTTGGCATCATCAGAGGATTTTTCGATTTTGGCCTTGATGGCATTTGTGCGGATAGCTTGTTCTTGCACAGCCAGGATTAGTGACTCTGTTTCTTTCTTTAATGTACCTGTTGTTAACCATAACCAAGTTTGTTCACTGTCCACTTTATCTTTTATTTTTTCCAGAAATTGGCCATGCAGTGCTTTGTTCTGCCAACTCTCCATTCTTGATTTTATCACATCTTTTCTGTATTCTTGTTTTGTCTGTTGGGCCTTCAGTAGATTTTTGTTCTTTACTTCAATTAATAGATGTTCTTGACTTTCTTTTAAATAATCAGCCAGTGCATGTTTTTCTTCTTCAACTGTTTGCTTCACTTGTAATAATCCTCTGCCATCTGATTTTCGGGGTAGATATAGTCTATCAGTATCACCACGTGGATGTAAACTGTAGTGCATTGTCATTAGTTTCCTGGTTTTTCGGTCCAAAAGGTCCAAATCAGCTTGTGTCCAGTTAACTATACCAGCTGTGTATCTTATAACTGGTATTGCCCAGGTATTTATGGCCTTGATAGTATTTCCACCATTCAATTTAGATTTCAAAATTTTCCTAATTCTGTTGGTGTACTCTCGTCTGACAATAGTTTTTACTTCTCCATGCTTGATGTTATCCAACTGCAGAATGCCTAAGTATTTGTAGGCTTCATTTTCTTTGCATTTAATTAATTGGCCATTGGGCATTTCAATTCCCTCACATGCAGTGATTTTGCCCCTTTTTATGGATACAGTGGCACATTTTTCCATGCCAAACTGCATTGAAATATCATTGCTGAATACTCGGACTGTGTTTGTCAATGATTGGATTTCTATTTCTGACTTTCCATAGAGTTTCAAATCATCCATATATAGTAAATGTGAAATTTTTTCAGCTTCTTTGGCTGTTTGGTAGCCTAATTTCTTTTTTTTTTAAATTACTGATAGTGGGATCATTGCGATGATGAAGAGAAGAGGTGAAAGTCAATCACCCTGGAAAATTCCTCGCTTGATATTAACCATTCTGTAGATCTCATTCCCTACTGCCAACTCAGTTCTCCATTGTTTCATCGCCTTTTCAGTAAAGGATGTAATATTTTTGCTAATGCCAGTTGTTTCTAAGCATTTTATGATCCAACTATATGACAGTGAGTCAAATGCCTTTTTGTAATCAATCCAGACCATATTCAAGTTCGTTTTTCTGTTCTTACAATTTTCTAATATCATTTTATCAATTAGGAACTGATCTTTTGTGCCCCTGCTCCTTCTTTTGTTGCCTTTTTGCTCTACTGGCAAGATGTTGTTTGTTTCCAAATAATCCATCATGTTATCTGCAATAATGCCTGTGAGTAATTTGAAGGTTGTTGGCAAGCATGTTATTGGTCTGTAGTTTTCAGGTGTTGTCCCTTTAGTTGCATCTTTCTGAATCAAGTATGTTTTTCCAGTTGTCAACCATTCATTAATTTGGCCCTTTTGTAAAATTTCATTCAGTTGCCTGGCCAATATTGCATGTAAACTGGTCAGATATTTGAGCCAGAAACCATGTAATTGGTCCTTTCCAGGTGATGTCCAATTCTTTACCTTTTTAACTCGATTTTTGACCATCTCAGTTGTTATTTCTAATATTTGCATTTGTTTGTTGCCAATGCTTTTCTCAAAGTCATGTATCCACTTTGCTTCCTTGTTGTAGTCCTTTGCATTTTCCCACAATTTTTTCCAGGATTCAACTGTGGCCTGTTTTTCTGGGTTTTCACTTTTGGTGTCACCATTCACGTTAAGACTTTGATAAAAATGCCATTGCTCTGATCCAAATTGCTGATTTTGTTTATATTGGATGATTCGTGCCTCATATCTTTCAATTTTTCTAGCTGTTGCTGTTATCTGCTGTTTTACAATCTCTACAGCTTCATTGATGTTTCTTGTATCCAATCTATATCTTCTGATTAGCCGATCTATGATTTTTTTGTTTTTGAGCCGTTGCTCATGCATGTTTTTTAAGTTACTAGCATCTGCCCTTAATTTTTTGACTTTTTGTTCTAATCGGATTTTCCACTTTGGCTTTGATGCTTTTTCTGTTGTGTGACTAGGTACTTTGATTTTAATGCCTAGTTCATTAGTGACTATTACAGCTGTGCTGTACATTAACTGGTTTGTTTCCAAGATGGATCCCGGTCCAATTGTTGAAAATACTGCATTAACCATTTTCATGATAGGGGCCAAAATTTTCTTAGGCACAGTTTTTAGTGATGGTAAACGTTGCCTTTCCTCATTAAGCAGAAAATGTTCCATGATCTTATCCTTCAATTCTTTTTGTTTTTGAGTTAGTTCATCAGTTGGTTCAGTGATAACTGGTTCTAGTGGTGGTGGTGTTATTTCCTCCCCGAGAGCTTCTTCTGGGAGTTCTACTATAATGTCTTTAGTTGTGTCTTGAATATCAGTTATTTCCGCTTGTGATATTGTTTTTTGGGGTTTGCAATTTGCCTGAATTTCCTCATGTTCAACTTCACTAAACACTTTATTCCGTATAATAAATCGCCTTTGATCTGCTAGTCGTTGTTCACTAACATTTGAATATGGATATTGTTGTTTCCATAATTCATACATTCGCTTTAAATAGCCTCTTTTTTCTGGCTCTGAGTTGTAGTAACAGGCCATTATGGCACGATTTTCATCTGCACTATAATTTTGTCGTTTTGTTGGCTAGTCCACTTGTAGCCCACTTGTTGACAGATGTCCAGGGACCCCAACATCCGCCGCGGCCCTTGTTAACCCGCGCGACGACCGATGCGGTATGGAATTCTTATTTGTTTTTTTTCACCATATTGTATGGGTTGGCGGTTTTTTTTTACGGGACCAGATGCCAACCTGACCCCAACCTTCCTCCTTTCTCATCCGGGCTTGGGACCGGCAACGGCAGAGTTGTTATTATTATTATTATTATTATTATTATTATTATTATTATTATTTGTGTGATTAGCACTTTCTTTAAAGTAATTCATTTGCAGAAGAATATTATAACTTCCTTCCGTGGATACTACTCTTTTAATAATGCAGTCTATTATAATGATGGGTTTTTGTTTTTGTTTTGCCCACCTTGAAACTTCTCTGATTATGGTATGGGAATAGTCAATGCACAAGAAAGACTTCCAGCCTCTCACCTTCTGTTAACTTAAAACCTGGGCTAACAGAAATGCTCCTATCTAATCAACAGTAAAATTAGTTTTCATAAGCTGTGCTGAATTCAGGTGTAACAAGCTGTGTGCTAGAGATTAGGTGGCCATTTCCTCCCTTTTCTGCAAAAAGCAGACACAATGTTTTGATTTTACCTTTGCTTGGCGGAGCATGGCGGCAATCTACAGAGAAGCAGTGTTAACATTTTGATTGTTTGATTAATGGCTCACAGAGCATAAAAGGTCTACTCAGCCATATATTTAGTTGGAGGTTCTTCGGCTAGGCAAGCAAAAGCCCCTGTATTATTTATCTCGCAAAGTAAGTGTGTTAATAAATTACAAGTGGGTCTTGCGACAAAAAGTGCAATGTGAAGTGTTCCTTTTCAGGATCAGTCATTCAGCCCATCCATCTGGTCTTCTGCTCCCTGCCCCAATACTGTTCAGGTTCTATTTTTACAAATCTGCCAATGCTTATGCATACTTTTCTGTACCACTAAATCTATTAAATTACATTTTAATCTTTTTTGCATGGGTTGGGAAGTTTTGATTCCACAAAGAGTCATATTCAATTTTGGGAGCGCTATTAATGTTGTATCAGCTCTAAAATAAACATTTGATATTACAGACAGACCAAAGATGTTATGGCAGCAAGAAGGCAAACTCAAGGGTTGAAATGACCATGAGTGAGAATTTTGAGTTTTTAAAAAAGATGCTAATATAAGTCTCTGTTTAAGCTACACCATTTTAAAAAAAGGAATATGCATGGAATATTTTGGATGTTTTTTTTAGTTAACATGTCCCTTCGATTCATGTACTATGGTGACTGTCTTTGGGCATCACAATATTTCATTTTTTTCTCTTTCATCATTCCTGATATTGCTTTACTGAACATTAAATACATCTTGGAACATTCTTTCTAAGTTCTTTAACCAATTTGTCATTTAAGTTTTCAAATGATCAAACCAACATGTAATTGCAAATGGACTCAACCAGTAGACCACACAGTCTCTTTCTCTCTAAAGTACAATAGGATTTATTAGACTATAGAAAATAGAATAATAGGGTTGGAAGCTATCTTGGAAGTCTTCTAGCCCAATCTCCTACTCAAGCAGAAATCACTATATTATTCTGGACAAATGGCTCTCCAGTCTCTTCTTGAAAACCTTCAGTAATGGAACACTGATAACCTCTAGAGGTAAGCTGTTCCACTGATTAATTGTTCTCAATGTCACAAAATTTCTCCTTAATTTATTGGATATCTCTCTTTAATGATCTTCCACCCATTATTTCTTATCCTGGTGCTTTGGAGGTTAGGTTGACCCGCTCTTCTCTGTGATAGCTCCTCAAGTACTGGAAGACTGCTATCCTATCACCTCAGTCCTTCTCTTAGGTAGACTAGACATACCCAGTTTCATCAATTGTTCATTTTATGATTTAGCCTACATACCCCTTATTGTTTGACTTCGTCTCAACATGTTTTTGTATCATGGAGAACAGAACTGGATACAGTATTCTAAGTGCGTCTCACCAGTACAGTATAAATTGGTATTACCGTTCTCCAAAGTTGGTGGAGACAGCGGTCATGCATGAGTTAACTCAGTCAGTAACCAATAGAACTGAGTCTACCAAAGTGATGTCATCACCTCTGAGGAGCATGCTCCCGCTTTTTTAGACTCAGTTCGATTGGAGCTGGCTGTGCTAATCGTTTTCTCCTCAACTAATACTTAATAATAGATTATTCTAATTGGATTTAATTGGCTTTTACTCAAAGGAAAAAAATCATCTAAATTGGAAACTGAGAATAAGGTCCTACTGGATCTTTGGAGGCAGGACTCCCAATAGTCCCTGGGCGGCTGGAGAGACATTGCCAGGGTTTATTCGAGGCTTTTGCCTCTGAATTTGCCTATGGGCTTCTGAGGCTCCCTGACTAACAGCGCAGGTTGCAATAGCCATTGGAGGCTCCACTTAGTGCTGTTGCCTCTGTTGACTTTCCCTGCTTCTGGCTTTGCCATCAGCGCCGCTTATCGCCGCCGCCACCTCCAGAAGTCGTCTGATGCCGCAGGGAGCTTCTACAAGCCGCAAAAAGCCACCACCACCACTGGGAAGTGTCACTGCTGCCACCGCACCTTGCCGTCATTCAGCCAACATCCCCGCTGCCACTGGTCCACCACAGCTTCACCCTTGGCTCCACAGCCTTGCCACAGGGCCTCAAACACCCATGCTCACCTCGTGGTCTCAGCTACCTTGTGGTGCCGGCCCATAGGCTCTGTAGCCTCAGTGGCCATTTTGTTTGGGCACAAAAATCACCTGGTGGCCATTTTAAATGTCTTCAAGAGCCATGAGTACAGGCTATGGCCTCTTTTCCTAATCCTGAGCCTCAACTGCCTCCAGTCTCCTTGGCCCTGCTCTCACCACCAAACCCCATTCATCTCGGGCCCACAGGCGCAGGCCTGCTCCTGAAGATAACCCCACTGATCCCCCTTCCAGAAACCCCAGGCCTAATCAGAGGGGGGCATAGATGATGCATCCCCTCGGGAGGATGACAGGTCCCTACAAAGAAGGGCAGGGCCAAGACCAAGCACACTGAATCTCGCATATTTCAGGCCCTGAGGCCTGTTCACTCCAGTCCCCCACCTGACTTATCTTCGGATTCAGAGGATGACCTTTCCCCTGCTGCCTCAATTCTTCAGCCCAAGGATGCCAGGGGCACAGATGATTTGGCCAACAGTGGGGATGATTCAGATTGTGGCAGGAGTGTTACCCCTGATGAGGATCCCCTCTACCAGGAAGATATTTCCTCCCCTCTCTCCGCCGACACCGTTCTTACTCACAGGGCATGGCTGGTATGATCTCTGAGGCCATTGAATGTGGTATAGCAGCTGGCCTTAAACACAGGTCTTCTAACCACTCTGCTTCTCGTAGGTCTGCTTCTTCCTCCAGTTCCAGGCGCAGGGATGGCGATCTCTCGGCTTCATCTTCACACGAGCTACCCGGCACTTCCAGTCAACCATTGGTTTTCAGGGAAGAGAAACTTGCAAGAGACTCAGATCTCTCGGAATATGAGGGTTTTCCTCCAGACCCACCTCCTTTTGTAGGTTTATTTAAACCTGCTGTTTTTCAATCTCTCCTTTTTAAGGCCAAAAAGATCGCAGGCATTACTTCTCCCAAGATGACTCAGGGTTTGGAGGCAAAGAATGACATCACTGATCCGCTCTTCATCCAGCCTACAGTAGAAAAGGAGGTGATTCCCTCACCCAGACCCTTCATAGATGTTGTCCAGAATCAATGGGCTTCACCAGGTACCAGGCCCCTTCCAAATACCTCAGACAAGCGCCTGTATAATGTCGCTCCTGACCTTCCCATGGCTTTGGAGGTACCTTCTATTGACTTACCTATAATTGGCTTTCCTCTCCTAATGCAGCCTCAGCAGCTCCTGAGGAGGCTCTGCGACCTGAAGACAATAGAATAGAAAAAAACTCTGGTCAAGGGTCACCAGGCCACAGCATGGGCCATTAGAGTGGGTACCTCCACTTCCTTCTTTAGTTGCTCCGCTCGTTTATGGCTGAGACAACTTCAAGCTCGCCTTCCAGCCAGAGATTGTAGGGCTCGCAGGGATATTAACAAAATTGAAGCAGTCCTAGAATACACAGCAGGTGCCTCCTTGGACATGGCCCGTTTTGCGTCCAAAGCTATTGCATCCTCCATCTCCACCCGCTGGCTCCTTTGGCTGAAACAGTGGCAGGCAGAAGCGCGTGCCAAGTGGAGACTTGCCTCCTCTCCCTATTCTTCCTCCCTTCTCTTTCATCCTCCATTAGAGCCCCTATTGGTAGAGTCCAAGGATAAGTGGAAGGTTCTGCCACCAGCCACTAAAAAGCAGGAAGGTTGGAACCAGACTTTTTACCGCAAGCAGCCCTTTCGTGGCCAGGATGGGAGTGCCTCCAACTCTCGTCCGCAATGGCAGGCCCCACCCAGACAGGCCCCCTCCTTTTCTAACAGATCAGGCAGAACCAACCAATATGACATTACAAGGTGGATCGATATGCATCGGCAGATGCGGCCTTCGGATGGCGAGTCCTCCAACAGTTTCTTCCTTCTTCCAGCTCCTAGGCCAATCTTATGCCCTCCCAGGACTGCATTAGCATTTTTTTGCAGCTGTATCACAACATCGTTTTCACATCCTTCAAGGTGGTGTGACTGGTTGTGTATCAATATTCATTATCTGGAGCCAAGGGAGCAGACATTGATACTGTAAGGGAGAATTCTTCTGAGAAGTCCATGCCTTCTTTCCTCCATTCTTCCTTTACTGTTCTTGGTTTTTTTCCAAGGGTCTGACATCTCAAATTGTCTCTATTTAGCATCCCTGTTATTTTGTGAAGCTAACAGAAAACTTTAATATTGCAGTAAATGAAAATATGAATTGAACTAGTGGAATAATTTTGAATCTACTCAGAAAGAATGTAAAATAACAATAAATTGGATTGCAAATGTAGCAGTTTAATGGATGATCGGATATTTTTATTTCCAGTTACTGACATAAATAGCTGTAGATAGTGACTGCTATGGTTACTTTCCTACTGCAAACTTACAAATGCATTGCACCATATGAAATTCAAAGATTAATCAAAGAATATTTTGCATCCTAATTAGTTCTATATACTGAAATAAAGGATGTTATAATATCATGTAGTTACTTGTGATGATTAATTGCACCATTGATAGCATAATGTATTGGTCCTGACAAAAAGCTTAATTACTAAAAATAAAAACAATCAACCAAATATCTTTAGCAGAATTTAATTATTTAGAGGTAAACCCAATCCATCCCAGAATTTCATTTTAGAACATCTTCTGGATTAAAAAAAAAAAGGAACATGGGTTAAAGCATGTGAGACTCACACACCCACAGTTTTCTTGTTGACAGATGACTTTTACTATTATAATTTCACAACATAGTTTAGGATTGTACAGAAATGGCAAGCATACAATGCAGATTACAGATGACTCACAACTAAAACAAAACAAATTAGTTTCGATAGGAAGATATATTCTGATTTCTTGCACTTTAAAGAGTGCACACAGTTTGCTTTAATTCAGTAGGCGACAGGGCAACAAAACACACCCACAACACTAATTAACACATAGATAATGAGTTGAGAATAGGTCTGGAAAGAATTTATGCTTCCTCTATTTAAATGTCTCACGTGTTAAGAACTATGCTCTAAGAAATGGTGTAAATGCTAATGGACTATTCATTTATTTAATTGCTTGTTTATTTGAGGATTTATACACTGCCCTCCAGCAAAGCTGTGAAACTGGATTATGTATGATAAAATTACCATATGAGGACATAAGATAAAATGTAACAAAAACATTTCAGTTAAAACACTTAGCTAATACCTGTGGTGTTAGCTATATCTTATACCACCTTCCCCATTGTTGTCTTGTTACATTTGTTTTTTGCAAACAAATACTGGATTGGGGAGGGGGGAATCTCCCTTCCTTAATTAAAAAACAAAATGGGCTGAAATAATGGTGGTGCATCATAACACCTTAATTCAGTAAAGCAGTGGTTCCCAAACTTTGCAACTTTAAGACTTGTGGACTTCAACTCCCAGAATTCTCCAGCCAGCTCTGCTGGCTGGAGAATTCTGGGAGTTGAAGTCCACAAGTCTTAAAGTTGCCAAGTTTAGGAACCACTGCAGTAAAGGGAAGAGACCCACTCAATTTAAAAAGCAGGAGGAAATGGTGATGAGCTGATTGGCATCTTCACTTTACAGAGACTGAAGAGTCAAGTTACTGGGAGGCAGAGTATGCAGTGAGGTGGTCCTGGATATCTGCTCTCCTTGAAGCTCTAGTATTAATACTGCAAAATACTGCAAAATGTCTTTCTGTATTGTGCAACTTGCTGAACCAGGAGACAATGCTTTCAACTTCACTCGGTTCAACTGCTGAAGTCTGCCAGACACATTACATGGATCAACGAGATAAGGAACTTTCTTATTTACTGGAATGAAGTTATAGAAATAGCTGATTATAACCACGTAAAACCACTGCTGTTGCTTCTTACCCTTTGCATGTTTCTTTGCTCTGGGCTTCATCACTTTGAAGCTGAGCTGTTGTTGGCTGTTGTCCTAACTGACATCTGTGCTTTGGGAACATCTCCACATGTTTATCATATGCACACTATGGCTGAGAGGAAAGATAATTAGGTCACATGCAGAATAGTCTTCATCACTGGAAGAAGAAACATATGCCCCAGTTATCCAGTGTTCTGTGGAGTTATGTGCTTATCCTATGAGTAATTGATGTAGATCAAGTCTGGATGTTGCATTAAAATATAAATATCATTTATTGAGATGTTTCTGCATAATATGCCATAAATATTAATACGTGAACATATGCCATGTATGTTTTTGCTCCTTCCTTCCTTCCTTCCTTCCTTCCTTCCTTCCTTCCTTCCTTCCTTCCTTCCTTCCTTCCTTCCTTCCTTCCTTCCTATATTATTTGTGGGAAGGCTTCTTGTTTTCAGAAAGAAGGCTGGGCTGATATAGAGTAACTGACAGAGGTGTGTTGCTGCTGAACCGGTAGTGGAACCGCCAAACCGACAGCGACCCAGGCCCGATACTCCATCGAAGTGATTCCTTCGATGTCGCATGGGCACTGCCATTTTGACTTTTAGTGACTGTGCATGTGCAGTTTTTTCTGTAAATTGTTCTGTGCATGTGCGCAGAACAATTTACATATAACAGTGCACATGCGCAAACTGTGCGCATGCACATTGTGCACAGGTTGTGAACTGGCAGTAATGCCGGCAGCAACCCACCCCTGGTAACTGGCCCAAATTCATCTAACCAGCTTACAATAATTAAAAGAAAAAAAGCAAAATGTAACAGTAATCAAAATCAAAATGTGAAAAAGATGCAGTTTTGCCACTTACTTGGAAAGTGTGATTAAATACACCTCCCTGGGTTAAGTGTTCCAGATCCTATCTATTTCTATTTCTATTTCTATCTCTATCTCTATCTCTATCTCTATCTCTATCTCTATCTCTATCTCTATCTCTATCTCTATCTCTATCTCTATCTCTATCTCTATCTCTATCTCTATCTCTCTATATCTATATCTATATCTATATCTATATCTATCTATCTATCTATCTATCTATCTATCTATCTATCTATCTATCTATCTATCTATCTATCATCTATCTATCTATCTATCTATCTATCTATCTATCTATCTATCTACCTACCTACCTATCTATCATCTATCTATCTATCTATCTATCATCTATCTATCTATCTATCTATCTATCTATCTATCTATCTATCTATCTATCTATCTATCTATCTATCTACCTCTACCTCTACCTCTACCTCTACCTCTACCTCTACCTCTACCTCTACCTCTACCTCTACCTCTACCTCTACCTCTACCTCTACCTCTACCTCTACCTCTACCTCTACCTCTACCTCTACCTCTATCTATCTATCTATCTATCTATCTATCTATCTATCTATCTATCTATCTATCTATCTATCATATCTATCATATCTATCATATCATATCTATCTATCTATCTATCTACCTACCTACCTACCTACCTACCTACCTATCTATATAGAGAGAGGTTCGAATCCCAGTAAGGGTATGGCTAGCTGATGAGAGCTAAATAGCTTGAAATAGATCTATACTAGTCTCCCTTTATTTATTTATCAGCACAAATACAACATATCTATATCTATTTATATATCTATATCTATCTCTATATCTATCTCTATCTCTATCTCTATCTCTATCTCTATCTCTGTCTCTGTCTCTGTCTCTGTCTCTGTCTCTGTCTCTGTCTCTGTCCCTGTCCCTGTCCCTGTCTCTATCTCTATCTCTATCTCTATCTCTATCTCTATCTCTATCTCTATCTCTATCTCTATCTATCTCTATCTCTATCTCTATCTCTATCTCTATCTCTATCTCTATCTCTATCTCTATCATCTCTATCTCTATCTCTATCTATTAATATATGATATTTCAGGACTTTATTTTGTTTTTGGTTTTTTGGAAGATACCTTCTGAAATCTAGTAGCTATTCTGGCTCCATGGTGACTTTTACCATAAGGAATTGAACACAAACTCCCAGAATGTTGAATTCCCTGAATTAGGGGGGGGGGGAATCCCATGTCTATAAAATATACTAAATGAAAACAAACATCTTTTTTCATTTCTTACATTTTATTAACTTGTAAGATATGTGTCAGTGTCATCAATAGGAAATAAAGTGAGGTCATGACAGTTCATTGATTGACTGAAATTTTACATATATCTGAAGCACACAGTATATTGTTATTCTCGTATTATAAAAGTCTAATGCCTTCATCCAGCAAAAGAGATGGATGTGGCCACAGCCCTCAATGCGATTTATGTTGCGCATTCTTACATTCAGCTGGTCTGAATGATCTGATCTTTGATAAATATGGAAATGTAGATGACCATTCAGAGCCGATAAAACTTCAGGCATGTGTTAGATTGGTAGGACTAATCCAGAAATCTCAGCTAAATTGGTCAAGTTGTGAGATATTCTGGGAATTGCAGTCCCAACATGTCTAGTGAGTGTCAATCAAGCTGTTCCACAGTTTTAAAAGCTCCCTCTACTTTCATTATCCTTTTAGTGGATAACTTTCAATCCTTACTCAATAATATTTTATAACATGAACATAGATTGTAGACATATTTCAGATGGTGAAATGAAACATGCCTTATTCTAAAGAGCCTGTGGTTATTCCCCAAACCTCCCAAGGCTTATCAGCATTTTGTTCTAGGTCAAAATTAGGTACACCTTTATTGGTTGGAAATCTATATTACTATAATGGTGTTGAAATTATAATTCACTTGCATATAAACAGAAGGGCAGTACCAGCAGGATCTCTGTTTGCAAATGAGAATTCAGGCTCATAAATTATCACTGGTCTGCATAGTAAAAAGACCATTTATATGGAAATTGGCACACAACTATTCTTGTGCCAGCTCTTGAGCAATTCATGAACTGCTTTTCATATTACTAGAAGTGCTTCATGAATCAAGTGGAAAACAAAATGGAAACATTGATACTTTCCAGCATCTTTTGATAAATACCTGATGCAAACCTGGAATTAGGGAAGAAATTAAGAGGTATAGAGTAGTACAAGAAGTACATAGAATAACAATGTCAACCAGTCTGAACCTTAATACCAGGTCCCAATCGAGGGATTTGATTTGTATTTTGTTTTGTATTTGTTTATTATTTATAGGCCGCCCTTTTCCCTGAGGGGACTCAGGGCGGATTACAATTTATGGGGAGGGGAATACAAGACAAGACATGAGACAGTACATAAGTAAAAATAGAACACAACATTCATTCATCATTCGGGTGGGGACGGATTAAAATCTTTATCCCCAGGCCTGACGGGATAGCCAGGTCTTGAGGGCTGTGCGGAAGGTCTGGACGGTGGTGAGGGTGCGAATCTCCATGGGGAGATCATTCCAAAGGGTCGGAGCTACTACTGAAAAGGCTCTCCTCCGCGTAGTTGCCAGTCGACACTGACTGGCGGATGGAACTCGGAGGAGGCCTAATCTGTGTGATCTAATAGGTCGTAGGGAGGTAATTGGCAGGAGGCGGTCTCTCAAGTACTCAGATCCACTACCATGGAGGGCTTTATGGGTGGTAAGTAGCACCTTGAAGCGCACCCGGAGATCAACAGGTAGCCAGCGCAGCTCGCGGAGGATAGGTGTTATGTGGGCGAACCGCGGTGCGCCCACAATCACTCGCGCGGCCGCATTCTGGACTAGCTGATGCCGGATGCTCTTCAAGGGCAGCCCCATGTAGAGCACGTAATTGGCAGTATATTCAGTGCATTTGAACTTAAGGAACCACTAGTATAGTTCAGTATATTCCAGGATTATAGGTAATGGACCTACATAGTTTGGTATAGACAACTAGGCAACTGCGGTATATTACAAAGATCTGAATAGGTGAAGATGTCTTTCTAAAACTATTTCTGGTTCTGTATTACCTTTGAGGGCAGGACCAGGATGTCAGTAAAGTATTGGAAGATTAATTTATGACCGAGATAACTGTTCCTGCAAGGGCAAGTTGCCTATGTGTTAAATTAGACTGCAGAGACAGACTGAGGGTCTTGTTGATATAGCAATATCAATAGCACTTAGACTTATATACCGCTTCATAGTGCTTTTACATCCCTCTCTAGGAGGTTTACAGAGTCAGCATATTACCTCCAACAATCTGGATCCTCATTTTATCCACCTCGGAAGGATGGACTTGGAAGGCTGAGTCAACCTTGAGCCGGTGAGATTTGAACTGCCGAACTGCAGCTAGCAGTCAGCTGAAGTAGCCTGCAGTACTGAACTCTAACCACTGTGCCACCTCGGCTCTACTGACGTATTGATCGACCTACTGCCCAGAACCATATTTCCTGGGCTTCAGGACTAGTGATGGAGATAGCCTGCCTATTGGGGTTAGGGGATTTAACTTCCGTGTGATGAATGCTAGATTCTGTCTAGTCTAGGAATGCATAAGCCCTGGGGAAACCATGGACTTCTCTCATGGTTGGGCTTGCTGGGCAGACACATATTAAACCTTGTCTTTGTTTTCAAACAATGGCAACCCTAGAGGAAGAGGTATGGTCATCATCCCTTTGCTATTGTCAGATCACTTTCTGATCCAGATGTGATTAATATCCACCCATGATCTCTGGACTTAAAATATTTGAATGGTATGCCCCAAGTGCCTTATGGACGCAGGTAGTTTTCAATAGTTGCTTGGGGAACTTCCTGACAATCTTACAGGTGAACCCACTGATGGCTGAGGTGAAAATGATTTGTGCCAAGTGGCAACTCTTTCTCTGTCCTGATCCCAGCTCCTTGGTTTATTGAGGGCTTCCAGGAAATGAAGCAGCAGAATTGAACCTAGGGGGTTAGTAAAGAAAAACAAAAGGGAATCTGGTTCAGGATAAATATATGCCCTCACTTAGACTTCTTTAATGATAGGAGAGGCCAAGCATATGTATTTCTCCTTTCCTATTAAATTAGTAGGTTGTCATCCAGTAACCATGTTTACAATGACTAATTCCCCATTAGGAAACAGCCAGCATAAAGAGCTCTCCATTGACTGCTATGATCAATTAGCACAATGTTTTGCTAGTAATGTCATTCATATTTGCTTAAGTCTTGACTCCATGTGAGAAAGGACTCTGATGATAACTGGGGCATCTTCTGGCTAGTTATTCGAGATTTCCTTTGATTTACCCCCTCCAGTTAAACGAATGGGTTGTTCTGTAGGATGACTTCTGGGACCTATGGACTGGCTCTTTGCCCAGCCTGCTTTCTTTGTATACCGGAGGAGCTGGGGATCGTTTCCTGGATCTGGGAGGTTGTTATTGAATGAAGGAACATTGACATCATGTTAGCGCCCACTTTGACAGCTTTTTGGAAGCATCTCAAAATAGAACTCTCCCGGAGAGTATTTGGGCTGTGATACCATCTGGTTGAGATTCGTGGATTGGTTTTTTTGTTTACATTTTGTATTCTATGTTTTGTTTGTTTTAATCGGAATGTGATCTTTTCATTGTGCATTTTAATTGTGTGTTTTCATTTTGGTGAAGCATCAGAAGTCCTTTGGGATTGTGGCACTGTCTAAATGATAATACATAAATGAATAAATCAGTCATGATGCCACCGCAGATAAGGGTTCCTACCTTTCTTACAGGTTGAAGATCTATTGGAAGATCCGCACAATAAACCAATGCAGCATCATTGATTAGTAAATAGTGAATAATTTTTATTTTGGGATGGTGGATTTGTGAGTCATGTTATCACTTCAAACGTATTCTTGCTGATGGTTTTGTATGAAAAGAGCTGTGTGTGTTCCAAAATATTATTTAAAAAGATTTATATGTATAATCATTGGATCTGAGTATTTTATTTTTTGTGTGTGGAACGTACATACTAGCCAACAAGGATGACTCTGAGTAATTGAAACTTCAGAGTTCTCTTCCCCAAAATTGTTTTGACTCACTACTCACTTATTTCTCAGAAAAATGAAGGCTGGAAATGGTGGGAACTGAACTCTAACATACTGTATCTGGTTGATAGCAGGACAGGGAAGCTTGTTCTAGATCAATGAAATACACAGAATGTTTGACAGTCTAAATACTATATTTTCAATTTCCTTAATTTCTGTCAGGACTGGGTGGATAAGCAGTCGTGCGTCATAGCAATTACATCCGGAGATCCACAACCTTAGTCTTAGATTGATTTCCTCAAGTGTTTGCTTCTTGCTTTCAGCTGGAGAAGCTCAATCAGTACATGCTCTAGTGAAGGGTGATACCTTTCTAATATGAATGACACACATGTGATGGTGCAGGGCAACACCCCTTCTTTAAACCATGAAAACAGATGAAAAATGATAAATTTATATTATGATACTATGATAGACATAATACACATTTTGGCTAAGTTTGCCCCTAACATTAAGCCCTACACAGTTTGTTAAGCATTGCATTAACATTAAGCCATTCTTGCTTGGCTAAGTAACCAGGGTTAACAGAATAACAGAGTTGTAAGAGACCTTGAAGGTCTTTAGTTCAATCCCATGCACAGGCAGGAGACCCTGTGCCATTCCAGACAAGTAGATGTCTTGTCTCTTCTTAAAAGCTTCCAGTGATCGAGCATCCACAACTTCTGAAGGCAAGCCATTCCACTGGTGAATTGTTCTCACTGTTAGGAAATTGTTAAATCGAACTATGTTTAAATCAAACCATAGATTTATGGGAAACATAAACCCCAACATTATCTCCCTGAGTTGTTGGTATCATTAACAAACACACCTATTAAAGTAATTAATGATTTAATAATTCCATTTGTACAACCCTGCTTATAAACAATGGGAAATTATTGTACTTCTAGTAGGAAGAATATATTGCCATATCTTAATAGAGAATGCACCTAACCCAAGTACAGTTCCAATGTTAGATTCAGTGTTTGGGAAAAAAACCAACTTAAGATGTAATCTGATAGGAGTACAAACTGACAAACGTATTAATTCATTGGACTGCAAATGAAACAGAGAAAATGTTAAAAAGTTATGATACTTATATAGTTTCTTAGCAAGCACATCTAAATTACATTAAAATAACCAAAATATCTTTACAATCCCCAAAGCATGTCACAATTTTTGAGCACCCCTAATGTTTGGAAAATTGAATGCAGAAAAATTTGACATGCTCTGCAAGTGCTGCAATGCAATCAAATTCAGTTGGATCATCATACATAACTGATACAAAGAAAATTTCAAAACAAAAAACCTATCCTTGGTGGTGAACAAAGATCTGACATCCAAAACCATCTGGATAACTTTGGGTCAGTAACTGTCTCTCAGACCAACACATCTTGAAGGGTTATTGTGGGGGAAACAGAAGGAAGAAGAATATTGGTTATGTTTGCTGCCTTGAGTTGTCCGTATTAAAAAAGGCAAGATAACAAATTTTTAACAGACTAACAGTGAACACAGCCTCTCAGACACTCTCACGCAATAAGAAGGCAAATTTGCTTAATACAAAAGGAGAGAGGGCCAAATAAGAAGCAGAAAGAAAAAGATTTAGGTCTTTATGACTTGTATTTATATGATTATTTGTAGACCTCCCTTTTCAACAAAGGAATCAGCATGGCTTACAATTGAACAAAGCCTATTCAAACAGCACTCAAGAACCAACTCCAACTCACTCAAGTAGTTTTCTCCCCATCTATGTCAATATCACCTGCAGAACAATTCAGTCTTTAAAGCATTACTCAAAGGTTTGGGGGGTCTGTGGGTTCTCCTTATCTCAGTTGGCAGGTTGTTCCAAATGGCACGACTGCTCCCAAGAAGACATGTCATCAGGCCACATCTCACCCCATCTCTCAGTGGGATCTTAAGGTGGGTTTAGAAAGACAATTCTTTAGGTTGCTGGGTACCAAGCTAAAGAGGTCTTAAAAGGTGTCACCAGAGGTTTTTTTTAAATGGGAGTGGGAAAAATTAAACTGAAAGGACAGAGGAATTTTGGGCCCCTCAAGATGCAGTGATAAACAGATGTTACTATCCTATAGGTCAGACAAACAGATTAACATTTAAGAATCAAAACAAAAGGCTAGAGATTTAGGGAAAGGATTACATACATGTAATATTTTTTAATAAAAAAAAGAGCAGCGGAATACCTTTGAGAAGCTAATGCACAAGAAATAAGAACTGAAGCTGCCGTTCTTATTTCAAGCTCCCCTGATTAAATAAGTCCTAGCAAAAGAGTTGTGCATAAACAGTACAACAGCTACTAGTACTGATATATTCCTTGTCTGTCCTCCAAATAAGGCAAGGCAGGTTTTGTAGAATTGATAAAATCTGGGGGACATCTGCTCCTGTCAATATAAGACAATCCATTATGCTGTTCAGCCATTCATTCAAACACATTGCATACTGTACACAGTTTGTGCCAGGAAAGCTCAAGAATAAAAGTGCAACTCCCCAGTGGTGGACTGCTAACCGGTTTACTCCTGGTTCACTTGTGCGCACGTGCAATGCTTCTGAGCATGTGCAGAAGCGTCCAGGCAGGTGGGCGGAGCCTCCCACAACTGCCACTAATGATTCGACCGAATCGGGCCGAACCAGCAGCAACCCACCTCTGCAATTCCCCCCAAAAAACACTTGAAAGACTGATGAATGAGATTTGAAGGCCTCTGGTTCAAATCAGTGTTTTGACTCATCTTGAAGGTTTGATTCAAAGATTTCTTCCAAAGGAGTGGCGCAACACAATCTCCTTTGAATCAAATCCCACTTTTAAAACTTTGCACGGCCCTCTTTATTAGCACTGCCAACCATTAAAAAAGCAGTTAAATCTCTTTCAACAATATACGTGTCTTTTTCAAACTTAGTAATTTGTAATTAGTTTTCTAATTAGGGACGCGTTGAACACTTAGAAAGTGGGGAGTCATTTGCCTTGCAGCTTTGCCAACGAAAGCTATGGCTGCCCTCAGCAATCCGCACGCCATATATTCAAAATGCCACAATGTTTATGTGACAATTAAGAATATTTAGTATCTTGTATAAAGCCGTGTTCTGGAATGAAAATGTGCATTCATATCTAACACGGTAAATGCCATCTGGGTTGTTACGTGGTTTCAGAAAGAATTAGTGGGGGGACATTTTATTCCGTACTACACCAATGTATAAAAGAAAAAAGAACTCACAATTAAAAAAAAAAAAAGGCATCGCACAGCTCAGTTCCGAAATGTAATAATATTGTGGGCTAAGAGAGGAGGGGGTTTTATTGCTTCTGCTTTGGCAAGATTTGAAGGGCTGTGGGAAAAGTTTATGGGATTTGCTTTCAGTGAGCATATTTATTGGAAGGAAAATATGTGTGCAAGCATGGCCGGCAAGATTTGCTAACATTTGCCTTCTTTAATATGCATAGACCAATTGGGAGGGAACAAAAATCATATGGTTTTCCTGTTTAACTGTTATCAGTCCACGTCTGCCTATTTTTAGAGCAGTGTTTCCTCAACCTTAGCGACTGTAAGATGCCTGGATTCAACTCCCACAATTCCTCAATCAGCTATGATGGCTGAGGAATTCTGGGAGTTGAAGTCCACCCATCTTAAAGTTGCTGAGGGTGAGAAACATTGTTCTAGAGACACTCCAGATCAGCTGCAGAGGCAGAAGGTAGGTGACCTCAGGTTAACTTTTGAATGGGAAATAACCAGGTTTGTAGGCAAGACTGTAGGAAATTGAAGACGGAAATTGAAGAAACAACCCAGAAGACCACACTGGCATAGCCTTGCCCAGAAAACGACAGAAACATCTCCAAAGTCACCAAGCACTGAGCTTCACTTTTAAGACACTTCACTTTAAACAAGGGAAAGGAGAATAAAATGAGGCCCTTAATGTCCATTAGTGAGGAGCACAGCCATTTAACATCAAGATTACTTTGCACACTTTATGCCCAGTAATAATTCTGTGTACAATTGTTAGTCTAGGCCTGTGATGACAAACCCATCATAACACACCAGGCCTCTGCAAGTCACACAAGAGGGTCCTGCTCTCACCTGTACTTGAGAGACCACCTGCTGCCAATTACCTCCCAAAGACCCGTTAGATCACACAGGGTCGGCCTCCTCCGGGTTCCGTCCACCAGCCAATGCCACCTGGCTACCACCCGGGGGAGGGCCTTCTCTGTAGCAGCTCCGGCCCTTTGGAATGAACTCCCTGCGGAGATTCGGACCCTCACCTCTCTCCAGGCCTTCCGGAAAGCCGTTAAAACCTGGCTGTGCCGGCAGGCCTGGGGTTGATGAGTTCTCCTCCCCTCTCGACTTGTATGCCTGTGTGATTCTTGTGTATTTTAATTACGTGTATTGTGTTTTATGTCCCCGTTTCCCCTTTTGAGTTGTTCGCCGCCCTGAGTCCCTCCCGGAGAATGGCGGCATACAAATAAACTAAATCTGAATCTGAATCACCTAGCCTGGGAGCTTCCAAAAACCTCATGAGAATGAGGTGAGCTTTTTCACTTTTTTTCAGAGACCATGCAAGAGCATTCTCCAAAGTTTTCAGACCTCATGTGACCAGGATCGGTTTCAGACAGGCATATTGAAAAATACTTACAAGTATGTATGTATGTATGTATGTATGTATGTATGTATGTATGTATGTATGTATGTATGTAATACTAAATTTAAATAATGTAATTTAATTTAATTCTCTTTGTTATAAATTGTTTGTATATGTGCGTGACATGTCAGGTAGGCATTTTCCATATTGTTGACACCCCGAACCCCCAAAATCTAAAAAAGAATCAAACACATACCAGATGTGTATAAAGATATCTACTTGAACATAGGATCTTTCATTATTTTAAGGCAGAAGAAGATGCCATTCCCAAACTGCTTAGAAGTTCAGAGGATCCTTGAGGTGATTAAGATTGCACAGGATGGGCCTTCTCCAGGTGCCATCAGCTGGACAATGCCGGCTGGCGACGCCTCGGAGTAGGGCCTTCTCTGTTGCCGCTCTGGCCCTATGGAACGAGCTACCCCCAGAGATCCGGACCGTACCCACTCTCATGGCCTTCCAAAAAGCTATTAAAACCTGGCTTTTCCGGCAGGCCTGGGGCTGTTGACCTCTTGACTGAGGTCCAGCCCTGCTTAGACTGGGCGCATGTTGTGTATCTTTTAATTTGTTGTGTCTTATCTGTTTTAATCTTTTTTAATATTTCTTATTTCTTATTTCTGTAAACTGCCTGGAGTCCTCCGGGATTGGGCGGCCTATAAATTCAATAAATGGAAGTGGAAATGATTATTTATTTATTTATTTATTTATTTGTTTGTTTGTTTGTTTATTTATTATTTCAACCTTTATTATTTTTACAAATAATTCAAGATAGTGAAGATATCCACAAGAACAACCCTATGAAGTGAGTTGGATTGAGAGAAAGCGACTGGTCCTAAGTCACCCAGCTGCCTTTCATGGCCAAGGTGGGACTTGAACTCATGGTCTCTTGATTTCTAACCCAGCACCTTAACTGGTTCCATTCAGCAAAGGTCATCAACAGTCTTCTTCCTAGCTTTATTTCCTAAGAACAGTTTTACGTATACTTTCACATAATTAAAATATCTCTTTCCCAGTTTATTGCTCAGAATATAAATCGGGATTATAGTTCCCATAAACCCCAACTTGGCTTTGAGGAGTCTTTAATGTCAAGAAACCTGTAGGGTACTGGCTTGGAGAAGGTTGCTAGTAGGTTACTACTTGTCTCCAACTAGAACAGTTTTTCTATTTGTTTGTGTTTGATGATCTTAGCACATCCTATGAGCCAATGGAACATGGGACTATGGAAGGATAACAATGAAGAAAAAAGAATAATATCATAGTAGAGCTTTGTATCGTTTATCCCTAAGTTAATTCCCCATCCTTTCTTGCCTCTCCCTATGAGAAAAATGCTGTTCAGCATGGAATGCACAGGAAGTTGTAAATGAAACATCTTTCTAAATTGACAATACATTTATTTAGACATGTCTCATGTTAACTCATTTCACATCATTATGTTGCTCCCCAGGCTATGCATTAGATGGGGGGGAAAGGGTGCAGGGAGGGGAAGGAATGCATATATCTGATGAGATTTACTCCTTTTACATTTTCACACTGATCCCCCTTTATTTATTTTAGCTGCCTCCTCCATGCAAGCCACATAAATGCTTCCTTTTCTTGGCAATTTATACAATAAATCTCATTCCAAAAACATTATAAAGTCTAATATGCATTCATTAGAAATCTAAGGCCAATCTTCCACACTCTTATGGAGGGTTTCTCTGACGGCTCTGCAAACATCTTTCTACTGGAAATTCTTCAAGCCAAATCTTCTTCTGTGCTACCCTCAGCTAAATTGTTGCCACCTCTCCGTGCCGCCTCAAAAACGTGACATATCCGTAAAATCATATTTTGTGGCTGCAGCACAGCTTCTTTCAAGAGTTTCTTAAACACATTTCTGTGTCTCAAACATGTGGTGGAAAAGGAAATAAAATTGTACATAAGCTATTATGAGGCCATTATTCCTAGGAAGCCTTGTGGATTTCAGAATATGATTCAAATTGACGTGTGTAACTCTGCCATCTCTTTCTCCCAAATATTCCTTACAATTCTCCATATCTTCAGTAAGTCTGGGATTTGGTCTTGGCCAACTGTTGAGGTATTTTAGAAATACATTTCTGAAGGCTCTTAACTGGGAGCCATGATGGAATGAGTAACTTATAAAATCATGTCAGTTTCATTGATTGTTGAATCATAAATATAGCAGCACATAAATTGATATGAGAAAGAAGAATAAATTGGAGGGAGAGAAGAAGTTTTTCCTTGGGAGAAATTTACAGTCAGGTGGAGCTGGTAGTTATCATCACAGATAAGGAAAAGGAAAGAAAATGTAACTAAAAGAATTTATACTAACATCATTAAGACTATCCATTCTTTGAACTATGGTGCTGGAGTAGACTCCTGCGAGTCTCGTGAACTGCAAGGCGATCCAACTGGTCAGTCCTAGAGGAGACTGACTGCTCTTTAGAAGGCCAGATCCTGAAGATGAAACTCAAATACTTTGGCCACCTAAGGAGAAGGAAGGACTCACTGGAGAAGAATCTAATGCTGGGAAAGATTGAGGGCAAAAGAAGAAGGGGATGGCAGAGAATGAGGTGGCTGGATGGAGTCACTGAAGCAGTAGGCATGAGTTTAAATTGATTCCAGAGGATGGTAGAGGACGGGAAGGCCTGAAGGAATGTTGACCATGGAGTTGCAATGGGTTGGACATGACTTCCAACTAACAACAAGATCATCCATTCTTCTCTTTGCAAATTATTCTTGCTTTCACTATATTTATATACTGTTTTATTAGCTCTCTCTTTTTTGCAAATCTCACCAGCCCCATTCAACTATGATCCAAATATTTCCCTGTCTTCTCCTTATTTTGACCCCTTCACTATTCCTTCACAAATTAGTTTAATCCTCATTCCTCTCTATATTTGACCCAAGTTATGTCTTTGTCATTCATTATTTAATCAATCAATCAATCAATCAATCAATCAATCCATATTTACTCAGCGTTCATCCTTTCTTAGTCCTATCATTCTTATTTTAGAACACACATTTCTTAAGACCCCATTCTCACCATATTCAATTATGTTTCTCCTACGGTACACAACTTCTACATCCATGTAACAAAGCAGGCAGAAGCATGTTCTTATACACAGCCATTTCCCCCTATTTTAACAAACACTGATTCCTTGCAACAGTACACTTTGGCCCACTGTTTACCAGCATTTGCGCATCTTAAAATGTCTCCATCAATTTCCCTATATTTAGCAAACATACAACCCAGGTGCACAAATTCATCAACCTGCTCTAATTTTTTCCCCATTTCACTATAACTTACAATTGTCCCTTCTGCTTTTCGTGTCAAACATAATTACCTTGGTATTTGAATAATTAATCCAAACTCCTCTATTCTTTTCACATATCTGTAATTTTCTGGTAATAATGTGGGTTCTCATTTAACAACATGGTATCATGTATATATAAAAATACATGTGCTTTCACATCCCCATCTTTACATCTTTATCTATAAAGATATCAAAATCACTGTGAATATGTAATTTCATATGACCTCAGAAGCATTTAAGGGCACAATCTGAAATGGGACTGTGATCATAAAAGTAAAATATATGGAATGTAAAAAATACAAGTTCATATAAAGGGGATCAAGCAAAAAAATTGCCTATTCTTTTGTTCCAGTCATTATGTCAGGCAACCCCACTCAGAAGGCAAATGTTTAAAGCTGGAGAAAATTTGACAGTCCAACAAATCTCCCTTTTTTATAATCTCCTATCAAATTATGCATATGGGAATCAGCTCAGCTGTGTAGAATAAGCTTGGCTGGGCATGGAAGTTATTAATGAATTGTTTTGAGATGGGATAACATTTGGTGAAAGCCTAATGCAGTTAACCTATGCTAGGAACCTGAGTCTTCAGTAAAAATAAATTGTCATGAGCGAGAACAAGCTGAGCCTTATTGCTACTCAGGAGCTTCACATTACCATGATACTCAGAACATTGATAGTTATGATAATGTTGATAACAAGCTTTGGGGAAATCAGAAAATAATGGAGTTGTGCATATTTTAAAGTTCAAATAGGTAGGAGAGGAAGTTGCTGTTCTGTGTGAATACGTGCCAATGTGATGTTCCTTTTAGTAAAGATGTTTGGAAGAAGAGGAGAAAAGTTGTCATTTTATTTGTTCATAGCAGTTGCATTTAAAATGAACTAAAACAAGGACTATAAATAATATCCTGGAAGTAAAAATAGATATTCTTGAGCTCTTCTACTTGGCTAAGGGATCTTTTACATTTGTAACAAGAGTGATGCTACCCTTGTGTCATCTATCACAGGGATGGACACCCAAATGTGGCATAGTTCTTTTCCAAAGCTCTTTTGGAATAGCAGTGCTGTTACTCAAAAGCAACATATTGGCAACCTGAAAAAAGTCCTTCATTTACACACTCTTCTCACCTTAACAAAGACAGGGTCTGTCAACAATTTGTTGAGGGCAAGTACTCACAATGTAGCCTCCATTTCACTGCCAGATTGTCTCAGTGATTGAGAAAGTTCCTTTTTCCTTTGGAAAATGCAGTATAATCTTCAAACGTGACAACTTTAAGGCATGTGGACTCCAAACTCCCAGAATTCCTCAGTCAATCATGCTAGCTGGAGAATCCTAAAAGCCCATAAGGTTTAAAATTGCCAAGTTGCCAGTGGTGGGTTCCGGATCCCATTGCAACCGGTACAGTGCAACGGGACCCGGCATCCCCCACATGCACATGCCCAACAGATGCATGCGTCCTTACCTCCACGATGTCTCCACGATGCCTCCACGATGCCTTCGCGATGCCTCCGTGATGCTCCAGCTGCGCAGGCACCATATGCTCCATGCGCAGAAGTGCCAAAGAGCTCAAATACAGGTAAGGAGCTTAGGCGGGCGTGTGGGCCTCTGGAGCATCACACCGGAATGATACCTGGTGCTCCCAGCAGCCACCGGTACACCTGTACCGGGGCATACTGCCTGCGACCCACCACTGCACCTATCCTATGTAAACATTATGAATTATGTGAAGAAAAAGACTGAGGTAGATTATAATCATTACAACTGCAACAGACTCATGGCAGAATCCTCCCTTCCCATTCCACCATGGGGCTCTGCGCTTCTACGACAACTAAGAAGACCAAGCAAATGAAAACAAGACTTTGTAAACAGAACTTTTTTATTTTTCTTTTAAAAAAAACACAAATATGTCATCATTTGTCAATCATTAAGACATTGAAGTACATTTTTTTTGTTGTGTGTGCCCCTCCCTCCCTCCCCCCCCCCCACCCCCCTCCTCCTCCCCCCCCCGACTTCCCAGAACCCGTACACGGTATGGATTTTTAACTAACACAGTCTAAAATCTATTGAGAAAAAAGAAATAAAGAAATTAATGACATTCTAGATTGACCTTAGCTTCTTCTTACTGAACTGACTTTTAACAGTTTAAATCATTTCTGATCTTAAGCATAGGCTAACTGGAATTTCTTAGTCCCGTATTTATTTTGTATATAGTCAATCCATTTTTTCCAGTCTCGTTTATATATCTCATTTGAATGATCTTTGAGATATGCCGATATTTTAGCCATCTCGGCTAAGTTTGTTACTTTCAATGTCCATTCTTGGATTGTAGGCAAGTCTTCCTTCTTCCAATATTGCGCCACCAACAGTCTTGCTGCAGTTATCAGGTGCAGAATCAAATTGGTCTCTACCACTGTAAAGTCAGTGCAAATGAAAACAAGACTTTGGAAGACCTGAGAAACCAGGTTAGGGACAGAGCCTTTCTGTCAACCAACGCTGTATTTATTTTTAGGCTTCTTAAGGTTGCTTTTCCTGTCAGTAATATCTGCTTCTTGGGTTTTTTCCTGCCCATTAAGTGTCCACATTTACTAAAGAGGATATAAACTAGAAAGGGTTTTTTGTTCTCTAGCAGATGTGGAGCTGTCTAATCTTTATACTCTTCTCTTACCACTGGGTTCCCCTCACCCCATATGGGAGAGGTCACAATTTTTGCTGGCTATGTTTTGGAGTTGTGTGAAGAAGAATGCTGTTGGGGCCAGGTTTTAGTTCTTTTTGAAGTTGTGTCCTTTCCTGTCTCAAGATCACAAGGAGTGTATATTGCTGGGGATGTGGTTGAAAGCCCAAGGAGAATTCATGTGGAAATATTAGGGAGACTGCCTCTTCATTTTGCACCACCATGGAAACCTGGCTTTAAAAAAACCAAGTCATCATGCATCTAGTTAAGTGAAACCAAAGATTCTTCTGTGGCAATGCTGCCTTGCTGTGAGTCAGCTGGTGGCCTTGTGCCCTTCCAACCTGCTAATGGGTTTAAAATTATATAGACTAGAAAACTTGACATGCCCAGCTTTGGGGAATTTGAGATTTTTAGACACATGGTTCTGTCATATCTGGCTACCCACCAAGCAGAGTAACACTACATTTTTAGAAATGTTTGTAGAGATGGTCATGGTTCTAGAAAGTTCCTATTTCCAAGATGCATTTGCTGTGCCAAAGAGACCTAAGGAGCAATAGGAAGAAAATTAAAAGCTTGAACAAACCTGGATGAGTTTTGTTTTTTTCTGTGACAGTGATAGTAGGGCTGTTTAAGAATGACTGAGGATAAATTACTGAGCTTCAGTCAGTTGCAGTCCTCATAATTTACTCTAAGAGTCAGAGCCAGACAAAGTTATTACCATTATCTGCTCTGCAGTACAAGATTAATAAGCCCCATTCTTCTTGTGGAAGGACCAACTTCTTTGGTTTTTAATTCTTTCACTTGCTAATAGCCATAGTTGGATTTATTTAGTCATTTCTATAAGCTTAGTTATAGTGTATACCAATTTTAGCTCAACAATGTGTATGGTGGGAGAGAGAGAGAAAAAATGTTAAACAGTTTCTGGTAAGCACGACAACAATCAGAAAATGGGTGAAGGATACCATGGCTACAATCCAGTGCACATATCCAATGCGCACTTGGGAACATGTCGGCGTGTTTGGCTAGCATTTCAGAACTCTTTCAGGCCAATGGGATTTATTTCACAGATATAAACAGATAATAAGCCCCATTCTTCTTGTGGAAGGACCAACTTCTTTGGTTTTTAATTCTTTCACTTGCTAATAGCCATAGTTGGATTTATTTAGTCATTTCTATAAGCTTAGTTATAGTGTATACCAATTTTAGCTCAACAATGTGTATGGTGGGAGAGAGAGAGAAAAAATGTTAAACAGTTTCTGGTAAGCACGACAACAATCAGAAAATGGGTGAAGGATACCATGGCTACAATCCAGTGCACATATCCAATGCGCACTTGGGAACATGTCGGCGTGTTTGGCTAGCATTTCAGAACTCTTTCAGGCCAATGGGATTTATTTCACAGATATAAACAGATAACTGCACCATGGGTTTCTTATGCACCTAAAACAAACTTCTTCAAAATAAATTACCTTTTTAAATTAGCAAATGAATAATTGGAGTCAGAGTATAGGTTTTGGATTTTACAGTGGGGAAATATGAAGGTGAAATGAGCTGAGGATATGACTCACTGGACCCAGCTTCCTCCGTTTCCTCGGGAGCTTGTTTTCCTGCTGAAGAAAGAGAGGTAATTAACCACAATTGGTTGTTTAAGGACACATCTTAGCTTTATTAAGAGGTTAACTGAGTGGGTCTTGCTTTTGACCAAACCTCCATGTACTTCTAGCCCTGCTGCTAACCATCTTCTTTTTTGTTGATGACTGAGACTAACATTGCAGATACTGATACGAATGTACAGCCTTAGTAGCAGCCTCAGAGGTTTTAAAGGAGGTTTCATAAATATATTTCATTCCTTAACTTAGCCCCTTCATTACTCTTCATTTCCTTGTCTATTTAAAAATGCACCACAGGTCCAATTTGCATGTACCCCATTAGCATGTCCTATTACTGTAGCCAGGCCTATTTCGTTAGGCTTTTCATTTGGGATATGGGACTGAAATTAGTCATTGTGAATTTGTTAAGAGTAGTGGTTTCAATTCTTTTCCTGAATCTCTTAATTGCTTTTTGGATCGTGTAATAGCTGGCTGTCTTAATAGTTTTTGTTTTCATCATTCATGGTATCTTTCTGGGGATGCCATGTTTCGAAACTGCTCAGTGCCACTTATATGATAAGATGGATGTTATATAATTTTGATTAATAAATAAAATGAGCAAAAGACAGCAATGCTACGTATTATGTAAATGATCTTTAGTACTGGCCTATAAGATCCCAATAGAGTCTTATGGGAAAGATCGAATGGAGCTTTTGGAGCAAGGTCCAACTAATGTACTAATGACCCTTGTCCTACTGCTCCTTATCATTAAACTTCCAGGTAGCAATTGATTTTCTTGAAATTTGCCAAATTTCAATAACAGGCTAAATGAGCAAACTGAAATTCAATGCAGACAAGGTGAAAAGGTTGGGGTTCAACCATTTCTAAACGTTTCTAACTGAAATATTTAGAAGAGCAGGTTTGCAATTTGGGATTTATTCCTTGATTCCTGAACTCCAGGTCATGGAACCAAAACAGCATTGATTATTCTGATATACTGTACACTACAGCAACATAAGTCCCAGGAGCCACTGCAGCAGAGAGGAGGAGGGTGAAGAAACAAAATGGAGAACTGTGAGCATGCTAAACAGGTAGTTCCCAGTTTAAGTATGAGTTCCATTCTCAAGGATGTTTTTAAATTGAACTTGTGTATAAACTGGAAGAGTATTATTAAGAGTATAATAAGAGTATAATAAAGAATATAATAAAGTATAAGCAGTGGTAGGATTCAACTGGTGTAACAACCGGTTTGCTGAGCACACACTTCGCTTGGTCTCCTTTGATAACCAAGGGCTGGATGCCTGATCTAATCCTTCTATAGTCTACTATAAGCTCCTTGGTCTTATTGGTGATAAGGACCAAGTTATTGTCTAAATACCACAAAAGCAACTGGTCAGGGGGTGGGTTCCTGCCAGTGCTAAACTCTTCTATAGAAGAGGCTCCACAAATCTACAATGCCGTTTAGAATCAGTTCCAGCTCCCTCCCCCCGCCCGTCCGCACATCATCAAGATGAAGAGCGAGAGGAGGAATTCTGGGAGGTGAAGTCCACAAGTCTTAAAGCTGTCAAGTTTGAACACCCCTGGTTTTTTTTTAAAGGGTTAGGGGTGCAAGGGTCTTGTAACCTGACAGCTTTAAGACTTGTGTGCTTCAAATGCCAGAGTTCCTGAGCCAACATGACTGGAGGAGGAATTCTGGGAATTGAAGTCCACAAGCTTTAAAGCTGTCAAGTTTGAACCCCCCTGGTTTTTTTTAAAGGGTTAGGGGTGCAAGGGTCTTGTAACTTGACAGATTTAAGACTTGCGTGCTTCAAATGCCAGAGTTTCTGAGCCAACATTTTGGTTGCTAAGCAAGAGCATTGTTAAGTGAGTTTCACCACATTTTATACGTTGGCCACACCCACCCGGTCACATGGCTGGCAAGCCACTCCCACCCAGTCACATGGCTGGCAAGCCACTCCAACAAAGCAGGCCACACCTACAGAAGAGTTTCTAAACAAATTTGAAATCCACCACTGCAATTGGTCCATCTCATGTCAATAGGCAGACTCATCATCCCCAGAGATGAGTCCCACCACTGTTGTATCGTCTGCAAATGTAATAATAGTATTACTGGCGTGAATGGGATTGCAGCCATGTACATAATGAGTATAGAGTAAGGGACTCAACACACAATTCTGTGGTGAATCAATGTTAAGAATGAGAGCTGAGGAGATATGATTACCTAATCCAACCCTCTGAGAGTGGCCAGACAGGAAATCCATAATCCAAAAGCAGATTTAATGAGAAAGCCCATGATCCATAAATTTAGACACTAGATTTCCTCAAGCTTTTGTGTCCTAAAATGAGTAGTACACATTGGTTTGTCATTCTGCCCCCACCTGCCCACAGTTACTGTTTGTGAATATAATTACACTGTGTCATTGGTTTGGCTATTTTTAACTAATAAGATATTAGATACTCCATACACCATGCAGAGATGACCAGATTGTAGCTGTCTATAAATATTACCAAATAAACAATCAAATAAATAAGATTCAATTTTACTTTTTATGAACTGAACAATTTAACTTGGTAATATAACTTGCATCATGCATCACACACAACTGCACTTCACATTCAAATGAACACAGATAGAGCTCCTTATATCTTGAAACTAGAGACAATAAGTGGTGGGAATCAGGGGTGGGATTCAAGTAATTTAACAACCAGTTCTCTGCCCTAATGATTTCTTCCAGCAACCAGTTTGCCAAACTGCTCAGAAAGTTAACAACCGGTTCTCCCGAAGGGATGCAAACTGGCTGAATCCCATCACTGGTGGAAATGTACCTATAGCATTCTCTAGTTGGCTCTCTAGCTAGAAAACACTTCAAAATTGTGGACATATTTCAGCTTTTGTTAATCTTCTTACACCACTGATCTAAAGTCTCTTTATATATAACTATATAAATATGACTATCAGGCCCGTGTGAAGAAGCCATATTCTTCCTCAAAACATCACCTCATTCCGAAGTCTCACAGCAAATCATGCAACTTCTCTGAAGAGCTTATTTGCTTGGCCAGTTTGACCCTGTGAAAAGAGCAAGCATTAATTTCAGTATTCAGATTGAACTGACATAGTCAATCTGACCCAGCATTTCAAAAGGGAACATTACTTCAAATTGTTACTTAATCAAAACTCCACACAGCCATTTTCTTTCTTTCAATCTTCTCCCCTAAATAACTCTTTGATTGGGTGATCGTAAGAATATTATATTAGATATCTACCAAAAGCGACTTTACCTTCCTCCCACTGAAATGGCAACAGCAAGACAGCACCAAATCTGGAATTTATGCCTGTGTAGAAAATGTTTCCATGGGTACAAGGAAAATAGGTGAACAAATGTATTTCTCCTCTTCCATAAGCAGGGTCCTCAGCCTATGAAAAGACATTTGAGTAAAATAAAGTGATGTCAAGAAGGAGAGAACTGAAAAGTCCTCTTGTGTTTCTGGAATGCTAAAAATAGCACTCTAGGTCTTGCATTTGTCTCTGATTTCTTTCTTTGTGGGTGCACAATGGCTCAGTGGTTAAAGACAGAGCTGGCCAGGTGGAAAGCTGACAGTCTGGGTTTGAGACTGCATGCAACGGGGTGAGCTCCCATTCCTTGCCCCAGCTCCTGCCCACTTAGTTTGAAAACATGCAAATGCAAGTAGATAAATACAGTAGGTATCCCTTTGGTTGGAAGGTAATTCTGTGCTGCTTTGGCATGTAGTCTTACTGGCCACAAGACTATAGAAATTATCTTTGGATGACACTGGTCAAGATATAGAGATGTTGTGCCCTAGAATTGGACATTACTCAAAACAGAAACCTTTACCTTTTACCTCTTTCATTGCACTGAGTATCCCAATGTCCCAAAGCAAAGTTCCAGAGCTTCAGGAAATGTACTGCGTTGGTTCTCTCTTTTGGTATTAATGTTCTAGTCCTCTTTAGGGCTTCTGGGTAGATTGTTGACATCCTCTAATAGCTGGATCTTTAAAAAGAAAACATAGCTTATGTTTCTCTATGAGATTTTTTTGCCAGCTCAAAGTTTCTTAAACCCAAACATCACATTGTAAATATGCTCCTGGTACCCACTCATTCATGCAGGTCTCTGTTACACAAGTTCCATTTGCCATTGAAACAGGTCCCATTAGAAAAGATGCAGTTGTGGCTGCTTCATTAGAAAGCCCACCTTGTTCCCATTATGAATTGGAACTCAGTAGTATTCCTCTAAAGCAGGGGTCAGCAACCTGTGGATCTGGAGCTGCATGTGGCTCTTTCATCCCTCTGCTGTGGCTCCCTGTCTCCAGTCAGCACCACAATTTTGAGAAAAGCTTCTGGTTGGGGGAAGGGGAAGCACAGCGTACCAGGAGGAGACTCTATGGTAAAGGATGGGTTTTCTGGTCAGCTCCACAATTGATAGGGCTTTCAATTAGGACAGGTAGAGGAAAAAGGATGCCGCACTAGGAGGAAACTCAATGGTGGGGAACTGAACTTCTGGTTGGCTCCAGAATTGAATGGGAGGCTTCTGGTTACCAATTTTGTAGCTCTTTGAGTGTTTAAGGTTGCCAACCTCTGCTCTAAGGCTACGCCAATCTTCCTCAGTCTATTTGGAATCCTATGTAGGACAGACAGAGTTTTCAGAAGTAATTTAAAAGTAACGAAATCTGTCCACTGCATGTTCCTTTCACCCATATCACCGAGAACTGCAAAGACTGGCAGAAAAAAACCCCTGTAAAATTAACTTTCTGAAGCTGCAATTTAATTACTGAGCCTATGAAAAGCAGTGAAGCTTTGCCTCAATGAGGCACTTTGAAGCAGAGGTTATATGTGGTGAACTGTTGGGCAAAGGGCTCAGAGCAAGGCAAACCTCCTGGTTGCTGCTCTTTTCAGCTAGTGTTGTCTTTGCTACTTTTTGCTCTCACTTTAATTTCAGCCCTCAGAATTGAAGGGCACGTAATTATTATTTTTATGCCCACATACACTTGCCTGAATGTTGAGAAGCTTCTGGTTTCTCTTCAGATCACATAAATCTTTTAGCTTTTTCTTGAGAAGCTTCTTTCAGAAGTTTTTTTTTGCCCATCCCCTTCTTCCTCCTGAGATGAGAGAGGTGGCAATATGCCATTTTGGACTATGCTCACCTGCTCAACTGTTTGAATGGTAAGGAGTGTAGATTGGTCTCCATCCAGTCTATTTTCAGTTCACGTGTACTCATACTCTACATTTGTGGTTATTTTGGCATGCAGTTTCTCTCTCTCTCTTCCCCCCCTCTCTCTCTCTCTCTCTCACACACACACACACTGTCTCATATTCTCTCTCATTCTCTCTCTCTCATTCTCTCTCTCTCATGTTCTCATTTTCTCTCTTTCATTCTCTCATTCTTTCTCTCTCTCTCTCATTCTCTCACTCTCTCTCACAGACAGACGGACAGTCAGTCAGACACACACACACACACACACACACAGAGAGAGAGAGAGAGAGAGAGAGAGAGAGAGAGAGAGAGAGAGAGAGAGAGAGAGAGAGACTGTATATGGGTGAGTCAGCTTAGAAGTTGCATTTTGCCTGGATGAAGTTTCCTGCAGAGCATCCCTTTGAACAGTTAATTCCTCCGCCAACACACCCAAAGAATGAAGTGAGGAATATTAATTCTACCATGGTTCAATGTGCATATTAAATGTATTCGATTCCCATTGACATTTAAACAGTTCTAAAAATTCCTAATTAGATTTGATTTAAAAAATAAAATAAAATGAATCATCTAAAAACAAAATAAAATAATGAAAAGCAAGATGTAGAGATTAGAAGGGGATCACCAATGAAGTGGCAAAGTAGCAAAGAAATGGAATAAAAGATTAATCAACATATGAAATTAATAAAAAAATGATTGAAAAGTGTTAGAAGCTTTCAGAAACGAAGCCAGGCAAATATTGAAGGATGAAGAATTTCCAGTATAAGTAGAAGCTAAAGTAAAAAAAAAAATGATGCTGAG
This sequence comes from Thamnophis elegans, assembly GCF_009769535.1. Lineage (NCBI taxonomy): Eukaryota > Metazoa > Chordata > Lepidosauria > Squamata > Natricidae > Thamnophis > Thamnophis elegans. The sequence goes on along the minus strand of NC_045541.1, from coordinate 18,381,531 downwards.
GGTTCAAATATATCAGTTCCAGACTTTACTACAAACTGATTTTTATAATAATAATTGCATTAAAATACAATAATTAAAAATACAAATTAATACAAAATAAAAAGGGAAAATGGAAAATGCAGAAAATAGAACAGAGAGAAAAATTAAGCTTATAAGAAAAAAGAAGACACATAAAGAAATGATGGGGCCCGCTTACAAAATATAAACATTTAAAATAATTTATCACCGTGTCTTAAAATACAAGAAATGATATCTTCTTCCTATATAACAACTCTTGTCTATAAACAAATCCTTAAATTACCAATTAATTTAATTAATAAATATAAATTAATATTTATAAATAATACAAAATATTAAACCTAATTAATATGAATATATGTCTGTTAAGAGTGATCAAAGATAATAATGTATTGATTTTTACCTTGATCAAATAAACCAATCTTATATTCCTTCTTTTTACCTTTAAAAATCTTGATCTGAAGTTCCCTCATATAGTATCCTAGTATTTGATTTCCTTTTTTTTTGTTCTTTGATCCTTCTCACAAAAATTTAGGAAAGTTATCTAGAGCACTCTTTTAGTTTGTTATTTGTATATTTCTTGTAATTATTAAGACATCAGTCAGTTTCATTTGTATGTCTAGTATAGCATTTTTTTCCATATCTTTTTACTTTAAAATCCATTTTAGATCAATTTCAATCTGAAAAGTTCTAATCACTCTTTTTCTATTTATTCCAAAAGCCTTTTTAAAAACCCCTTAAACTTAAAACTGCTTTTACTAAGGATTGTAGAAAACTCACCCAATACTGAAAAATCTTCAATTCTTCAACCTCAAACCCCCACAACGTCAATCATAAACTGTCTACCATGGACCTCACCCCATTCCGTAAGAAGTCCGTAAAGGGGGCATGCATAAGTGCACCGTCCTTGTCCTTCTGTCCCCATTTATTTGTACTAATTTCCTTTGTTCATGTCCATGTTTATACTTGTACCTGTTACCCTGTACATGTTTGACAAACCAAATAAATAAATAAATATTTCCCCAATGGCTGAAAAACAGTTGACAAGCAATTTACAAAACTGATTAGCAAAGGAAGTACATGAACGCAGTGTTCTTTTCCAGGAGCTGACCATGGTTTGAACACAATGATGGTTATTCCCTCATCTCTCATAGCTCTAAACCTGCTGGACATTGTGGCCATCTTGTAAGAAGCAACTGTATTGAGGATTTGTAGACAGTCTTGGGTTCTCTCCTTCTCCTTTTAGCAGAGTCATCTTCAATATGCCATTTCTTCACCAGAAGAGCAATACAGCTTTTTTGTACAGATGAGAGCACAAGTAAGCTTAATATTGGTATTCTTCCCTGTATCAAACCCAAAATGCCCATGACAATTCAAATATAAGAAAGCCTTAAAGATTCTAGCCATGCACAATTTTGAGCCATGGTATCCATTTGTTCTTCTCTGTTGTGTTTTATTTGCTCATTCAGCCCTGTTCTATCCCATTTCTGGACCAATCTCTGTTTTCAAAGGATCCTGAATTAACTTTGTTTCCCACAAATACTTATCTTTTGCCTGTTTTTGTTTTAATTTTTTAAATCAAAATCTAGAAATGTGCAAATGCAAATATCTGTTCCAAATAATGTATTAGTGTGGGAAATGCAAATCAGTTTGATTCACTTAACAATACACATTGCACAAAATCCTTGATCATTCATATCCATGTTCAGGAAGTTGATAATTGATATGAGGCTCTCTCTGCTTCGTATCATGACTTCTTTACTCGTTTCTTCCTTTTGCCACTGCACTTTAGCGCTAAAGGGCTACACTAAAAGCCTTCCTGCCAAGGCATTTAAAAAAAATATGATTACTCTTCAGAAGTGAATTAAGCTCTTTAATATGCTTTAATTATGCCCTGAAGGAAGACCAGCAAGCGACAGAGCTTACGGGAAGCCCAGATACATTCTCCTAGCTGTTTTGCCCGGCAACTGAGTCTTGAAATGCTTAATAGCCATAATAGCTTTTTCCTCATTGAGGATCATCGCAGTGTCTTCCAACACTATAATCTATAGTTAACTCTGTGCCAAGTGAGAAGTGTTTCCTTTTACTCCTCTGAATCAGAATCTACTACTCAGACTCATCGTATAATCCCAGATTCTACTCTTCTGAGAGAGAGAAACAAGCAGCCTCCTTATCTTCTTTCTCCATGCCACCTTTCCACAAAATAGAATTTTTTCAGGCCACTGATCATCCTAGTTCCTCTTTCCTGCATCTTTTCCAATTCTGCCTTCAAATATTTTGGCAGTATTGCAGTCACTTCAAAGGTAGTTCCAGTATGGTTTTCTAGAAGCGTTGGCAATTTCATTTCTTAAAATTTCCTTCTTGAGGAGTCTAAAGTAGCAGTCACCAACTGGTAGTCCACGAGAAAATGTGGTGGATTGCATTTTTATATTGCACTAAATACTATTTATCTTTTTTAAAAAAAATCATATTAGTGATCTGTGGGATTTAAAATTATGAATGTAGTGGTCCCTGAAGCCCAAAAGGTTGGTGACCCCTGGTCCGAAAAGCATTTGGGATGTTTGCAGTAACCATATCCACATACATATGCAATGGTCAAGTTAGAGAATTGAACCTTTCAGGAATTTTGCTCTGCGTTCTTGCTTATTAAGTCCATCGGCATGCTGATTCTGATTTCAAAGGTAGAAAAAAGTCTTTCAGCTTTCAAATCATAAAAATATCCCTACCCCAAGCAAGAAACCTAATTAGTGGCTCTGTGGGAGAACAATGAATAGTACTTTTTGAACCCGAGACTCAAGGATTTACTAAAACTTTAGTTAACCTTAAGTATGTTTTAACAGCCTTATTCACAAAAAGTGCCTCAAATTGGACTTGAACCTGGATTTGAGGAAGTATCCTTACCTTGCGTGCAAGAGTGAAGACTTTCCTGGAAGTACACACAACAGTTAATGTGTACACATTTTTGACATATAAATACCAAACTAGACATGCTCAGTAGTATTTTAAATCTGATAATGAATAATGTATGCAGTGAATATGCAAATAGAAGATTTGGAGCCAGCCACTGAAACTCTCCAATACTACCCAGGAAAAGAACTGATTGCAGCTAACTCATTGCCTTTGTGGGAGGTGAAAAAATCCATCATACTTGTAAAGCTCTAGTTGTCTGCAAGAAGGCAGAATAGAATAGAAGGTGAGAAGCAGGAAAGTATAAATGTTAAACAGGGAGGGAGGGAGGGAAGGAAGGAAGGAAGGAAGGAAGGAGGGTGAGAATGAAGAAAGGAAGAGAGAGGGAGATGGGGAGGGAGGGCTGGAAAAAGGAACTAAGTTATAAATGCTTTACAGAAATAAGACTATTCCTGCATTCCATTTTTGTTTGTTTAATTACATTCCACTTCCAGTCTGCTTGGTGTTTTGAACTGTGGCTTAAAAGACTGGTCTCCCAGGAAACCATACCCACGTGTGACTGAAAGTCTAACAAATTAAAGCACAGTTGGAAAAGGAAACATGACTGTAAAAATGCCATAGTGGGATTCCATATATAATATCTATTTTTCTTTCACTAGCTTCAGATCAAATTGGCTCTGTTGACAAGTCAATAGATGATTTTTCAAGCTGCTGGAATTGCAAACTCGACATGGGAGTTGAAAATCAAGCTGTGTTTCTTTTTTCTTCTCTCTTACTTCATTTTCGAATGCCGCTATGAAAACTATTAAAATGAATAATCTATGAAACTCTAGATGATGTTGCCTGTCAGAAGTAAGCCTGGGGCCCTGAAGGTCTGGAATTCCAGGCCTTGAAGCAATCTTAAAGATAGGTAGTTGGAATTTAACTCAATCAAGCCAATAGTAGCTGAAATGCTATTTCGCCAAAGAAATATATTGCGATGTATACTAGTGGAATCTTCATCTATACTGGAAATCATTCAGCACATAAAGATGATGGATGAGTGAATGAGAGAATGAGTGAATTGACTTTTTTCAGTGCTTGCATGGATACAGGATACCTTGCTTCTCACATGAGCCATTTGTTTGCTTGTTTTTCTTTCGTTGTCTATCCTTGTCTGTAACATGGATTATCAATGTTTTGTTTTAGTAACTGTTTACTCTGCCCTTTCCATTGTAAGGAATAGAGCCTAGTTGTAAAAGCAAACTGACCTAATTTGATGTGGCATTGGTGGTGTTGTGTCCCACCAGTGGCCAGCGGAGCTGGCAGCACATTTGGACAATGAGAGGGTTGGGGAGGAACATGGACCAGTCCTGGAGTCTGGGGAAGGCTCTGATGAGGGCTTTGTGTCAGAGGCAGAGCGGAGGCCAGAGCCATATGTCAGTTATCAGCTGCCTTCAGAGTCAGATATCAATGAGGCAGACAAAAAGCTGGAGCCTGTTCCCAGTGTGCACATGTGCAGAGTTGCCAGACAAAGGAAACAGCTAAAGAACAGGGGTTGACTTGGGAGTAAGGTCACAGGTGGACAATGAATGGCCCCTCCCAGAGGAAATAAAAGAGGAACAAAGGGGGAGATGGAGACAATTATTTCACTTAATTGATTTGTGACTCTCCAAGACTTTTTGCCAGGTTTTGCAGATATCAGCCTGTCAGCTCTCCAAGCCAGATAAGGTCTGTGACTGTAAATCCTCCCTTGAAAGACTTTGCTGGATGTGATTGAGCAGAATTCACAGTAAATAATAAAAGGTTTTTTTTTGTTGGGACAAGGAGTTTGCTTCATGCTCTTGGGAAGCCTCGGTCAGAACAAGTGGAGTCCATCAGACTAAAGTAAAGCCAGAGTGGAATCTGGCATGCTTGTTATATCCAAGACTCCTGTTAAAATGGAAGTCTGAAATATGTCAAGGTCCAATCACAACATGTGGTTTAAGAGCAAATTTAATTTAGAATTAGTTTAATTTGACATGCTTCAAGTCTCAAACTGACAAAAGGAAGTTTACCTGCAGATAAAGCTTTTATCATTGGTTTCAGTAATAGCTCAGCTCCTCCAGGAAAGGAGATCTTCATCCCTGGCAAATGTACAGAGATACAGAAGTTGTACCAAGAGTCCATCATGCTGACAACATTCAGTTGGTTAATTAGCAGATGAAACAGTAGCTTGGTATCTATTCTATAATTATTGAATATATCCAACTGTGCAGAATTTAACAGTAAGCTTTGACTCAAGAGATGACCAAACTGCTCAGCCTTGAATCTTATTCAGAGATCAGGCAGCTAAACTGAGCTCTCACTTGGATAGGCAGGACCATCATAGAAATGTAGTATTCCCCTTCATACAGCAAAGTTAAGACTTGTGGGTGGCCACTAAGTGTAGAGAAAAATTCCTGATCCCCACAGCAATATTAGTGTTGTTACTCAAAGTAGCTAAGATCCTGAGTGACTCAGTGGCTAAGATGCTGAGCTTGGCAATCAGAAAGGTTGGCAATTCAGTTTGAATCCCTAGTGCTGCTTAATGGGGTGAGCTCCTGTTACTTGTTCCAGCTTCTACCTAACTAGCAGTTCAAGAGCATGTAAAAAATAGGACCTACCTTTGATGGGAAGGTAACAGTGTTCCGTGCGCCTTCGGCATTTAGTAATGCCGGCCACATGGTCACGGAGACATCTTTGGACAGCGCTGGCTCTTCGGCTTTGAAAGAGAGATGAGCACCACCCACTAGAGTCAGGAATGACTAGCACATATGTACAAGGGGAACCTTTACCTTTACCCAAAAGTAGCTCTGACATTCAGAGATTTTAATGGTTAATGCAAAAGAATCAGGGACCAGCTAATATATTAGTGTTAGTGCTCTGTGCTTAGCAATCATCTTCTATAGAAGTTATCCCAAATAATGTAAGAGGCACCACAAATAATGAAATAGTTGGAAAGTCTACAAAGTTTTTAGAAGGTTTAGGTTTAGGTTTTATTCAACTTGTATGCCGCCCTATTCCCATGGGACTCAGGGCGGCTAACAAAACCAAGGGAAAGGGAGGGGACAATACAAAAGGGAAGGCAACAGAAACAAACAACAGTACAAAACAATTTAAAAAGGTCTCCACAAGCGCACCAATTCGAGTGGGGATGGAACTCAACAGCCCCAGGCCTGCTGGAACAGCCAGGTCTTAACTGCTTTACGGAAAGCCTGAAGGGTGGTGAGGGTCCGAATCTCCACGGGGAGATCGTTCCAGAGGGCCAGAGCAGCCACAGAGAAGGCCCTCCTCTGGGTGGTTGACAGCTGGCATTGGCCGGTAGATGGAATTCGGAGGAGGCCTAATCTGTGGGATCTAATGGGTCTTTGGGAAGTAATCGGCAGGAGGCGGTCTCTCAAGTACCCAGGTCCAATACCATGTAGGGCTTTATAAGTGATGACTAGCACCTTGAAGCGTATCTGGAGACCAATAGGCAACCAGTGCAGCTCGCGGAGGATAGGTGTAACGTGGGTGTACTGAGGCGCACCCACAATCGCTCGCGCGGCTGCATTCTGGACCAGCTGAAGTCTCCAAACACTCTTCAAGGGCTGCCCCATGTGGAGCGCATTGCAGTAGTCCAGTCTTGAGGTCACAAGGGCGTGAGTGACTGTTGTGAGAGCCTCCCGGTTCAGGTAGGGACGCAATTGGTGCACCAGGCGAACCTGGGCAAATGCCCCCCTGGTCACAGCCGACAAATGGTGATCTAAAGTCAGCTGTGGATCCAGGAGGACTCCCAAATTGCGAACCCTGTTTGAGGGGCGTATAATTTCATTTCCGAGCCTGAGAGTTGGAGAACATGGCCAATTATTGGGAGGGAAAAACACAAGCCACTCGGTCTTGTCAGGATTGAGAGCAAGTTTGTTTACTCCCATCCAGACCATGACAGCCTCCAGGCACTGACACATCACATCAACCGCTTCACTGAGTTGGCACGGGGCGGACAGATACAACTGGTGATATTTTATCCCGTGCTGCCGAATGATCTCACCCAGCGGCTTCATGTAGATGTTAAATAGGAGGGGGGACAGGACTGAACCCCGTGGCACCCCATATTTAAGGGGCCTAGGGGTCGACCTCTGCCCTCCAACCAACACCGACTGCAACCTGTCCGAGAGGTAGGAGGAGAACCACCGAAGAACGGTGCCTCCCACCCCCACCTCTCGTAACCGTCGCAGAAGGATACCATGGTTGATGGTATTGAAGGCCGCTGAGAGGTCAAGGAGGTCAAGGAGCACTAGGACGGAGGAAGCCGTCTCTGGTTCTCCAGAGATCATCGGTCAGTGCGACCAAAGCAGTTTCCGCCACCTGGTTCAATTCTTGGCTTCAAAACAAATCCTCATTTTGATTTGTGTATTGTTTCAATATGGGGATTACATTGAAGTTTCCTCAAACCAAAGCATCCTTGGGATCTCTCTAAGCCTGACTGTTTTACTGATTTTGTTAGAATCTGGGTTTTTTCCTCCCCGTAACTGAAATTATGGAATATATAAAATGACAAGAACTGTGAGATTTCCATAGTTGCATTTATTAGAAAGTGCTGGAGCAGGATTGTTCTCTCTAGTTCATTTACATTTTTCTGCAGCATTACTCCGGCAATAAACAGCTTGTTTGTTAGCATCTACATAAAGTAAGTAGGAGTTTAATGTTTCCCACAGTTTGTAGAATTACACATAAACTTTTGAGAGAAAGAAAGAAAAACCCTAAAGCTGTAGCTCCCTCCCTCCAGCAGTTTAATGAGGACTAAATATGTTCAATGGCCTCAGGGTACTGGGGTGCGGTGGGAAACCAGGTAAAAAGATGAATAGGATTATGAATTCTGGGATAGAGAAAGGCTGACTGAATGGGACATTGAACAGTGACATTTTGCTGCAGATCCCACCTGTTGAAGTATAAAGGGGTTTTCTATACATACATATGCTAGAAGTGAATGTTATCAGCATATTTATAATACCTGACTCCAAAGGATTGCAAATTTACTTTAATTTCCAATTTATGATTGAAGTACGATTTGCATCTGAAAAGTGCATTTTCTTCAAGTAATCACAGGGGTCTAATAATTGAGTTGGAGAGGACAGAAAGAGGTAAGCTGCTTACCTATTTACGCTTGGCTTTGTTTTCCTATGTGACATTTAAATGCATCGCTGTTCAATGTAGCCAAATGCTACAGATACGTTTATTGAAATTTGGGAGTCTACTTCATCCTTCAAAGAGACTGCCCAGAGCTTGGGATTCAAAGGCAAAATGTGCCTAGTTGTATCTAGACGTTCTCAAGATCATCTCTCAGCAACTCCCTAACCTAGCCATGTCTTTTGTAGCACAGATGTTGGGGAAAGGAGCAGTGGTGGGATTCATTTTTTTTTACTACTGGTTCTGTGGGTCTGGTTTGGTGGTTGTGGTAGAGGAAGGATACTGCAAAATCCCCATTCCCTCCCCACTCCTGCAGGAAGGTTACTGCAAAATCCCCATTCCACCCCACCTCATTAGCTGCTTTCCAGCTCCATTAGGTTATAGGTTACAGGTTATAGGTTTATTTCATTTCTATGCCACCCTATTCCCGGAGGGACTCAGGGCGGCTAACAAACCCAGGGGGGGGGGGTAGTACAGACAAGGCAACACAACAAGCAGATACAGAGAAAACACTTTTTTAAAAACAATCAACAGTCACACAATTCGAGCGGGGAAGGGAACTCGTCAACCCCAGGCCTGCGAGAACAGCCAGGTTTTAACGGCTTTACGGAAAGCCTGAAGGGAGGTGAGGGTCCGAATCTCTGTGGGGAGTTCATTCCAGAGGGCCGGAGCAGCCACAGAGAAGGCCCTCCTCCGGGTAGTCGCCAATCGACATTGGCCGGTAGATGGAATCCGGAGGAGGCCTAATCTGTGGGATCTGATGGGTCTTTGGGAGGTAAAATTCTCCTGTGCAGGGCAACAAAAGAAGACCCAGGCAATCACCTGGGTCTCGGGAGACAGCGAATAGATTGGGGGCGGTGCAGAGGTGGGTTCCTACCAGTTCGCACCTATTTAGTAGAATCGGTTCGTCAAATCTACCGAACCGGTTAGAAGAGGTTCCACCAGTGGACCTGGAAAGCAGGCCACACCTACAGAAGAGGTTCCAAAAAATTTTGAAACCCACCACTGGTCCTTGGATATGATTATTCTACACTATCATGCTCATATTTATAAATCTCAGTGCCTCTGTAAAAGGTAAGGATGATTACTGCGTTTGTGGTGCAATCAGAACATTGCGTGTGTTGAAGTTGTTTTAACGCAAACCAAAGATGCCTTTTAAAAAACAAGTTTACCTCATATTCTTATGCATGCCAGTGCTGCGTGTGGGGTAATTTAAGGTGGTTCTGACAAGTGTCGTCGGCATCTTCATATCCGGTCACATGGGTGGCAAGCCACTCCCATCCGGTCACATGGGTGACAAGCCACTCCCACAAAGGAGGCCACACCCACATAGTAGGTTCAAACAATTTTTGAAACCCACCACTGGGGCGGTGCCAGCCAGAGGTGGTATTTGCTGGTTCTGCGAACTACTCAAAATTTCTGCTATCGGTTCTCCAGAATCAGTCAGAACCACTTCTGGAAAGGGGTCTAGCTATTTTAACAAGCTATAGAAAAGGTGCCAGAGGAGCACCTCTACGTGGTCAAAAACACGCTTTTGCTTTTGAATCTGAAGGGCTGCAAGCAATAGAAAACCTGTATTAATTTCTGATCTCAGCATTTCTCAGCATTAAGCATGCTAGATATGATATAAGTTAATAGTTCAGAATTGTAGTTCAGGTTCTGGTATATTTCAGGAGTGTGATTCAAGTTCCCCAGACCTCGTATAGTTCAATTGTTGGATGAGATGGATAATTAAGTATTATCTGCCCTCAGATGCTTATCTTTCTGCCTGATGTACTAATTTATTCTGACTCCTGCTTTGAACACAGCCAACAGAAAGCAACCCTAAATACTACCAGAGTACTGCCTGTTACATCAGGGACTATTTAATGGCCTAAATTTCAACCCACCCCCGCTTGCCAGAATAAGCAAGAGTGTCTCCCAAATGCAGGGGGAACTGCCTTATTATATTTTGCAGCAAGTGAAGCAGAATTTCACCATATGTCTAAAAGTGAATCTGGAATTTGAAATTACCTAATTGTGTTGCTATTTGATGGTTGGATCACCAGAGATTGAATTATTTAACTCACTGAGTTGTTTAATCATATCTCATGGTAGATGAGCAATTATTTCATGGCAAACTAGTGCACTCAACCTGAAGTTGGGAGACAACATTGACAGTGACAAATCTGCAGGTAGCATCTAAAGGGTGAAGGCCAATGACACAAAGACTTTTGAGGAGTTATTTTCTCTCATTTCCTATATTCTTTCTTTTCTTTCTTTGTTTATCCCCTCTAATGAGGAACGATGAAACTTTGGGCTTGGAGACTGCAGCATTTAGAACAGCAAAGTATTTTGAAAGGGTTGTATCGGAGCAAAAGAGAGTTGATTTTTGAAAGGTAGTTGATGAAATATCTAAATGCCCTTGAACAAAGAGGTAAAGAAACCAAAATAAAAGGCTATTATTTTCAGAGGTGTTCCAGAATGGATTTTCTTAGCATCACTAATTGATAAATAATCTGCATTTGTTCCATCTTTTCTGTGGTGGAGCGATATCACGGTGGAAGAATGGATTGCAAATCCTTGATGTGCCAATTACTGTAATAAGATAATTGCACTGTAAAGGTGTTTTGTGAAACCTCTTTAAAAAAAGACCATGAATGACACGTTCAAAAGAGTGGACTGAGATATGTGTCAATGGGAGATTGGGATTCATCATGGTCATATCCAAAGAAAGATTTTTAGCCAGAACATTTATTTCACTTAGGTCCAGCAGGCTGCAATGGGTGCTGAAGAAAGTATTGTGTTTCTAGAAGCTGGAGATGAACTGTAAGGAACCTGCCTGGCAAATCAGATGAATATCCTGTCCTACCAATCTTGACTTTAAGGACATGGTGGTTATTATCTACACTGTAGTAATGCTTGTGCTTGAAAAGCTTGCATTATTATACAGTAGGTTATAATGTACAACAAATGCACAGTTTTTGCACAACACATTAATAACGGGTCCAAGAATGGCCAGCTACTTAGAATTAACGGCATTTCTTATTATTTTAATTAGAAAATAATTGACATCATACAGTATTGCTTATAGTTAATAGAGTAGAACTAGAATAGAAAAGAACAGAACAGAATTCTTTATTGTGATTGGGAACCCAAGGAATTAGTCTTTGGTGGATATGCTCTCAGTATACATAAAGAAAAATAAAATAGAATACATTCATCAAGAATCATAAGATACAACACTTAGTAATACTCATAGGTTACTAATAAGCAATCAACTAGGAAACAAATAAAACAATATAAATTGTAAAGATACAAGCAACATGGTTATAGTCATAAGTGGGAAGAGATAGGTACTAGGAAGGATGAAAAGAATAATAGTAATACAGTCTTAGTAAATAATTTAACAATGTTGTGGGAATTAGTTGTTTAGTATAGTGATGGCATTTGGGTAAAACTGTCATTGTATCTTGTTGTTCTGGTGTGCAGTGCCCCATAGCGTCATTTTAAGGGTAGAAGTTGAAACAGTTTATGTCCAGGATGTGAGGGGTCTGTAGATATTTTCACGGCCCTCTTTTTGACTCCTGCAGTATACAGGTCCTCAATGGAAGGCAGGAGCCGAGGTGGCGCAGTGGTTAGGGTGCAGTACTGCAGGCCACTTCAGCTGACTGTTATCTGCAGTTCAGCGGTTCAAATCTCACCGGCTCAAAGGTTGACTCAGCCTTCCATCCTTCCGAGGTGTGTGAAATGAGGACCCAGACTGTGGGGGCGATGTGCTGACTCTGTAAACCACTTAGAGAGGGCTGAAAGCCCTATGAAGTGGTATATAAGTCTAACTGCTATTGCTATTGCTAGGATGGTAGCAATTGTTTTTTTTTCTGAAGTTCTAATTATCCGTTGAAGTCTGTGTCTTATTTGGTTGCAGAGTCAAACCAGACAGTTATGGAGGTGCAGATGTCAAATTCAATAATTCCTCTGTAGAACTGAATCAGCAGCTCCTTGGGCAGTTTGAGCATTCTTTGTTGTGCTTTTTGGATGACATTTTAGATGTCCATTAAATATATATAGTCGCATATGTGATTTGTATGAACTAACAAAAATGTTTTCACCAAGAATCCAGCACAGAATTTCATTTAGGTATTTCATATTCGACATCAATATTTTGCTGAATTAAAACTGCCTATGATTTCATGACATTTCTCTCATTGTTGAGTTGACATTTCAATATAAAAAAAAGCTGCTGGTGTAGAATTGTTGATTTGCTGAAATAATGTTCAGTTTAATCATTTTTGTTTAAACAATCTTTCTTCCTCTCTATGAACTGAGAAAGCTGGATTGACCGTAGGTTATTCAGAAATAAACTTATTATTATTGATGAAAATGAAGTTAATTCCTTTTTTCTGGATACTAAAGTAGCAAATGTGCACAATGGCAACAAATCTGAATATATTACTAAGGAGACAGTGAAACTTACTTAGAAGTAAACATTGAATTGTAAATTATTTTTACCTAAGGAATTACTAAGGGTTTGTAAAAAGAATTTGAGACATAAGTTTCCATGTCATCAATCAGGCCAATTACTCAGGCCTCATTTCTAAGTTAACCTAATCCACAACTGTGTTATGATATTACAATGAAGTAATAATATTCTGATTTCTTTGGAGGAAAGATGAGATGCAAAACAGATTTTCACATTTAGATTTATTTATTTCATTAAATATTTTGTATGGTTTATATCTCACCTTTCTGTCCAGGGAAGTCAACAGATATGTATTGAAATAGTTAAAACACTTAATCTTATGAAAAAACAATTTAAAGCACTATTCAAACTACACAGATAAAAAGTATGGACAAAGAGAAAGATCTTTTTTAAAAAAACAGAAATGATGCAGGCAATTTACCACTGTCAAAGATATATGTTGCATGATTTGACATCAATGTAGGAAAAGGCTCAATAAATGAGTCTCAGAAAATGAGACCATTCTTTAAAGTTTTTTGTCATTGAACTTTATGTCTCAGGTGGTTCATACTCAGTGAAAATGTTTGTTTGGGTGGTAAAATCTGAAGTTACTTTTAAAAAATGAAAAATTAAAATCAATATCTTCAGTTGCGCTAATGAAACAATATGACCAGTTGTCATCTTAGACACAGTCCTAAAATGCTCCTGATATATTCTAATTAATCACCCAACTGCCACATTTTTGTACCAATTAAAACTGAAACACCTTTATGGACAGACCCACATAATCAAGTCAAGAAGTAAACAGGGATTTTTGGATTTCAGATCAACTGAACTTCGGTAGAAATAATGGATTTCTGAATCATCAGTTCACCCACTCTATCATTTTTTTGCATCTGCAAAAGGTTGTTTCAGTTTTCTCAAAAGACATGTGCCATCAATATCCATCACAATTCTGCACATATACAGTAAATGATGAAGGCATTAGCAAGCCATGCATGCCTTGCTATGGACTGGTTGACACCACACAACCCAAAGGATTTTCCTTTGAGAGATATGTTTTGTAGGAATGAAAGTGCAGCTATATATCCCAATTAAAAGTAGAACTCAGCACAGTAAAAATCTGCAATGGAGTGCTTCCCCTTTGTATCTCCCTACACATTCATTTGGGATAGCTTATTGTTTGTAGTATCATAAAATCAAATTGTCTAGCATACAATTTGATTTTATGATATACCCATGGCACAGAAGATTTTTGTTCACATAACTGATCACAATTGCATAGGTACCCAGTATTTGTTGAAGGTATTCAAAAGTTGTTAGCTTTACCCTTGGTGACCATATGAAAAAATGCCTTCCTATTCACTTGTCTCTAGGGATAATTCATAGAGCTTTTCAGTGATCTCTTAAATCCTGTTCTCTTTCTTTCTTTTTTACTTCTCTCAACTCAAACATATTTTTTTCCTCTAGTCTATCATCTGCTCATATCTTATGACCCAAATATGTTGTGTCTCTGCTTGGTAATCACTATCTTAAGGCAGCAATTGTTTTGTCTTGTGCACGATAGATTGACTGTTTTTTATTGCAGTCCATGGTAGTCAAAGAAATTGTCTCCAGCAATTCATAATTTCAAGGTGTCAGTCTTCTTTTTCCACTTTTGCTCAACATCCAGCTATCACAACCATATATTATCACTGGAAGAACCATTGCTTCAACTATTTTGATGTTTGTTTGAAAAACAAAAGTCTTTCTCCTCCCGAACTTGTCTAAATTTATCATTTCCTCCCTCTTATTTATCTACTTTTTTACTTCCCTGGCACAATGTCTATCTGTATTTATTCCTGAGCCTAAGAAAATAAAACTAGCTACAATTTTCACTTTGACATTAATCCAGATTTTTCATTTTCCATTTTTTACTTTCATAATAAGCTTTTCTCAATCTTTTTTTTTTACTCGCTAAAAAGACAGGGCATGTTCTAATCTCAAATTATTAATAGCTGATCTTCCAATTTTGATTCCAGTTGTCATCTCTTTCAATTCTGTAAATCCTATGCCAGACAGGCCCATATGGGATAATATGTCTCTTTGTCTCACTCTCTTCACCTATTCTGAATCATTCTGTTTCTTCAAACTCAGTTGTTACAATAGCTTCTTATTCATTCTAAAAGATAAAAAAGGGATAAATGTAAAAAGAAAAAGAAAATTCAGATATTCAGTTGAGAGGGCAGAGCATTTAAAGAAAACATATACAAGATAGTTTATAGATGGCACTTCTGAAATGAATAATCCCATGTTCTGGCATACCTGTTTGCCTTCATATATTACACATTCTGGCATTATCTACACAAGGACCTTACTTTTATAGATGAAAGAAAGGTGAATGTCTTTCTTGTTCACTCTATTAAGTCTGAACAGGACTTTTAGTTTACTGCCAATCAGTTATACAGATAAAACAAACTCCCTGATAATCCCACTAGGCACTCTGTGCCTTCTGTTAACAAATCTTATACAAGATGTAATTGGCCATAGTAAAGGCAGGCCTTAGGTCTTTCTTTTGTCATGGGGTCATCCATCAAGGGATGGGGTAGGCATGCCATCCTCCTGAAATCCAAGTACAGCAATGAAACCATAAGTACAAAAGAACAACCCAAAATTCCTTACTATGTCTAATTGTCATCTAGAGTCTTGAGCTTATATCTAATTATAATGGTTCATGAACTCTTATGTGGACTGTGAAACCTCCAACCTCACACATTCATTCATGCATACATAAAATGTAGGCAGCACTAAGTAGGACTTCTCCTTTATAAAACTTGCTGGAGGTTTAGATGGTGACAAAACAATTAGGTTACTTTTATTAATATTTACTCCCATGATTTTTTTTTCAATATTACCCATATTACATACAGCTTACAAGAAACAGGAAAATAATCACACAGTTTACAAGTATAAAAATATAGTTACTTGCAGATACAAGAGTCAGACGGCCAACCATTAAATTCCCAATCTTGGCTGAAAAGATAAAAAAGGGATAAATGTAAAAAGAAAAAGAAAATTCAGATATTCAGTTGAGAGGGCAGAGCATGTGCAATGAAAGAGATAGTGTATTTCATATCTACGGCATTTAAAGAAAACATATACAAGATAGTTTATAGATGGCACTTCCCCCCAACGAGGTTAGCCAAAATGTTTCCTGGGTTATCTCCACTGTGTTGGAAATGTGGAAGAAGGGACGGCACATTCTATCATATTTGGTGGTCTTGTACTGAGGCCATGAAATACTGGAGAAGGATTCAAAAATGGCTAAAAGAGGTTACCGGGGCAAGCATGGAATGGAAACCCGAGAATTTTTTACTAAGCATAAAACCAGAAAACATGAGTAAATCTATAAGGCATTTGAGCCTACATATAATTGTGGCCACAAGAATAACTTATGCACAATTTTGGAAATCTACTACCATATCGCCGGAAGATGCCATAATTAAAAATATCTATGAATGTGCAGAAATGGACAGAAAGACGGGTTGGCTGGGGGACAAAGGAGAAACGGAACATTATCTTAGCTGGAACCTATGGTATATGTGGGCAACAAGGAGAACAGGAGGAACTTAAAACGGGGAAAGTTAAATAGCAGTTGTTAACAATGGGAACTAAAAGTGAACATGGGTATTGTAATAGATCCCTGAACTTTGTAACAAGAAGATGCTGCTTAGAGACTAAACAATGAGGAAGGGGGAAAAAATGTTGGGCTGTGAATGACTGTCACCGCGGGGGGGGGGGGGGTTGTATGTTTAAAATTGTATTTGTATTCATATGTTTTATTCTTTAAAAAAATGAAGATTATTTAAAAAAAAAGATTGAGACTGACACCAGCATAATGGCTAGAGCAATATTAACACTTTCTTTCTATTGCTGTCTTATTTTGCATAATGTGTCAAAGAATATGGGTAATCATGCATCGATTTACTTTGTTAGACTCACCTGCAAGTATTTTATGAAAAGCACTTGATAAGGATTATTTTGCCTTTCTTACCTATAGATATTTGGCAAGATTACCTTTGGTAAGAATCTTTCTGCTTTCATTGATTAGATGATGTTTATCTGAAATTTGTAATTTAAAATATATGTAAGTGTTAGTTTCTTGCTCACGTAGAGATTGTTGAATTTTCCTAGGAGCCTGAACCTGTTTTGATGAAACAGTATTTCATGTGTATGATTTGTTTCTTTTATATTGCTTTCATGAGTCGAGTATTCATTTGGATTTTGTTGTTTCCCTTACGTTAAACAAAACCAAAGAATTAAAAATTTCTTTAAAAGTAAAAAAAAAAAAAAGAGATAGTGTATTTCCTCTGCCTGGCAGATGGAACAAGCATTCTTAAACCTCAGAATTTTTTATTACCATCAAAACCTCTTGGTTAAGTTAGCTCTGGTCCATCCTTGCCTTCACAATTCCATTGCCCTTCTTTTTGTTATTGTTGTTGTCGATATATATTCTTTTGTTCCTCTCCTTTACTAAATCCTGCCTGTTCATCTAATATTTGTCTATCTGTGGTTCCATTGTTCTTGGCAGAAGCTTAAGCAAAACTTTGCTTCTGTGAGGAGTTAGTACAATGGATTCCTTCCTTCCTTCTTTGGCTATATTTTGGATATATTCACCATTTTTTCCCAACATCTAGATCACAGGTGTCACACAGGCAAGATTCATCACACACAGGCCACACCCACCCTAGCTCTGCAAAGGGAGAGGGGAATGTCACGAAACATCACAGGATGGCAATGTGACATGGTGAGTTTGAAACCCGTGCTCTAGATCCATGATAGCAAACCTATGTCATGTGTACCACAGGTGGCATGTGGCACCATTTCTTAGGGCACACAAGGTGTTGCCCTGTCAGCTCCAGTGCGCATGCGTGCACTGGACAGATGATTTTGGCCTTCATTTTAGTGCAAACCGGAAGTTTGGAAACGGACTTCTGGTTTGTGTGTTGGGCCACTTTTCACCCTCTGGAGGCTTCAGGGACGCCTCCTGAAGCCTCCAGAGGAGAAAAACAGCCATAAGGGCAATCCAGACGTTCAGGAACAGACTTCCAGGTTGCCCATAGGGCTGTTTTTCTCCCTCTGGAGGCTTCAGGGAAGACTTCTGAAGCCTCCAGAGGGCGAAAAATGGAGCTACAGGCAACCCGGAAGTCAGAAAACAGGCCATTTCTGGCTTCCAGAGGGCCTGCGGGCATGGGTGGGAGAGGCCATTTTTGCCCTCTCCAGGCTCCTAGAAAGCCTCTGGAGCTTGGGTAGGTTACAAAAAGAGGTTATGAAATTGAAATGGGCAAATGGTGGGATCTATGGAGTAAGACCATTAAACTTACAATATCTACTGCATTCAAAGAAAACATATACAAGATGGTTTATAGGTGGCACTTCCCCCCAACGAGGTTAGCCAAGATGTTTCCTGGGTTATCTCCATTGTGTTGGAAATGTGGAAGAAAGGAGGGCACATTCTATCATATTTGGTGGTCCTGTACTGAGGCCACGAAATATTGGAAAAGGATTAAAAAATGGTTAAAAGAGGTTACCGGGGCAAACATTGAATGGAGACCTGAGAACCTGTTACTAAGCATCAAACCAGGTAACATAAGCAGTTCAATATGGCACTTGAGCCTGCATATAATTGTGGCCGCAAGAATAACCTATGCACAATTTTGGAAATCCACCACTATACCGCCGGAAGATGCTTTAATTAAAAAGATCTACGAATGTGCAGAAATGGACAGAATGACGGGTTGGCTGAGGGACAAAGGAGAAACAGAACATTTATCTTAGCTGGAACCTATGGTATATGTGGGCGACTAGGAGAACAGCAGGGACTTAAAATGGGGAAAGTTAACATAAGTACCGTAATAGATCCCTGAATCTTGCAATGAGAAGATGTGGCTTAGAGACCTAATAATGAGGAAAGAAAGAAAAACTGGGCTGTGAATGACTGTCACCGTGGGGGGGTGGAGGGGGGTTGTATGTTTAAAACGGCATTTGTATCTGTATGTTTTACTTTATATTGTTATGTATGATTTGTCTTGCTTATGTCGTTGTATTTATGTCGTTGTATTTTTCTTCTTGTTTTTTAAAGGTAATAATGTTTAATAAAAATTATATTTAAAAAAACAAAAAAACAAAATGGGTCCATCATGCCATCTTGCACCAAAAGTGGGGGGATCGCGTGGGGGGGTCGCACATGCATGTGCTCCCTCCACTTTTGGCACACGGTGGCAAAAATGTTAGCCATCACTGCTCTAGATCATCCAGAGTCTTGCTCTATGTTTGTTGAAGAATGTAAGACTTTAAGCGGTGTTTGTATAGCTATCTGATTCCTTGTTATTTCTTACTTTCTAGCGGAGATAGTTCCTGAATCTAATCTATAGCTACAAATGTTTCTGACATTTTAGGAACATATTTAACTAAAGCTTTCAAAATAGTCTTGGCATCTTTCTTTCATATTATTTGCCTTTTAAAATATATTTTCCATAATAGTTGTATCTTATCTGTAAGCTCTCTTATGATCTTTTTGATCTCCTTAAAAATATCTTATTGTATCTCTCATAATCCCTTTCTAATATTGACATTCTTGGATGAGATATTTTCCCTTGTCCTAGCTTGCCTGATGGTAAAAATGTACTCTCAATTAATTCATGTATTGTATATCCATCCGGTTGCCAGCGTTCTCCTTATTTGGTTATCAAGATAGCTTGTTCTGAAAACCACTAGTTTCTTTTCCTCTTTGCGATTTGGGGGGCAGGAGGTGTGTTGTTGTTGTTGTTGTTGTTGTTGTTGTTTTGGTTTTGGTTTTTCCAGTCTCTTATCTCTTGCTGTAGATTTTCCTCCTCTGCTTTGGAAAGGTCTGAATCTGTTCCTTGTGTTGACCTCATATTCTGACCAGATTAAGTCTTGCTAGCATGCATATTTTATTTAATGTTCTAAATTACAAATTAAGTGCATTTTTCTGGGATTATAATTGTACTGATAATAATTCTGATGATGACCATACAGTGATGACCAAGTGTAAATAATACATTCATATTGCCTGAAGCAGTTATTGGCCTCAAACCAAGAAATCTCTTTGCAAAACCATGTTAATCTACTTCTGTGTTATTGCATTTATTGACTCCAAATCTTCCAATCTCAGTATTGTAATTACTCATGAATTGTACCATATCCTTTTTAGATATTACAGTTAATGCCTCCTCTTATAACTTATCATGGAATTTTTCAATGTGTCTTTCTCTGCTGAATTTGTAATAAATGTATAAAGTAATATAACATGGAGGTTCACTGAACATTGACTAATTCTTGAGTTATATTTGAGCACATAGTCAGCAGTGGCCTTTTGTGTATAATTACTATTCTTCCTTTTCATATTGTCTTTCATGCCTTGAATAATCATCATGTAACAATCTAATATAAAGCACTCCATTCTGATGTATCTCATTTATTTCTAAATAACTGAGATTTTCACTTCATTTTAACTTCAGTAATTGAAGTTTTCCTTAGTTTGTGCTATTCACATTCTATATTCCAGTTGTATATGATCTTATAAAATGAAAAATTACCACAATTGATCCTACTAGGAGCTCATGCCTCACTCTTGACATTTTTACTGAGCTCTCCCAACATGTCAAGACAGCTGAAAATTTCATTAAATTAACACACATACACACAAATATGAAATATAACCTATAATAGTCATCTCAGAGGGAAAGAGAATGGCAACTTGCAAAATATTATCAGTTTGGAGCACTTCTTTATTCTTTCATAATTGTGAAAACATATGGGCAAATCCTATGTTGTTAATAAAAGAATAAATAAAATTTTGCCCTAGTAAACTTTAAAAGAATTTAAGTCTACTACTAAAATACTCAATTGCCAAGATTTCTGCAATCTGCAATTTCTTTTGGCTTTCAACAAATCTGGTTATAGAATGTTCTCCTAACTATTTATTTTAGGATGTAACCATAGTCAAAAACTTGATATCAATTTCTTGGTATTGGTCTTAAATGCTTAGGTGAGGACAACCCACAAAGAAGAAGTATCTTCTGCCTTTTGGTGTTAATGTTCAAATTATTTCATAGGCATACACATACACATACACACACACACAAAAACACACACACACACACTTACTTCTCATTATTAACAGCAATAAAACAATTGCTTTTGAAGGGGAATAGTAATAACCAAGTAGTTGGTTTTAGTAGAAATATTTGTTTTCTATAATACACATATATTATGCCTTGTATTTGTAATCTATATGCTTGCGTGCTGTAAGGGCCTTTTGTTCCCTGCAACTGACTTCCTGTGGTGCTGTTATTAGGATCTGTAGAACATCTGGCAAATGTCAAAACCTGTGATCCTTGCCATTTGAACTCTTATCAATCTGCAATCTATGGACATAGAATTTATTCCGTAATGGAGCTGTAAAAAACTGTAAAACTGACACCTCTGATATGTCCCCCTCTTCTGCCTAAGAACATATCTCACCTTTGATCGGTGTCCTTCACAACAGGGGGCCAAATGGCCAATGGGAACAGGAAAGAGATAAGGTTGATAAGGCTAGTGATGATGTTTTTAACTGTACAAAAATGAGCTACACCTTCTCTGAAGGATAGTTCTTTCCTGCATATCTTTGG
Source organism: Thamnophis elegans (assembly GCF_009769535.1). Lineage (NCBI taxonomy): Eukaryota > Metazoa > Chordata > Lepidosauria > Squamata > Natricidae > Thamnophis > Thamnophis elegans. The sequence continues at coordinate 18,360,321 of NC_045541.1, read as the reverse complement.
GTTATGTTGGGAACAACTGACCATCATGTCTTTAAACTTTGATCAAAGATTAAACACTGATTGTTATTCAAGCCTCCATTTAACTCTCTTGTTTGGCTCATTGTGACTTGGATGTTTTCTCAACCTTCTATGGGTCTCAACGTATTCTCAAACCTTACACTTTAAAAGGCTTTAATTATTCTGGTTTTATCCAGTGAGGGCAATATTTTGTATGCAGAATGTTAACTTTCCACAGTATATAGTATATATTTTCTGCATATTAATAAACCCAGAAATTTCAAATTAGATTTCACTCTCATGTGTACATTCAGTGTAGATAAGCACATCAATAATAATTAATTCACAATAGTGTTTGGAGAAAAACATTAAGGAAAACATGGACTTAATAGAATAAAATTCCAATACTCTTTTTTTCAGTTTACTAGCAAGTTTTATATTTCAGAGGTTTTTTAAATTTATATTAAGATGATAGTTAATTGATCTGTAAAAAAAGTTGTCTTTATTGTTCTAAAAGATGATAGAAATATAGTGAAACTGGGAAACAAAAACTTCAAAACACTAATTGGAAAAATAAAATGTGTATTGTATATTTGTCAAATCATGTTTTATTTATTTACTTATTTGGTTGATTGATTCATTTCTATAGTCGCCCATCTCAGCAAATGATTCTCACAGTTCAGAAACATATATTACAATTAAAATCTGAAAAACACTTTAAAACAATAAAAACCATTAAAACACTAAAAAACATTAAAACATCTAATTAGTTCCCCTGTTGGCTCACTTGAAAACAAAACACCATGCTTATTACAAGTTTCAGCACAATGTTTTAACTATATTTAAATAGTTTTATTTTAGTTATAAAAGAAAATGACTATTCCCCTTTGGTGAAAATAAATTCTGAAGAAGGGCTAATGGAGTGGCATCCAGTCTTGGTAAATCATTCTGTTCCACTGCAATAAATATAATTATAGTACACTTTTTAGAAATTGTTCCTTGAAACATAAGGCAAGGACCTTTGAGAATTGGGATTTTGCACTGCAGCAAGTATAACTTGATTACATCATAATAGTTTGTCATAAAACAGATTTAGCAAACAACTTAAATATATTGCAAAGTGGGGCTTAATCAGATGTGCCCATACTGCCCATGGAGTATAATGGGATTGCCTTCTAGTACATAGGGATCTGTCTTATGCATTAAGTCACAAAAGAGGGACTGCACATGAGGAATGACATCATCACATACATTCTGCAATACCATATCTGCCTCACAGAGTTTGAGGCAGGTATGTTAAACCTCAACATTTGTGTGATTATATCATCACACATGCACAGGGATGGGCTTCAAAATTTTTAGCAATAGGTTCACTGCCCGGTTGCTGGGTGGGCAGGTGGGCATGGCCTAGTCAGCCTCCTGCACTATGGCAGTCGGGGGGGGGGAGGTTTTGCCCTCCCTGGGCTCTGGAGGTTTTCCTCAAGCCTCCAGGAGGGCAAAAACAGCCTCCCCTGGTCTCTGGAGACCCCATTTCCAGCTTTCTAGAACTTTTGGGAGGCCAATATTTTACTCTCCCTGAGCCTCCTCATGGGCCCTATACTTTCATGGCATTCCAAATGCGCTGTGTTGGGACTCCTGGGATGTGTGGGAAGTGGTGGGAGGGGAGGGGCAGGGTGGGTGTGGCAAGCCAGGGGTGGGATTTGTAGGTCCTCCAAACTGGGCAGATTCTTAGCTAGAGGTTCTCCTGAACCCACAGGAACCCACAGCAGACCACGCCTTCACAAACAATATATCATTCCCCTTTGACCATGGCCATGCTTAAGTGTGATCAGAACATTTGGTTCAATGGGCGATAGTTTCCCAACATGTTGGGAATATTTTTCACATCATCTGCTCTTGCTCCTTTCAGATTGGATATGAAGTATTTGCAGAGTCAAAACATATGAACATTTGAGCTCTGGATTTTCCCTCTATATTCAGCATCTCACAGCATCAAAAGTTTTAGCTGAGGAGGAATTTAGTTCCTCAGCCAAACTTCTACAATTCAGATATCTTTGGTATGTCTAGCCATGCAATCAGATTTATTGAAGACATGGAGACAAGAGAGTGTCATCATCCTTCCCCCCTGTGCTGAAGGCCCCCAGATAAATAGCTTTACTTAAATACATGTATTTCATTGAGGAGGAGCAACAGAGGAAGATGCTATAGCTAGCTCTTGCTGCCTATTAAGCTAGTGGGGAAATTAAGATAGGTGGTTGCTGTAGGTCGTGTGAGCAAACACTGTTATCAACAGTGGGACTTTGGAGTCAGGACTGATCACAATCCAGGGGTGAAATGCTATCGGTTTGGACCAGTTCACCTAAACCGGTAGTAAAAAAATATATATCTGACAATCAGCTGTGATGTGCGATTTATATTAGCTAGAAAGCAGGATTTCCTGCTTTCTAGCTAATCTAAACCGTGTGGCACTGTGGATTCCCCCCCCTCGCTGTTCGCTTACTTTTGCAGACATGCTCAGTAGGAGAATCTGTCCACCCACCCAGAAGTCAACACATCTGATTTTGATGCTCTGCGCATACGCGGATGGTCCCATGAGTGCACGCTCATATAGCTACCAAACTGGTATTAAAGGTAAGTTGATTTTACCCCTGTCACAATCAGATGGGGATTGGGGAGCAAAATAAATACATTGTTTTGAACTTTGAATTCCTAAATAAAACAACTTCAGCGAGTATTAAATTCCAGGGCTGAATAAAGCTCAGGCCTCTGGTGGAGTGATGCTTTGTACCGTCTGATTTGGCTCAGAAACGACTGTTTATTATAGACACCAACACAACCATGGTCAGTGGTGGGTTTCAAAAATTGTTTGAACCTACTCTGTGGGTGTGGCCTCCTTTGTGAGAGTGGCTTGCTGCCCATGTGACCGGATGGGAGTGGCTTGCCGCCCATGTGACCGGATATGAAGATGCCGATGACACTTGTCAGAACCACCTTAAATTACCTCACACACAGCACTGGCATGCATAAGAATATGATGTAAACTTGTTTTTTAAAAGGCATCTTTGGTTTGTGTTAAAACAACTTCAACACACGCAATGTTCTGATTGCACCACAAACGCAGTAGTCATTCTTACCTTTCACAGAAGCACTGAGTTTTATAAATATGAGCATGATAGTGTAGAATAATCATATCCAAGGACCAGTGGTGGGTTTCAAAAAATTTTGGAACCTCTTCTGTAGGTGTGGCCTGCTTTCCGGGTCCACTGGTGGAACCTCTTCTAACCGGTTCGGTAGATTTGACGAACCGGCTCTACCGAATAGGTGCGAACTGGTAGGAACCCACCTTTGCTTTGTACCGTCTGATTTGGCTCAGAAACGACTGTTTAATGTAGACACCAACACAACTGTGGTCAACAATTCATATAAAGCAAACTACAGCAGTCACCCATCAGAGCATTCAGCTTTCCCCTAAGCTTGGATACAAGCCATTTCATTAAGCAGAGCCTTATTTAAAACATGTAACAGTTTTGCAGAAAGCCTGATAAGTTTACCATTTGAGAGAGGGAATAAAAGACGAGGTGTCTTGGCTCTGGACCGGTTGTAATCGTGTTCGGTGTTTAATACATTTATGAAATGTGGTAGGCTATAAAATATTTTCCCTAGCTAAATCTTTCTTCTTCTTTTCTTTCAGTTCATTATCTTAACATACTTTCTTTCAGAAAAGAAACTAAGAAGGCAATATAGATCATTACTAAATGATATAATTGGGCTTAGAGCCAAAGGGCCATTACACAAATAAAAAAACACCAAACAGCCTCTTGGAATTTTGCCAGTTCCTGCTGCTACTCTGTAAACTACAATATTCCCCTAAAATTCCCTCTGAGCATGTGCCCCAAGGGGCAAAAAGAACCAAAACTCAGAACTTTGATCTTGCACAAACAGAAATATTTCCAATAAAAAGCACCTTTAAAATTCAGCGGATGGGTTTCCTATCTCCCTGTACTGTTCCAGTGAACATAGTTCGGGAGCTCATTAAGGTACTTTAGCAAATATTTGGAGAAACATTACTTCAGCAGCAACCTTCGCTCTCTCTCTATTGTTATTCCCCCCCCCCCCGCTAATTCCCCAGCAACAGAGAATAGAGCTTTCTCCAATTTTCTCAGCATTCCCAGAAAATGCAGAATTACTGCTCTCTCCTCTTGGAGAACAAACCATATTGGAACTTCTTCCCCTACTGTAGGGAAGCAATACGTCAGGGTATCGACTCTTCCTCACTTCTCCCTGTGGAATGAATACACCCTGAAGACCACTTTTTCAGGAGTGGGCTTCAAAAATCTTAACAACGGGTTTGTTGCCTGGTTGCTGGGTGGGCGTGGCCATGGTGGGCATAGCCTAGTCAGCCTCCTGTACCACGAGGTTCATTTTCACCCACCCCGGGCTCTGGAGGCTTTCTTCAAGCCTCTAGGAGGGCAAAAACGGCTTCCCTTGGGCTCCAGAGGACCTCCAGAGGCTGGAGGCTGGGCCCATTTCTGGCCTTCCAGAACTTCTGGGAGGCCTGTTTTTAACCCTTCCCAAGCCTCAGTGCAGGCCCTGTAACAGATACCAGTAACAGAGTTGGAAGGTAACTTGGAGGTCATCTAGGCCAACCCCCTACTCATGCAGGAGACATGTACTATGGATTCAAAATGCCGACCTCTCTGATCGACAAGCTCAGTGCCTTAGTACTTACCTGGCATACCAAATTGGCCTCGTACAGACTCCTGAGAGGGATGGGGCCAGCCATGGGTAGAATTTGTGGGTTCTCCCAACTGGGCAGATTCTTATCTAGAGGTTCTCCTGAACCCCTGCGAACCCATAGCAGCCCACCTCTGACTTTTTTCCTGCCATATCTGCACTGAAGCTTTCATCTCATTCCCAAGCCATTTGATCATTGGGTGGGATCTGCCTGCCTTCTTTTGGCCACTCTTGCTGCTGGAGAAAGTCTCCCTAGTCACTGGTGAGCAGTTTAGTGGCTGCATTGCCTTCGACCACGGAAGAGACTGGATAACCTCATTCCACAGAATGATGCTTCACCTGCACTTTCTATAGCACTTGTCGGGATCTTTGTACGCTTCTCACAAATCACAGGTTTTTGAAACAGAACTGGTCTTGGGTTACATAGGGTCAATTGAAACTGGGTTCTGCCAGTTCTGTGTTGCTTGTTCTCTCATTAGTTCTACCATTAGAGGTTTTCCACTGCTTGTAGATAGCAACAACAATAGACATATATACCACTTTACAGTGTTTTACAGCCCTCTCTAAGTGGTTTAAAGAGTCAGCCTAATGCCCCCAACAATCTGGGTCCTCATTTTAACCACCTCGGAAGGATGAGTCAACCTTGAGCCTGGTGAGATTTGAACTGCCACATTGCAGGCAGATGGCAGGCGGCAGTCAGCAGAAGTAGCCTGCAGTGCTGCACTCTAACCACTGTGCCACCACGGCTCATAAGGCAGATAAGGCCCTCTAAGGCTCTATTTTTCCTCACTGATATTAATTCTGAGAAATTTGGCTAGTATTAAGCAGTTGCATATTCTGTGGCTATTTGTGCAATACACATGATATCTTTGGATGTTATTGGTAGGGTACCATCAAGTTTGGGGAAGCGGTTAAGGCATCAAGCCAGAAACCAGGAAACTGTGAGTTCTAGTTTCACCTTAGGTACGAAGCCAACTGGGTGACCAGTCTGGCTCTCTTAACTCTAGAAAGCAGACAAGGGCAAACCACTTCTGAAATCTGCTGAAAAAACCTTCTAGGTCTTGTCCAGGTATATGCACACAGGCATCTTCAATGCACTGAGAGCCTTGATGATGATCATTGTCAATATTCTCCATGGCCATTCACCCACATCTTCTGGGTGTTGCCTACAAGGTTAGAACTGGACTCCTTGATTATTCACTGTCAGCACTGACATTCTTTTATTATAATAGTCAAGGACAGAGCATACTCATTATCTTCTGTTTCCTCCCACTACCTCCTCTGTGTCTTCTATCAGTGGGACTTTCCTGGAACATATTTTTTTAAAAAATCACTTCCGTGTTAAGAATGCAAATTATTGGAATATATACATATCTGTCCTTTGGAGATGTGTATATGTGTTTACATGCATGGGTGTACAGAATGTGAATTTGTTCATGGATGGGTCTGGCCCTGTAAATCACACTCTTCTTCCACAAGATTTTTCTAGCACAGCCTATAGGTATTTTATTTTGCATCTTTTTGATTGTTGCAAACTCTCCAAAATACTGTCTGTTCGTGATTTTCTCATATATGTAATACAGTATATATGTATAAAAATGTAAAATGTTTAATGAAAGCAAGAGGCAGGAGGTGAATCTCTTAGTGTTTTCCTTGTTTATATATTGCAGCAACATAAGTGACTAAACTATATGAGAACTGCCATATTGAGAAAAGATCTTCATTCTTTGATTTTAATTTCTTCAGTTAATTCCTTTGACTTTTCTTTCATACAAATATTGTCCTTGCTTAATCTGATGGCTTCAATCTGTTTGCCAGCTGAAATATCAAATCTGCAGTGGTGCAAGAATAGAGGATTAATTTTAATCATGCCAGACATTTATATATTTGTAACTGGAAAAATAAGTTACAGAACTAAATAGGGATTTTGTGGGAAAGAATAATGTTGAGGAGTAAAAGATGGCCTTGAAGAAAGCATTCATCAATTTTTATGTAAATAGCAGTTCAGCCCCGAAAGCAAGGAGTTGAGTGAGAAAGACACTCAAGATTATCCTGCCTTGATCTTCTTTGGTAAAAGAAGGGAGTAAGAGAGTCTTTGGCAGCTTTCAAGATTCTGTTATGGTGTTATACCCTGCAATGATACAGTTCCAGGAATTCTTGTGAGGTCTGTTTTCTGGCCTGACCTACCTCAGCTGATGTCAAACTTAAAAGCCTCACAACTTTTGAATCAGAGAGCTATTGAACTTTTCTTTTGATTGTGAAGATGGAGCCAGATCCTCAGGGCACTTCACTGTATATAGAACAGCTTGCTCAAACATTGTTAAAACATCAACAGCAAGCAGACATACAAATAAATTGCCATGGTCCAATTAATGCATCATTTTGGGCAAGGCTTATCTCAGCCACAAACAAGTAAAACATCTATAGCCTGCCAATCTTCCTTTGCTCTCATGGGAGATTAATATAGATGTTTGGAGGATCCCAGAATCAAATTCTAAGTATACAATTCAGTGTAATATTTTAAGGTGGGTTGACCATGAAATTTCTTGATTGCCCCAGAGATTGCTCCAAGATGACATTTGTTCTAAGTGCTGTAGAAGGACAGACCAAATGGACCGGATCCTTCATTGACCATAGTGATCCATTTCTAGATGATTAGAAAAATGTCATGTAATGATTTCAAACTACATTTGACAATATAGGCAAGAGAAGAATAGCACATTTAAAGGTTTACAACCTGAACCACAGTCAACCACAGAGTTTGTGAGTACATAAGAGCCACGGTGGCGCAGTGGTTAGCATGCAGTACTGTAGACTACTTCTGCTGCCTGCTGGCTGCCTGCAATTTGGCAGTCAAATCTCATCAGGCTGAAAGTTGACTCGGCCTTCCATCCTTCCGAAGTGGGTAAAATGAGGACCCAGATTGTTGGGAGCAATTTGCTGACTCCATAAACCTCTTACAGAGGGCTGCAAGGCATTATGAAGCGGTATATAAGTCTAAGTGCTATTGCCATATAAGATTTGTCAGTAGTATGGGATAGCGTGATTTTGGTTTGATTTACCAATTCTGAGAAGGCCTTGATGATAAATGGAGAAAGGAGTTAGTGAGATAAGGCACAGCAGAGAATTTGGAAGAACTGTTCAAACATTGTGCGTTAATAGAGTAATGACTGGAACAGTTGAGACACAAAGGAAATAGTAGAAGGAAGAAGCTTTGCAGTCTGCTTTCAGTCCTACCTCTCCCTGTGTCTGCTTCAATGTCAACACTTTGAGGTCAGGAAATAGACTCAACAAGGACTATAGGAATTCCTTGTGATTTGAGACCACTATTACTAGAGGGTGAACCAGAGGATGAAGAAGACTTTGTGCTTTCTGTCAAAGTATGTCTCTAATACAGGCCACACCTAGTGGTGTTAAGTGGGAGGTGGAAAAATGAGTCTGTGGATGGTTTCCAAAATACCTTGTCAGTGTTTCCTTTGCATGTGGAAGTAGCAACTGACTGAGAGGTGAAGTGGTATAGAAAAGATGGTCTTAAAAACGCATTCAGTAATATTTCTTAGTAGCCGATAATCTGGTGTTTCCCAGGTATTTATTTATAGGGGGATAATGTCTGGACCAAACATAATTTCTAATGTTGGATTTCCCGCCTTACCAGAGGGTGCCCTCTTGTGGGAGTACTGTGAAGCTGCTACCATGGCAACTCCACTGTACTGCACAGTAGAAGCCATTTTACGTCAGTACAGTAGAAGCCATTTTAAGGCACAACAGGCTGAACACACATACACCGGGGGTTTTAGGGGTATCTTACCCCCCACAATAATTCTTTCCAGCAAGTAGGTCATCTGTGTACCAAGTTTGGTTGGAATTGCTTGAGGTGTTTTACATATACACACAGCCATTTATATATTTTGTTCTTATTGAATCAGAAAGGAAAGAGTGAGTGAGAAAGAAACTCAAGATTGCCCTGCTTTGATTTTCTTTGGTCTAAGACAGGGGGAAAACAATCTGTGTCGGGCTTTCAAGATTCTGTAAATATATCCTGCAGTGGTAAGATGGAGTTCTTTTGATCTCTGTTTCTTGACTTGACATATCTCAAGGGGTTGGTAGATAATTTTGACCCCCCTCACTCATGCATGGAAGACTCAGTCATCAAAAGAGTTAAGTGTAGTCAAACCAAGAACATGACAGAACACTAAAATAAAACAGCTTTTCAATAATCATAAAGGCTTTTTTATGTTACCACCAATAAAATGTCATTGTAATCTTGGGACTTGTCTGTACATTCTTGGAGAAAAGCATTTATAATGCCAAGGCTTCAGAAATTATTATCAAGGGATTCCTGTTTAAATCTGGGAGAATCAAGGAACTGAGGCTTTTAAAACGTGTTTGTAAAACAGTTTTAATTTTCTCCTAGAATGAATAGTACGTATTTGTTCAGATAGAAGAAAAAAGAAGTATGCTCTCAAGGATAGTGCTAGGAGTTCTACCATCTCAGAACAATTTCCAAGATTGAAATTTGCTTGTCTTTTCTTATAATGTTCAACTGTACCGTTAAGCAGGCAAACATTATATACATAATTTCAGCCCATCTTCCAGTGCCATATTAGCCAAAATTACATAACATCAAGGTAAAGGTTCCCTTTGCACATATGTGCTAGTCATTCCTGACTCTAGGGGGCGGTGCTCATCTCTGTTTCAAAGCCCAAGAGCCAGTGCTTGTCCAAAGGTCATGGTCATGTGGCTGGCATGACTAAATGCCGAAGGCACATGGAACACTATTATCTTCCCACCAAGGTGGTCCCTATTTTTCTACTTGCATATTACATACACACAATATATATTCCTATATATTATTTTGTGTAGAGTGTGTATGTATGTTTATCAGTGTGTATATGTGTACAGTATGTGTGTGTGTGTGTGTATGTATGTATGTATGTATGTATGTATGTATATATATATGTGTGTGTGTGTGTGTGTGTGTGTGTGTGTATGTATATGTGTATGTGTATGTGTATATGTATGTATATATGTATATGTATATGTATACAGTATTCATTCATTTCAAAATATTATGGATCAATAGTGAATGAGCCAAAGTGAGCCAGAATCATGCCAGTTGAATAGCTCACCTTATAACAGGTTCCCTCAGTTAGGATTTGGCACTAAATCACAATTTACCTAAATAAATATAACTTAATCCAGCTCCTAGATTAGGACTTTTAAAAGTCTGCTATATACAAGTCAGTTGGGTAAGAATTCTTACTCCAACATTTTTGTTATGTGCTAAGAATGTAAAGTAGCAAAAGTCCAAATGGGAAAATATACCATATTTATTGGTTCATTGCACATATTTAGTTATATGTCCTCTCTACCAGTATTGGTCAAACATGTTTTGGAACTAGTAGTGCGCCAATAAACTGAATAAATTGGATTATTGGAAGAGAAGGCTTATAATTCCTGTAAAAATTATCCAGACAAATGTTGTATTGTGCACATTCATAAAACATTACAATGATCCTGGCTGATCTATCATAAGATTGTTGCTGAACCCAGTAACCATTATTGGGTGGCAGGTCTCTTTATAGAACTTGGTTGTCATTCAGGTTACAACAGGAGTGAGTAATTTAGTGATTGGCTTATTCCTCACAAATTCTTCTGCCATCGGCTATGTGTAGGAGGAGAGGGGAAGATGACCAAATATACTGTATGGAAAGCTTCTAATTGCCTCCAGTTTTTTTGAATGGGGTTATCAGGAGATAAATGCAGCAATGGTTGAATGTATAGCTGAATTACATCTTCCAGAGAATCAGTGTGTGGGGGCATCACCTCCTGATTAAAGGAGTGATACAGTTATTTCCAAGCACCAAAAAACCCAGAGTGTCCCGTAAGACAGAAAATCAGTAGGGTCTGTTGAGATTTCAAAGCTAGACTATATTGACAATTAAGATCTCCCTGCTGCCTATAGAAAGCCTTTTAGCCCTTACTCAAATACACAGAGACCTTCTGTTGGCAGGAAATAGAAGTGTTTGCATGTGTTATAAATCTTAGCTCTTTCCACATTCCTTGTTGTACATTTTGGCCATGTTCTGCAAAGGGCAGTGTGATGGCAAAGCACATAGTATGCTTTTTTCTTCATGTTTATTCCCAGCAACTGAGAACATTCAAAATCTTAACATGATTCCTCTGTTAAAAGAATGAGCCCGTTACAGTATGGGTATTAAGTTTCAATGTGTGCATATAAAAATGAAAAAAAGGGTGTACCATTAAAATTGTTGTTAGTTGAGAAGTCATGTCTGACCCATCATGACCCCATGGACAATGTTCCTCCAGGCCTTCCTCTATCATCCTCATTCTGTCGTCCCCTTCTTTTGCCCTCAATCTTTCCCAGCATTAGGCTTTTTTCCATTGAGTCCTTCCTTCTCATTAGGTGGCCAAAGTACTTGAGTTTCATCTTCAGGACCTGGCCTTCTAAAGAGCAGTCAGGATTGATCTCCTCTAGAACTGACCAGTTTGATCTCCTTGCAGTCCAAGGGACTCTCAGGAGTCTTCTCCAACACCATAGTTCAAAGGCCTTGAACTATGGTCCAACTTTCAGAGCCATACATTGCAACTGGTAAAACCATTAAAATAGTGTGTACAAAAATACTTTCACAGAATATGTATTGTACGACTGTACCTTGCCTATGAGTTTGCCTTTACAAAAAATATTAAAATAGCCCTATGTTCCATTTTTTCAAGGAAAAAGTGGCATTTTAGTTAGGCATTTGCTGCAAAAATTAACAGCTTTTTTTTTTTTTTTTTTTAATGTATATTTTATTATGTTTTCATTCTATACAATCACATATTCACTGTGCTTGATCAGGGCATATGACATTGAATAATAAACACGGCCCTCACTCATATAGAAAATGCCCTCTACAATACAAACCCAGTATACCACCTTGGCCTGCCATACACCCTCTTTCAACCCCCTCCAACTTTCATTCTTCCTTCTCACACACCCCTCTACGCCTACTTCCCCTCCCCTTCTTTCTAACCCTATCACTCCCTCTCCATTCCCTCCCTCCCTTCTCCTCCTCCTCTCTCTCACCCTCTCCACCCTCCTTCTTCTTTCACTCGACTCTTTCCTTCGGTATCTATTACCTTCCAGTATATTCGGTTTGTACTATTTTCGCACTAACATTGAAAAGCCACAGTATACAAATACAATCATGGAATTTAACACATATTGTATTTCCCCCCTCCCCCCTCCCCCTAAATCCCCACCTCCCTTCCCTCCCCCCGACTTCCCAAAGACCATACGTGGTATAATTTTTGAACAATCACAGTCTGAAATATCTCTACATTGAACTCAGCTTCTTACTGTTACCCAAATTTTAAACAATTTAAATTATTACTGATACTAAGCATAAGCTATCTGGAGTTTTTTAGTCCCATATTTACTTTTTATGTAATCAATCCACTTTTTCCAGTCTCTTTTGTATCTCTCGTTTGAATGTTCTTTGAGATATGCTGAGATTTTGGCCATTTCGGCTAAGTTCATAACTTTCAAAGTCCATTCTTGAATGGTGGGTAAATCTTTCTTCTTCCAATACTGCGCCACCAAGAGTCTTGCTGCCGTTATTAAATACAGGATCAAATTAGTCTCTGCTACTGTAAAATCAATGCATATACCCAGTAAAAACAGCTGGGGGGTAAATTTTATCCTTCTTTTAAAGATGTTTTGCAGGATCCACCATATTTTTATCCAAAATGCCTTAACATTACGACATGTCCACCATATATGAAAATATGTAGCATCACAAGAACCACATCTCCAACATTTAGGTTGAACATTTGGATACATAGAGGCAAGCTTTTTAGGATCTAGGTGCCATCTATAAAACATCTTATAAAAATTTTCTCTCAAGTTTTGTGCTTGTGTAAATTTCACATTTCTTACCCAGATTCTTTCCCATGTTTCAAGCATTATTGGTTCCTCGACATTCTGAGCCCATTTTATCATACAATCCTTAATCAGTTCCGTTTCAGAATCCATCTGTACTAATACATTATATATCCTCTTTATATGCATTGAGCTTTGATCTCTTATTTGTTTAAACAGATTATCCTCAACTTTTACAAAGCCAGTTTTTTGATCTGTTTTCCACCTAGCTTGTAGTTGACCATACTGAAACCACGTTTGAACTACCTTCTCTTCTTTAAGTACCTCTAAAGATTTTAGTTCCATCACCCCTCTTTCTGAGATAAGAAGTTGTCTATAGGTGGTTCTATCGTGTTTTTGTTCTACATTCATATTTTCAATTGCATGTCTAGGAATTGCCCACATGGGCACTTTATCATTTAGTTTATGTTGATATTTTTTCCAAACCCGCAATAAAGCATTTCTTAAGATGTGATTTTTAAATTTCTTATCCGTTTTTTTGTTAAATAACAGGTAAGCATGCCAACCATATAACAAATCATATCCCTCGATATTCAAAATTCTGTCATTAGTTAGATGAATCCAATCACTAATTGCAGATAATGCCACTGCGTCATAGTATAATTTTAAGTTAGGTAATTTCAATCCTCCTCTTTCACGTGCATCTTGCATTATTTTCATCTTTACCCTCGGCTTCTTTCCTGCCCACACAAATTTGTTGATACCCTTCTGCCATTCTAAAAGATTCGCATCTCTTTTAAGTATTGGTAACATTTGAAAAAGAAATAAAAATTTTGGTAAAATGTTCATTTTTACTGCCGCTATTCTACCCAGCAAGGACAAATGCAGTTTTTCCCACCTTTTCAACTCCAACTGTGTACTATGCCAAAGTGATTCATAATTATACTTGTATAATTTCCCATTTGAGATTGAGATATTAACTCCAAGATATTTAACTTTTTTAACTACCTCACATCTTAGCGTCGCCCCCAGTTCTTCCTTCTGTTTGATAGTCATATTTATAGCTATTATTTTGGTTTTTCCTAGATTTATTTTAAATCCCGAGACTTGACCATATTGATTGATCGTATTCAATAATACCCTACTAGATTCCTGCGGTTGTTCCAATATTATAACCAGATCATCCGCAAATGCACGAATTCTATATTCTTGCTGTCTAATTTTGATCCCTTTTAGACCGCCCAGGCCCCGTATCTTATTCAACAGTATTTCCAAAGTTATAATAAACAATAATGGGGACAGAGGACAGCCCTGTCTTGTACCTTTTTCAATTTGAAAGGAGTCTGTCAGACTTCCATTGACAATGATCTGGGCTGTTTGCTGCTGATATATTGCACCAATTGACCGTAAAAAGCCATCTCCTATCTGCATTTTTTGCAATGTCTTCAGCAGGAATTGCCAATTAACTCGATCAAAGGCTTTCTCCGCATCCAAAAATATGAATGCGGCCGGGATTTGATTGTTCTTTCCCAGGTATTCTAAAGCGTTGATAATTAATCTAACGTTATCCTTCATCTGTCTGCCCTGTATAAAACCAGTTTGATCGGTATGTATCAGTTGCTGAGTTACCCCCATTAGCCTATTTGCTAATATTTTAGTAAAAATTTTATAATCTACATTAAGTAGTGAAATAGGTCTGTAATTTTTTGGTTGGGTGAGGTCTTGATCTTCTTTGGGTATCAACGATATGAACGCAGTCTTCCACGAGGGAGGCACTTTCCCTCCCGATTGAATTTTATTGAATAGTTCTCTGAGGGGTTCTACCATTTCTAACTGTAGATATTTATAATAAACAGCTGTTAAACCATCTGTGCCTGGTGCTTTCCCTAACTTTAGTTGTTTAATTGCCTGCAAAATTTCCCCAGAGGTTATAGGTTGGTTCAGCTTATGCCTATGTTCTTCTCTGACTAGGGGGATTTTCTCTTTATCTAGGTATTTGTCTATATCTCCGTCCTTAATTTTATCCCCTTTATACAACTCTGTAAAAAATTCCCGAAATACCTTTTGAATCTCTTCCTGTTGAAACACTTCCTTCCCTCTGTGACACAATTTGGTTACATTTCGAGCTTTCCTTTTTTTTCTAATCTGATAAGCCAACCACCTACCGGGTTTATTTGCATTGCAGAAAGTATTATGTTTAGCATATAATAAACTAGTAGCTACCTGGTCAGAGATCAGCATATCAAACTGAGATTTTAATATAGCAATTGTTTCCCTAATCTTTGTATCTCCTGGATTCAATGTTAATTCTGACTCTTTCCCTTTAATTTCCTCTTCCAATTCTTTTCGTTTTTGCCCTTGTTTGTATCTATGTATTTTATTTATATTCATTAATACTCCTCTCATATACGCTTTGCTTGCATCCCATACATATTCCAAAGATGTACCCTTGTTCATATTGAAGACAAAATATTCCGATAGCAATTTTTTACAATCATTAACATACTTTTCATATCTAAATAAGTTTTCATTCAACCTCCAGGACCTTCTTGCCTGGGCTACCCTTCCCAATTCCATCCAGACTGGATTATGGTCTGAGAGAGCTCTCGCCATAATCTTTGTCTTCTTCACCCTACAAAGTAAATCATTTGTAATTAGTATAAAATCAATCCTTGAAAGAGATTGATGTCTATTGGAAAAAAAGGTAAAGTCATATTCTTCTGCGTGCCTCTCGCGCCAAGCGTCTCGCAATTCAAAGTCGTCCAGCATGTCAAAAAAGGGTTTGGGTAACTTAGCTCGAAATTTGGTGTTCAGGCGAGCTGTCTTCTTATCTCTTTTGGTGTCGATCACGCCATTCCAGTCACCCATTAATATACAAGACTCAAAATCCCACTGTACTAATTTAGCATGGAGATTTCTATAAAATCCATCTTGTTGTTGATTAGGAGCATAAATTCCCAAAAGTAACGTCTTTTTCCCTTCTAAGATTAAATCTAATGCAATATATCTTCCAAAGGGATCTGCTTCAATTAGCTCAGCTTTAATGTCTTTTCTTAAATATACTACTATGCCATTTTTCTTTTCCATGGCTGAGGTCGCAAAATGTTGGCCCAGTTTGGGGTTAAACAAATATTTTTGATCGGTTGATTTGATATGAGTTTCTTGCAAGCAAATTATGTCATTCTTAAACTGTTTAAGATAATGAAATATTTTCTTTCTTTTCTGTGGAGAGTTCAATCCGTTAACATTCCATGTCAAAATCTTAGTTGTCATTTTTGGTTGCCTGAAGCTTTTTTAGAGCCTCCCGCAAGGCCTGTCTCACCTTTGGTTTGGCTCCTCCCACAGCTTCTGAGCTTGTTGCAGTAGCTCCTTGGTCAGTGGCCAATGATTGTTGAGATTGTTGCATAGTAGCTTGTTTATCCGTTTGTCTGGTGGTCTTGCGGTTGGATCTTTTTTCCTTGACTCCTTGCCCTTCCGGAAGAGGGAGATGATACATTTTATCTGATGGTTGTGTGGTTTGCTGTTTATCTTGTTCGTCTCGTGGTTTTTCACCATATCCCGAAGGTTCAGGATATCCCATCTTCAGAATCTTATGATAGAAATCACGAGCTTTCCATACAGAGCTGAGACGATATCTTTGTTTGTCCATTGTAACTATAATACCGAATGGGGCATCCCATCTGTACTGTATCTGGCGCCTTCTGAGCTCTTCCACCAGAAAAGCATAATCTCTTCTGGCTCTTAGCATCTGAGGCGGTATTTCTTTCAGAACAATCAGGTCCTGTCCACCAATTTGAAGCTTAGTATTGTAGGACTCTTGTAGTATCATATTTCTAGATTCTCTTGTAACAAAGTATATTACCACGTCTCGGGGAAGTTGCCTTTGTTTTGCCGCCCATGAGTTAACACGAAAAATCCTGTCAATCTGCCAATCAAAATTGGATCCCGGTTTTCCCACCAGACGGTCAAAAGCTTCAGAAAACATTTGCTTTAAGTTCTCCTGCTTTTCTTCACGCAGCCCCCTCACTCTTAATGCAAGCTCCATCTGCTTATACTGTATCATAATAATTTGTTTTTCAGCATTATCAATTTTTTGTTCCACCACTTCAGTTTTGGATATCAGGTTAGTTTTAGCTTCATTGAGAGTTTCTAAATTATCTTCCATTCCAGAAATATATTCTGTTATCACATTTACAATTCCCATCATATTATCATTCATTTTAGTGACCCTGGTATCGAATTTGTCATATAGAACTTCCATCTCATTCCTTATTTCATCTTTGAAATCTTTAATCATTTCTAGATTCTGTTCTCTGAATTCTTTAAACATTTCTAAGTTCTGTTCTCTGGATTCTTTGAACATTTCCAGAAAAAATTCTTTTGTTAGTACATCTCCACTAGGGGGCATAGATGGTGGGGGCTGCAACTTTGTGCCAGGTATGGGAGACGTTTTCGGAGGTAATTTAACAGAGGTTGATTTGGATGCCATTATATTTTGGTTTTAATTATTTATTCTAAATTACTAATCCACTGTGCTATGTGGAGAAAAAGAAATTCCTCCCCCCCCTTTTTTCCCTTCTTCGGACAGGCTTCCGGGGAGTGGCCTGTCGCCGGTCGGCAGCTTAACAGAGCTGCCCCCAGAATTCAGGATCGTTATCTACTCAATATCAAGAAGATAACTCTTTTTTCAGACAAGAAAAAAGCAGTGAGGAATCTCAGCTGGTAAGAATCTTCTTTGAAGTTCACAGTTTGTTTCTTTGTGAGCTGTGGACGGAGGGGGAGAATCAACCCAAAGCTGAGTCATTCAACTCCGACCTGAACTTCGCAGCTGTTATTCACAGCACGAGACAGGATCCCCTCCCCCTCAGGACAATCTTTAGAAAAGAGACTATTAAAAGTCAATACGAGCAAAGACCAACTTGTGAACTTTAAAATCTTTTCTCTATCTGAAATACCAGCTTCAATGTTATAAAAACCTCTTTTGCTTAATTGTCTTCAAAATGGCGTTTACAGCTTCTGCATCTGTTATCTCCGGCTTCCTGCTACAGAAGTAAAGAAATAATCTCTTATAATTTAATTAGAGCTACTCCCTTAAAGCTTTCAAGACTCTTTGTTGACTCAGACACATTCCAAACATTCTAAATGGACTTTCTCTTTTGAAATCCTCCGTAAAACCCCTTGGAAAAAAAAAAAAAAAAAAAAAAAAAATTAACAGCTTTTATTTGGTATTCCAGATGCAATTAAAACACAGTTGCTAAATAGTAAACTCCTAATACAAGCCATATCAAAGTCACTTTCTCACACAACTCAATAATTTCTCTGACATGACTGGAAAATATCATGAACGTTCATTCTAATTATTTCAAGTGTTTGTGAAATGCAGCATGTTTTTTTTTCCTGAAAAGAAAAATGATATGCCATCTCAGTGATTCCATATCACTGATTTCAGAATGGATGAGATAGTAGTTCAATTTAGCTTCAATATTGGAGGTTTGGTCATCCATTCAACTGATTAGTTAATATTACCAACTAACTTTGCATGTGATGGATAATGCAAGTTTATAGTGCAAACTGGGAAATACTTATGTAAAGTTCTGCTAATATTGCATTTAGAGTTAGCAGAATTTGGTGATTGGCTGATTAACACATCCAGTTTACGTACGTACGTACGTACGTACGTATGTATGTATATATGTATGTATAAAATTATATAAAAGGCAGATTATTTTTAATCATTTTTAAAAGATATTTTTTAAGTTATAAAAGGCAATGTTCAGACATGATGACCAAATGTAGAATAAAACATCTGTAGTATTCATGGGATAATGTCAGATCTTCTAATGATCCCAAGAGTATTGCCACAGCCACCTGATTTCTATCTGTTGAAGAAGGAAGATTATAACTGCAAGCATGGGTGGTTTGATTTGTTTGGAATAAGGAATAAATGAGGTTTTTTTTTTCAGTGGGATTGAGTAGAAGGTACATGGAACTGGGGATCCTGGAGAAGGAATCAAGAAATGGGCCTCCCACATTCTTTAGAAGTTTGCATACCTTGTGTAGTTTTAACTCTTCAATGGGTCTAGGAATAAATACATTTAGAACTGTGAGAACAATAGTCTTCACAGTGATATATAATCAAAAGCATTTATGTGGCTTCCCAACTTAATTGACAAAAAAATGAAGCAAACCATACCTCATTAAAAGAACCCAAATGTGCAAAACAGAGAACCAATGAAAATAGATTTAAAAAAAACCAAATAGGGGATTCTACTCATCTAGTCCCAATGTCCCAGGGAGAGAGCCAGGTCTTAAGTGCCTTTCCAAAGGTCAGCAGGATTGGGACTCATTGTAGTATTTTAGGGGGAAGATTGTTCCAAAGGTCAGAAACATGCACCCTGAATACATACATTCTAATCAGCATAAGACTTAAAAAGGGACGCAGAACAAGTTTAGAGCTTCTTACACAGAATACAGCTGGGAAACATTTCTATTCATATTCATACTTACCCCAGGGGGGCAGCAGCCCATGGCTCTGGAGCTGCATGTGGCTCTTCCATCCCTCTGTTGCAATTCCCTGATGCTGGTCAGTGACACACTTTTGAGAGAACCTTCTGGTGGGAGGGTGGAAGCACGGCACGCCGGGAGGGGATTCTATGGCAAGGGTGGGTCTTCTGGTTGGCTCCACAATTGATAGGGCTTTCAGTTAGGACAGGTAGAGGGAAAAGGTGGGGGAAGTGGACTTCTGGTCAGCTCTAGAATTGAATGGGTTAGGACCTTTGTGGCTCCTGGTGTTTCCTTTTCTGTGGGAAATGGGTCCAAATGTCTCTTTGAGTGTTTAAAGTTGCCCTACCTACCCTACTCAAAGATGTTTGAGAGAAATATCAGCAAACTCCAAGATGTAAAAAATGGGGGGGGAAATGGCCAGGAGAAGAAAATGCTAACGCAGAAAAGGGAAACTACAAAAGATTGACCATATCTTTTTGACTGGAGCTAGAAAAAAAAAACCTAGGGAATGAAGATTTTACAGACAATGATGTAACTGGCTAGTCAGAACTTGGAACAGGAATACTGTCTTTTAGTACTTTCTTACCAATCCCACTTTTTCCACCTTAATGGACATTACCCATAAACCACCACTGTTTCAAATGAAGGAGAACAAAGCAAAGAGAAGAAGGGGAGTTATCCATTTGTCTAAATGATTCTTCTCAAGCATTCTTTCATGCCAAGCTTCCACCCTTTGAGCTGCTTGCTTCAACTTGGCATGTTTCATCCCAGTGGAATTTCTGCCACCCGCCTGCCAGTTCAGGGAGAAATCTACTTTGCCCAATGACTGAGCCAGAGATGATATTCTCCTGGTTCAGACCAGAACTGGCCTGAACCGGTAGCGGAAATTGTGGGTGGCCCCACCCACCTGCCCTGGCTCAATGGCATCCCATTTTGGCCCTTTATTTTGCCAAAAGTGCATGCACTGAGGTGGCATGTGCAAGCAAAGTGTGTGCGTGCATGCATGCGTACACACATTTGTGAACCAATAGGGAAGGGAAGTGAATACCGCCCCTGCACCTATTGCTGAAGCCAACTCACAGAAACGGAGCATGGTGTTCATTGACTCACTGCCCTTCTGTAACCACTCTGCTCCCTTTACTGCTCTTGCTGGGAGTTTTAAGCAATCATAAAAACAAAACAAATCTGTGCTTCATTGGAAGAAAGCAAAAGTTAAATTTCAGAGTGGATTGACCTTAACAAGAGAGGTTTACAAGTGAATTAGAGAAAATTCCTCACTACCCTGAATCCATCTGCCCTCAGCAATCTATTGAAAGATGTGCTGTTTAATAGGAGTTGTAGCCTGGAAAAAGGAACAGATGTAGCCTGCTTCCCCTGGATTAAGAATGTTGGATGAAACAGTGGGTTTAATTGCATTTCCACAATCTATTAATCTCCAGTAGAGATTAAGGGAATGTCATTCTTGTCCAAATGTCTTATTGATATGACATCATAAAAAAAAATGTTTCATTCATTTATAAAAAGAATTATTTTGCCGGTAAAATGAAAAATAGATGTAAAATGTTCAGATTATAGTTCATTTCCTCCAATATGCCTCCAATGTTACTTATATGATTTCCATCTTTGTGTGGATTGTGGACTTGTGGATTGTGAGTGAGTGGACTCACTTACTCATATTTGCACCAATGGTGGGATTCAACATTTTTTTTACTACCAGTTCTGTAGGGGGGGGGCTTGGTGGGCTTGGCTTGGCTTGATGGGTGTGGCTTAGCTTGGTGGGCATGGCAGCAGAAGAATACTGCAAAATCCTCATTCCCTCCCCACTCCTGGGGGAAGGTTACTGTAAAATCCCCTTTCCCACCCCACCCCACTAACCTGCTTTCCAGCTCCTTTTTCCAGTGCAGGGCAACAGAAGGAGATCCAGCTGATCAGCTGGGATTCCGATCAGCTGGGACTTGGAAGTCAGCAAATAGATGGGGGCAGGGCCAGTAAGAGGTGGCATTTGCTGGTTCTCTGAACTACTCAAAATTTCCACTACCGGTTTTCCAGAATCAGTGAGAACTGGCTGAATTCGTACATAGGTTGAATGGAAGAAAAGGAACTGAACATTTCTTATTACCAAAGTGGTTGAGTGAGATAGTGAAAACCAGTGAATGACCACCCACCACATCCTACATTGAGTAGCTCCTGATGGATTCCCCCCACCCTTTATGAAAAGAAGTGCTGTGGAAAAGAAGTTTAGTGTATTTCAAATTTTATCCCAAATTTATCCCAAAGAATTGTCCAAATGCTGCCATAATATTTATATTGTTCTAAGCAAAACTATTTTTTGTGAATAAATATTGTAAAGACAAATAATATTAGTTTTGTCAGCTGTTATGACAATTCCATTGCTATGGTTTCTAATGTTCCACTATTTTAGTTGTTTTTAATGTTTTCCACTTCTTTTTTGAACTAGAAAATCTTGAGATAGTCTATATAATTTGATATTAATACACCTATAAATACAACTTCCTTTTATTCAGTTACTATGATCTCCAGAAAGTTGTGTTCTGGATCTGAATTCAGAAATCCGATGAAATATTTATGTGATTATTCTGAAGCACCTTTTCAACACCACGATGATAACCAATACTTTGACACATCAAATCTATACTATTTGTTTACATTCCAAATATAATTTTTGCCATATGATCAAGTCTTGTTTTATAATCTGGGTGATTTTTCTATAGTAGTGAATTTCATTTGTACGGTATTTGTTGCGAGTGCCTGTTCTTGTGCTGCAAATATTAAGCCTTCTGATTTCTTTCTGATGGATCTAATCTGAAACAATTGCCAAGTTTTGTTACCCTTCATTTTGCCTTCAATTTCTTTCATATACTGAATTAAATTTCCAATTTTTCATTGGTCATGGAAACTGTTCAGTTTTGTAAGCCACCTTTGATTCTGTCAGATTCAAAATGTTTCACTGGCAGGCATTTATTAACATCCTCTCTTTTATCGCTTTTATATAATCATTTAGAACTCTGATTTCATTTTCCATTGTTTACTTTGCTCGCACTAAAACGATGATGCCAATTTGTCTTATTAAGTACAAATGAACAATGTTGGTTTTTGGAGTCTTGCAGTTTAAAACATCTAGTTCACAACAATACCTACTACTGTGAACTTATTGCACAGTCACCCTGCATTAATGGCTTTGATTGCATTGTCACTACTCGGCTTCATTTTTTTTAAAAAAAAAGTCTGATTTGTTTTCAATACTCAGCCCTGGTTTTGTTTTGATTATAGCCTGATAATGTCTTATTCAAAATTATTATCTATGGAATCCATACTATATTGAAAGGCAATGGTAATACTCAAAAATATTGGAAAGGTGTTTTATTTATTTATTTTTATTTATTGATTCATAGGTTCCACCACAAAATTGCGGAGGACAAAATCGCGCTCGACGAAAGCGTGCATTTGACGTCATCACAGCGCGACGAAAATATTGTGCTGTGATCGAAAAATGTAAAAATAAAGCTAAAACCTTACCCTAACCCCCCCAAACCTAACCCTAAACCTAACTCTAAACCTAACCCTTAACCTAACCCTAAATCTAACCCTAAACCTAACAGTTAACGTAACGCTAAACCTAACGCTAACCCTTAACCTAACGCTAAACCTAACGCTAACGCTCTAAACCTAACCCTAACCCTTAACCTAACCCTAACCCTAAACCTAACCCTTACCTTTATGTGAATCGGCTTGGTTTAATTTTAATTTTATTTCAATTTTTAATTTTTTTCGTCGCACTGTGATGACGTCACATGCGCGCTTTCGTCGAGCGCGATTTTGTCCTCCACGCTTTTGACGGGTCACGGATTCATATCCCTCCTTTATTGTTTTTACAAGTAACTGAAGGAGGCGAACATATCCAACACACTTTTCTCTTCCTATTTTCACCACAATAAAAACTTTGTCAGGTGAGTTGGGCTGAGATAGAGTGACTGGCTGAAGATCGCCTAGCTGGCTTTCATGGCTAAATTGGTACTAGAACTCACACTCTCCTGCTTTCTAGCCTGATGCGTTAACCACTAGACCAGTGATGGTGAACCTTTTTCTCCTCGGGTGCTAAAAGCACAAACGTGCCCACACCCATAATTTAATGCCCCCTGCGCATATGCATGTGACAACCCCCCCTGCTGCCCCGTGCATGTGTACACAGCTTTCTTGGAGCCTAGGGAGGGTAAAAACGGTCTCCCTGCCCCCACTCCTGGAGCCAGAAACAGTCCCATGACCCGACAAAGCACGCACGACAAAAGCACGTCAACAAAACCGCGGCGCAAAAACTGCAATGTCATCAATGCACCGACAACAGCGTGCCGACAACAGCGCGCTGACAGAAGCGCGATTTAAGTTAAGATAAGGGTTAGGGTCAGGGTCAGGGTCAGGGTCAGGGTCAGGGTCAGGGTTAGGGTTAGGGTTAGGGTTAGGGTTAGGGTTAGGGTTAGGGCGTGCTTCTGTCGGCGCGCTTCACCGTTCATCTGTTGGCGCGGTTTAGAACTCAAGGTTTTGTCACCGCGGTTTCATCGGGCGCGCTTTTGTCGGGCGCCCTTTTGTCGGTGAACCAAACAGTCCATTTTCTGACTTCTGATGGCCTGGTAGGTCCGTTCTTTGCCCTTTCCAGGCTCCAGAGGCTTTCTAGGAGCCTGGGGAGGGCGAAAAATGGCCAAACACGCAAACTGGATGTTTGGGAACAGACCTCCGGGTTTCTTGTTGGGCTGTTTTTCTCCCTCTGAAACCTCTGGAGGGTGAAAAACAGCCCAGTGCGCAAACTCAAGAGCCGAGGTGGCGCAGTGGTTAAATGCACCAGTGCAGGCTACTTCAGCTGACTGCAGTTCTGCAGTTCGGCTGTTCAAATCTCACCGGCTCAAGGTTGACTCAGCCTTCCATCCTTCCGAGGTGGGTGAAATGAGGACCCGGATTGTTGTTGGGGGCAATATGCTGACTCTGTAAACCGCTTAGAGAGGGCTGAAAGCCCTATGAAGCGGTATATAAGTCTAACTGCTATTGCTATTGCTAACTGCTAAACTGGAAGTCTGTTCCCAAACTGCCAGTTTGCGCATTGCGCAGTTCTTTGTCCTCCCCAGGGTGAAAAACAGCCAAAAAATCAAGGCCGAAAATCAGCTGGCCGGTACATGGATGCAACTCTGGAGCTGACAGGGCAATGCCTTGCGTGCCCTCAGAAATGGCTCCATGTGCTACTTGTGGCACGCATGCCATAGGTTTGCCATCACAGCACTAGAGCAAGCTGGTGCTCCTTTGATTTGCTTTGATGGTGGCTTCATGAGCCAAGGTGGTGCAGTGGTTAGGGTGCAGTACTGCAGGCCACTTTAGCTGACTGTTATCTGTAGTTCAGTGGTTCTAATCTCACCGGCTCAAGGTTGACTCAGCCTTCCATCCTTCCGAGGTGGGTAAAATGAGGACCCAGACTGTGGGGGTGATATGCTGACTCTGTAAACCGCTTAGAGAGGGCTAAAAGCCCTATGAAGCGGTATATAAGTCTAACTGCTATTGCTATTGCTATTCATTGCTTGCTCTGACTATTTTCTCCAGCAGAAAAGTCTTCTGACTTTTCAAGCCAGCTTTTTGAAGCCCTCACAATAGTTTCTGTGCATTAACAAGAGAGGTGGAGAATGCTGCTAAACACAGTAGAGAGCCTGGCTATGGAACCTGCTAACAATAGATACTTTTAAATTGAATTGATTCCTGTGGGAATATTAACCCCAAGCTTGAGTCACTGAAAATGTACAGCTTTGGCTGTAGTTGGGATGGCGGGTCTCTGGCCTACATAGTGGAGCATTTGATTATAAGGTTCAACTTTTGGCCTTGTTGTTCATGCAAATTCAGCAGCCTTCGTTGTTGACTGTGATGAGTTTGTTGACCTTCCGAATGAGAAGTATGCTAAATCTATCAGATTTGTTGACTATAAAAAAAAAGTAATTAAAGGGCAATTTAGAGAAAGCTGGCACAGGGGGGAAATCATGCTGCTGCATATTCTTTTTACAAAGAAGTTGTGGTTGCTGATGTACCGATCTGATGAAGCAACCAACTGTTGGCAGCCCATTGTTCAACTTGGTATAAATAATGTTTCTTTATTATCATGCGTGTGTCTCCAAGACTAGCAACGTGTGCAGATTTTTTTTTCCATGAATCAATATTTAATACTAATTTGCTTAATCTACCACCCCAGCGCAGCCTTGTAATAAAGTGGTTGAGCATGTGGGTTTCAGGGCACTTGGATGACCCAGCCTGCGAGTTCCGTTTGCAGCTGAGGTCAGCATTTAAAATGTATATGATTCACTCCCATGCAGTATTGATTTTTAATAAATATTTAAATAATGCAGATGCTTTTGTAAATGGGGAAAAGAGAAAAGGGGGGGGGGCTCATATAATAAATGATGCATTCCCCCCCTCCCCTCATAAGTTCAAAGGGAAAGAGAGAGTGCTGCTTTGATCTGAATTGTCTTACTTGAAAATGTTTTCTTTTCCCCCTCTCAAAATGAAGAAAAGGAAAGCACTGAAGGAAAAAGAAAATATCTAGGAATTTTATCTAATTGGTAAGCTTCAAAATCTGTCACCAGGCCCCCAAGGAAATGTGCGGCGTCATTTGGAATCTTATGGTAAGTATCCAGCATGGTCATCAATATCAAAAAATTGATGACTGTAACAAATTAGGTTGTAGTCGTTCCAAAAAAAGTAGTGACAGTTTATCAAGATGCTGTATGAAATGCCAAATTAACATGCATGAGCAGCATATTAATTAAGCCCGTGGAAGAAAAGAAAAAAAGTATTGGACAGGAGCTGGAGCTGTTTTTGCTGCAGAAAGAAGGACTTGGACATTTTCACATTAAAAAGGCTAAGCTACAATGATCAATGGTCAAAGGAAATGCACTTTTAGGGCTCAAAGGATTTCCAGATTAATTAAAAGAGGACCCTTGTCAAAATAAATGCATATTACATAACATGATACTTTCAAGTTCTAGTTCAACTATCACTGCCAACACACATACATACACACACAGAGAGAATGACACACACACACACACACACACACACACACACAGAGAGAATGTATGTGTATGTGTTTGTGAGGGGGGAGAGAAATAGAATGAGAATGAGAGAGAGAGAATGAGAGAAAGAGAGAGAATGAGGGAGACAGAGAATGAGAGAGGGAGAATGAGTGGGAGAGAGAATGAGAGAGAGAGAGAGAGACAGACAGACAGACAGACAGACTGGCAGAGAATGAGAGAGAGAGAGGGAGGGAGGGAGGGAGAATGTGCATGTATCAGAGAGTGAGAAATAGAATGAGAGAGAAAGAATAAGTGTGAGAATGAGAGAGAGAGAGAGAGAGAATGAAAGAGAGAGGGAGAGAGAGACTTGGTTAACATTTCAGTTCTTAATAAATGTGCCTCTGCTCATTCTTTCCTGCAGCAGGCTAATAACTCAATAACAAACATAGCAATGACATTTCTGCATATGACATTACACTTGAAACCCAGATCCTATGCACTTATTTGCTAGCACAGGAATCTCCTGTGTGGACTATAAATTTGGTGGCAGAGCCAATAAAAAAGATCTCCCTGATGGCATGTAAATGAAAGCCCCCAAACAGAAAATGATATAAAGATGCTAGTAACACAATGAGAAGGAAATAACATGGGGCATACAGGATAGAATTTACAGCAATGATAGCCCTCAACATCTTCCAGAAATAAATATAGTTACCTCATCCTAAGAAAGCCATCATGCAAAGCTTACTCCTGCTTTTAAACCAGTGAAAATCAAGCCAGAGCAATGGTGGGATTGGGACAATTGAGTCAGGGAGATGCCCAAGACTAGATGCATCCATTATTATTGTATCAGATTCCTTTTCCTTGCAGGTTTCACAGAGGAGTTTTTCCAGTTGTCCTAAAGATGCCAGGGATTGAAGTGGGAGGGGCATTTGCATGCAAATCATCTAGTCTATCACAGAACTACATGCCTTCCCCATTTGCTATCTGACATCCTCAATGTCTGGAAGGAGAAGGAACAGATAGGACTTTCCAGAGTGTTGGAACTCCTTTGTAACTCCAGGAGTCCAAAATGGACTTGTACTTTATGAACTGATCCTCTGAATTTGTTCTTCAGACCAAGCCTTGTCTTCTGTGCCATAAAGTCATGTAGGATCTCCAGGGAAGGATATGTTCAAAGGGCTGAGAAGTAAAATACAATTTCTCTCTGCTGTTTTTTTGGAAATGGGGATTGAGGGTCCTTAAATGCTGAAACTTTGTAAAAGTATTATTAGTATGTCTTCTTGCTGATGCTTGTTCTGCTACAATTATTGTTATTTTTATTCTACAGGCAAGCCTGATTTGAATGGTGGTGTTTCTTTTTTTAATCATTCCTGAAATGTTTTTTTCAGAAGATGATCCCTAAATTCCCTGTTTGTCCTGGACAAAAATCCTAGGTTCAACTTCTGTCTTTTCTTGGAAATTCTGAAGAGCCATGGCAACCATGTTTTTCTCAAAAGAAAATGTTTTACTTGAGATGAGGTGACTTTTTTGCGCCTTTGAAGTACCAACTATTTCAAAGGGAAATTCACTCATGTAAAATATGCATAACATTGCAGCTTTGATCAAAATAAAGTATCAATTGGTTTATGATGAACAATAGTTGCTTTCATTGTTTGCAATTTGCCTTTGGGCGTGGAGCAATAATATCTCCCCCAAGGGGTTCGAATTACATTTTCAAACTCAAATATGTCTTGCTCCTTCACTTAAACATTGCTCATCAAAAGCAGAAAGTCTGTATCTGTGATCTTGCCAAGCTATTATATGTCATTGTACCTTATACTTTTCATCTTAAAGTCTTACCCTTATTATTTCCCCTGTTGCTCTGGAAAGCAATAAAAATACATAATAGCCTATTTTACTGACCTTTACAATCCATTGGTCCCAACTGCTCCCTGAAGCAGTAATAAAGGTCAAGAGGTTTTCAGAGAAAAATGAATTCCCTTTGCTCATTGCATACTATATAAACTCTGGAATTGTGCTTGGCATCAGTTTTAAGATTTGGAAGTAGGTAAGTATGAGTATTCCATCAGTGAAAATCTTGCTGCTTCTTAATTTGGGTTAGTTAGCTACTTTTCAAGAGCCACTAAAAAATGATTTGTGTGGCCTGCTGTCCTTGTCATTAGAGGAACATACTCAGTTGATCAAAATTCCCGTACATTAATTTGATGGAGAACACATTGCAAGTCTGAGATTAGAGGAAGTCATGAAGTTACCATAAGTATTCCTCCTTTGGGACTCCATTCTGTTATAGTGCTGGATGACTGTATTCATGGATTCTGTTGTAAATCTTATATTTTTAACAACAAGAATGTTGTTTTTTAAATAAATTTGGCAAAATCAATGAATAGAGTGATTATTCTAGAAACTGGCACAAACATGAAACTACTGGATTTGAGTAATCATTTGAGAGGTTTAGGGCTTAGAATTTTAGCTGATGTTCAAATTGTTTATTTTGATATAAATTGCTATAATTCAGTGCTGTATCACTGCCCCTGGGTTGCCCCATAACAGGCTCAGCTACTCCCCTTCCATATCTTCTACCTATACAGTTCCAATGCCTGAGTAAAAATCCAGATCTTAATGGCTTTGTGAATAGATAGAAGGGTGTGGACTTGTTGAATAGCTACTGGGAAGATGTTTCACAAGATAGTAGAAGCAATTTAAAAGGCATATTTCTGAGGTCCCATAGATTTCAGGGAGGGGATCTAGAGCTTGCCCACTTGATCTGACATGTGGGATGGATAGATATTCTTAGAAGAATAAGTAGACAGTACCTATGTCATTTTATAAGAATGATATGGAAAAAAATGTTACACTGACTATACAAATGAAACCAGCTGACTTGGATAGCAATAGCACTTAGACTTATATACCACTTCATAGTGCTTTTACATCCCTCTCTAAGTAGTTTACAGAGTCAGCATATTGACCCCAACAATCTGAGTCCTCATTTTACCCACATATGAAGGATGAGTCAACCTTGAGCTGGTGAGATTTGAACTGCCCAACTGCAGCTAGCAATCAGCTGAAGTAGCCTGCAGTACTGCACTCTAACCACTGTACCACCTAGGCTCTGGATAATTTTCTTATTTGGGATTTAGCAAAGGGGCTTGTTAAAGTTTTGAGGGATGAGAAAAGAGAGAGAAAATGAACAGAAATTAAGTTCTTGGATATTATTTAAAGGGATTAAATATTCAAGATTGTTAAACTCAAAAGAAATGTATATAAATTTGATTCATTTCAATCAAAATAACATATATGTTACTTATATATATATTTATATAAATATATATTTATATATTTTGTGGTAATGCTTAATGGATTTTTGCTGACGGTGAAGGATGAGGTTTTAAGAATTTGTTTATAGATAAAGAGATGAGACATGAGAAGAAGATGTATGTTGTTGTATTTTCAGAAAATGTGATTAGTTACTAAATGTTTATAGTTGTGATGGTGGGGAAGTCATGTTTATGTTTTTTTCTTTACTGTATTCTTTATTTCCTTCTTTATTTTTATTTTTATTTTATTTTCTGCACTTTGATTCTTTTTTTACTTTAAAAAAATGTGCATGAGTTTTTGTTTTTTTAAAGAAATCTTTGTCTCTGCAAACTTTAACAAAATTATTATTGAAAATATGGGGAATGAATGTAAATATTGAAAGCTGTGGTAAAGGGTTTCCATTCTAGATGTTTTGCAAAACAAAACAAACTACTTTAATTAATGTCTCACATTTGTGGTTTAAAATAGCACTCCTGGTAACAGCTATCTTCTCATATTTTCCTCTTGGGAATTTTCAATATAATTTTTATAGGTCGATTCTATCACTGGTTTTGGAGAAATAATTGTTTTAGTTCCAGACATTTTCCAAGGAACTCCTGATGACAATAGTAATGGCTGTGTATTTCACAGATAAAGCGTACATTCATGACTAGCAACTGGAAAATCAACCAAAGGAGAAAGAACTCGAGTTCACCCGTAGAGCATAATACCCAATATTCAGAAGGTTGTAAGTTTGTTTCAACCCCAATTGGAAAATATCCTTCTGAGATCCTTAGAAAAATGTATTTCCTAACCACATTGAAAATGTGTAGAGGAATGTTTGATACAGAAGTGAACTTTCTCAGAGGCTCATTTCTGAATATAACAAGAAAATCAGTCACCCTAACCATGGTCAGTGTAAAAAATAAATAATAGCTATTAGATTAATTTATGTAGTTTTCAAAAATGATAGGTTGATTCAAACAAACTGAGGTTTTGCTTTGCTTGCTGTACCACCAACATTTTATTAAGGATCATGACACATAATGTCCAAGCTAAGTGATTTTATAAAGCACTTTTTCTGAATGCTGATATTGGAAATGGGTGGGTGGGTTTATTGATTTCGTACCCTAGACTACACATTAAATAAGCAGTTCTCAAAACTGTTTGAACTGATATGTTCCTGTTTCTCAATCTAAGAGAGGAATGAAACAATCAAGATATGTTGGGCAGCAAAATACTGTTAAAGTTTTATGGATTCAGGGTAAGCTGTAAGGGTTGGGAGAACGCCTACTGGCATAGCATGTTTCTTTTTACCTTTACCTTTTTACCTTTAAGTCCTGCTTTAGGCAGAAAGCAAACCTGGGGCCTGTCTCCCTCCCCCTCCCTCTCTCTCTTCCCCTCCCTTCCAAAATCTTGCCAAGAAAACTACAGGAATTAACCTACACTGTTGCCAGAAAAACTCCTATGAAGGCACAAGAAAACAAAATTTCAGGGTGGCCAGACAGATGGCATCTCTTTCCACAAAGGGAAGTTACATGCATTCCTTGGATTGTGGTTGCCCAATCCTAGGTTACAATGAAAGCTGCCTTTTCAACAAGCAGTATGAGTAATTGTGATGTAATGCAAGCATGCAAACTTTTTTTGATTCTAGCAATAGCAATACCACTTAGAGTTATATATCACTTCACAGTGTTTTGCAGGCCTCTCTAAGAGGTTTATAGAGCCCACATATTGCCCCAACAACCTGGGTCTTCATTTTACCGACTGGAAAGATGCAGCATTGCATTCTAACCACTGCACCACCACGACTCTTATTATGCTTATCCATTCTTAATCACTTGGATGCCACAAGATTTAGTCTTTTTACTGGAACAAACTAATGGTTTTCCTCAGTGGTGAAATTCAAATGTTTTTACTACCTGTTCTGTGAGTGGGTGTGGTGTGTCTTGGTGGACATGGCTTGGTGGGCATGGCAGGGGATGAATACTGCAAAATCTCCATTCCTTTCCCACTCTGGGGCCAGCCAGAGGTGGCATTTGCCGGTTCTCTGAACTACTCAAAATTTCTGCCACCAATTCTCCAGAACCTGTCAGAACCTGCTGCATTTCACCCCTGATTTTCCTGGTTCTTTACTGATGTGGAGTAAAGCAGTTGTGCAGTAGTTTGGTTTATTAAGGAGGAAAATAAGAGCTCCTTCATAGCCACCAACATAAAACATACCTCTTATCTCAAACAATCATGCAACTGTTTACCACCCCATTTTACAGGCTTCCTGATCTCTCAGAAGGTACCATATTTGACTCAGAAATTTCCATTGCCAAAGTAGTTCACAAAGGTTTTCAAAGGTGAATTAAGCGGAGGGAGCTTATCACCTCTGTGATACGTCATCAAGAACAGTTCTGCCTTTTCTTAGTTTTGGTTTTCTTTGGCCTAGAGCAGGGGTGGGTTTCTCGCCCCGTTCCAACCGGTTCGGTTGGAATGGGGCCGGCGCTGTCCTCGCGCACGCATGCGGTGCGCGTGTGCACGCGCGCGGCACACGCATGCGTACTAGCATCTGTGCGATGCTCCAGCTGCTCCTGGAGGATCGCGCAGGTGCTGTATGCGTCCTGCGCATGCGTGGAAGCGCAGAACTCATCAAAACCGGATAAGGAGCGCGGGCGCGCGGGTGGGCCCTTCACCGTTCCCGGAAGTTACTTACTTCCGGGTTTGCCGACCAACCAGTTCGCAGGGACCGCCGCGAACCTATTGAAACCCACCCCTGGCCTAGAGCAAAAATATAAAACTTTTGGTATGTCATGAAGTCAGTGAATAGGTGTGCGGGTGTATTAATCTTTCACATGGAAAGGAAGGATCCAAAAGAATAGAAGCAGGCAAAGGAGATATATAGGATCAGATTAAGTGACTAAAGATTGTAAACAGTTTATATAACCTGGCTATTAAAATTAACAAAGTAATATTGGTCAACTGAAAGACAGGCCAGTTTATAAGGAACATTGTCCTCCTGACCTAAGTTGATGAATGACAGCTCAATAACGGACACAATTTACAAAGCTTGTGGTGTAATTTACCGACTTGACATTTCTTGAAACTGGTCTCAAAAGAGTAAAGCAAGAAATAACTTACTCTGACTGTCATCAAGAACTGTTCAGTCCCTTCCCTATTTTCTCTAATGGAACTGTGGCATAAATGTGTTTCACGGGATTTTAGTTCACCAGTCTAAGGAATCAATTCGCATCTCTCTCTCTCATTGTATGGCATTGTTTTATTCTGTGAACTATACAAATTAAAATGTCTACTAATGATGCATTTTACATGAATATAAAAAGACATTTAAGAACGTAGTACCAGTTACTTCAACACTATGCTGCTTTTATGATATTCAAAGTTTTAAACAATTTCAGAATCAAATAATCCTCCTCCAATACGTTTACATTGAGATATATAAATGATATTTCCAGAAATCTGGAACCATTGTAAACCTAATATTTTTTAAAGAGTAGGGCACTATTGACTCTTGACTCACAGTGTAAAGAGAAAATTATTTTAAAATAATGACAAGTAGTGGATTACCCCAGCGTTTAGGGTTTTTCAGCTTTAAATAAGGGCTGTTCTACTGTAAAGAGAAACTTCTCATTTCTAGAATGGGAGATTAGCAGAGCATTTCAGTGGCTGTCAAAGTGCCGATAACTAATACTGATAAATATTTCAGAGTGTCCTTCCTCCTACTCTTCACACATTCCCTCCCCCAAACAAAACCAGTTCTTTTCAGAACATTTTGACAGCTTAGCTCAATGAATGTCATTCAGAAATCATTTAATTTCCATATGAGGGGATGTGTTTGAGTAAATACCCTGTGTGACGACTGCGGGAGGTGGGAGTGGGAGGCACTGTTTTGCAGTGGTTCTCCTCCTACCTCTCGGACAGGTCGCAGTCGGTGTTGGTGGGGGGGCAGAGATCGTCCCCGAGGCCCCTTACTTATGGGGTGCCGCAGGGCTCGGTCTTATCCCCCCTACTATTTAACATATACATGAAACCGCTGGGCGAGATCATTCGGAGGCACGGGATAAAATACCATCAATACGCGGACGACACACAGTTGTATCTGTCCGCCCCGTGCCAACTCAATGAAGCGGTGGACGTGATGAACCGGGGTCTTGAGGCCGTTAAGAACTGGATGAGAGCTAACAAACTGGTACTCAACCCAGACAAGACCGAGTGGCTGTTGTGTTTCCCTCCCAACAATTTGGCCAGCGTTCCATCACTCAGGCTGGGGGGTCAAAATTTACACCCCTCAGATAGGGTTTGCAACTTGGGAGTCCTCCTGGACCCACAACTGACTTTTGACCATCATTTGTCAGCTGTGACCAGGGGGGCATTTGCCCAGGTTCGCCTGGTATGCCAGTTGCGGCCCTACCTGAATCGGGAGGCCCTCACAACAGTCACTCGAGCCCTTGTGATCTCTAGGCTGGAATACTGCAATGTGCTCTACATGGGGCTGCCCTTGAAGAGCATCCGGCGACTTCAGCTAGTCCAGAATGCGGCCGCGCGAGTGATCGTGGGCGCACCACGGTTCGCCCACATAACACCGATCCTCCGTGAGCTGCGCTGGCTACCTGTTGATCTCCGGGTGCACTTCAAGGTGCTACTTACCATTCATAAAGCCCTCCATGGTAGTGGATCTGACTATTTGAGAGACCGCCTTCTGCCGATTACCTCCCTTCGTCCCATCAGATCGCATAGAGTAGGCCTCCTCCGAATTCCATCCGCCAGTCAGTGCCGACTGGCGACTACGCGGAGGAGAGCCTTCTCAGTAGCAGCTCCGACCCTTTGGAACGATCTCCCCGTGGAGATTCGTACCCTCACCACCGTCCAGACCTTCCGCACAGCCCTCAAGATCTGGCTATCCCGTCAGGCCTGGGGATAAGACCCTAATCTCGCCCCACCCGAATGCTGAATGAATGTTGTGTTTTATTGTTTTATTTTATTATATTTCACATTTTCTTTTTGTGTTTTGTCTTGCACTCCCTTCCTACAAATTGTAAGCCGCCCTGAGTCCCCTCAGGGAAAAGGGCGGCCTATAAATGTCAAATAAATGGAAAATATATATATATATATATACTTATGTGCATACACATGAATACACACCAGGGACGTGCAGTCAGGGGAGGCAGGGGAGGCAGAGCTTCACCACTGTCATCATGAAAAGAAAAAAAAAGTAAAAGGAAAAAGGCAAGAGCTGAGATCAAGCTAAACTAGTTGCTGCCAGAGTCACTGTGGATAACTCTGCTTAGTGCTTAACTGTTTAAAAAAGCGTCTAAAAAAGCGCCCTGTACAGGAGGAGGCAGGCGAATGACGTGCCTCATCTAGTCTGACTTTAGGTGTTTTATGATCACTCGAGCAGAGTTAAGCAAGGGTTAAAAGCCGGAAAAATCCTGATGTAGGTGAGGCATGTCGTTCTCCTGCCTCCTCCTGTAGAGGGCGCTTTTTAGAGGCTTTTTTAAACAGTTAAGCAGAGTCATCCACGGTGACCCTGACAGCAACTATCCCAGCCTGACCTCAGCTCTTGCCTTTTTCCTTTTACATTTTTTTTCTTTTCATGATGGCAGGCAAGAGCAGAGTTTAAATCCTCTCTGAAACAGCTGGAAAAGGTACGTGTGGGTCGGAGGGAGGGGGAGGAATTCAAACTTCATCCTCAAGTGTAGATCCCTCCCCAAGTGTAGTTTGATTGCAGGCAGAGCCACGTTGCCTTTTCAAACACACACACACACACACACACACACACACACACACACACACACACACCTGGATAAAACCATATAAGCCCAGCTTCACTGATTACAAGTTTGAAAAGGCAACGTGGCTCCGCCTGCAATCAAAGGCTCGGATAGGCTCCAATCCAATTTCTGTGTTTGTGTTTGTTTGAGAGAGAGAGAGTGAAAGAGGGAAGGAGATATTCCAATCCAACTTCTCTGTGTGCGTGTGTCTGTTTGAGAGAGGGGGGAGGGAGGGACAGAGGGAGGAAGGGTGAGGGAGACGAAAAAGAATGGAAACTTTTTTTGCAAAGGAGAAAAACAAATGCTGTTGCTTTAAATTGGAACTGAGCATGCCTGGCTGTGGAATTCTAGGAGTTGAAGTCCACAAGTCTAAAAAAATTTGAAAACCACCACTGTGTCAGTGCCTCATCAGCCATAAACCTCACCGCACATCACTGATACACACACCCCATATATAATTTCATGCAGTGAAAATTGGAGGGCCTCTTATAATTTTAAGTTATCTTTTGATCACATTTTCTTTTACTTATCAAATCTTCCCAAGTGGAAATACCTGGAATCACTAAACATTTTCTATTGCATGTGTAAAGTTTAGCCTTGCAGGATTTTGTTTATAAAAATAGTTCAAAATAACATAGCAAATTGCATCATTGTCCATGGTTATTTTTTTCCCTTTTAAGAGCACAATGTATGATATATGAATTATACATGAAGTTAGAAATTGATTTTTATATAATTTTGTATAGTTAAGAACAGTGTCTTGTCAATAATTATTAGTTGTGGTAGGCAGAGGGTTTGACAATTATCTAGCACTTGATTAACAGTGTATCTCAAATCAGAAGTAAGCCCAGTTGAGTCCAACAGGATTTATACCAGTTTAGATCAAAGGTGGGCAAATCATACAGTATGAATTGCATGTGGACCCCTCCCCAAATTGTGCTCCCTTAATTCAACAGCAAAATGTCAATTTCTGGCAGATTTGTTTTACATTATTTGACAGGGGGATTAATTAGCAGCAAAATAGTAGCGCTAAACCTCTGGTAGATTTAATGGAGCTATTTTTCCTTGATTCACACAACTCAGTCAAAGTTTGATCATCATTAGTGAAAATGGGCTTTTGCAACTTCTTCAAAACTCCTCCTGCTCCTGCTCCTCCTCCTGTTCCTTCTCCTCCTCCTTCTTTCAAATTCAGCCCAGAGAGAACTATTTATTTCTGAGATAAATACAGGTGTAGTGTTTCCCGCCGGTTTTTCAGGCTCCCTGGTTGTTAAAAAGCTTCATCCAATGTGGAGCACAGATACCAATTATTGCAGATTGTTACTGAGGCATTGCTTAAATTTTTGATTCATTTTTTCCATTACATTTATTTTATATTCTGCCTTAAGTCTGTCAAAGAGGTGTGGTAACTAAGTGACTTAAAAGATGATGGAGAAGCTCTGTACTCTGGTGATTCACATCCTACCACCATGTGATGGGAAGGAGTTCCGTGAAACAATTTTAACATTCTCTTTTTATCAAATGCTTCATGTTCAGCAGAAAAACGCTAGAATGTTTATTTATAATAGTGATAAATGGCCAGAGATTTATGTTGCAAAAGGAGATAATGGCAGACCAAGGAATTTTGGGTGGAGGTACCCTGTTTCCCTGAAAATAAGACCTTACCAGATAATAAGTCCAATTACCCTTTTGAGCGCATGCACTAAAATAAGTCCTCCCCTGAAAGAAAGCCCTCACCGAAAATATTGCAACACAGCTGTAACCATGAGATGACCATGCTTGGCATCTCCTGCACCTCAAAAATAAGACGTCTCCAAAAATAAGGCTAAGCGCTTATTTCAGGGGTCAAAAGAAAATAAGACCCTGTCTTATTTTGGGGAAAACATGATAAATGGGAGAGACTGTAATGCTTGATTTGATTAAATTAGTATTGAGATTTCTTCACTTTGGAATCTGCCCATGCTTGCCAAATGCCAGTTCTTCTGATTTCCCCAAATCATAAACCATTTGTCAGCCTCTGCTTTGCTGTTGCTTCAGCTGCCATGAAACCGGGAGGGAGGGCATGGTATTTGGGAGGGGTTACTAATTGTGCTGGAGGAAGTTTCTGGAGCTCAGCTGCCTGTCGGACTACGCATGCGTAGGAGGTTCCCGCCAGGACTAACGGTACCGACATTCCATCTTCGTGATGCCTTTTGAAGTTATCTCACACCTGACATTTGGGAGAATTATGATTGGACTGTAACTGTGATGCCAAGGGGTGGGGAATGGGTTTTTCTATATATCAATCGCTTTCGCGCCTAAATAATCAGTCTTCGCTTCGCTATGCCTTTAATCATTTATAATTAGTAAAAGTACACTGGATTTCTACCCACGGAGTCTCGTGGTCTTCTTTCCTAATTATCTAATGGAGAGATTCTGACACCATTGCAATGCATCTAAATGCTTTTATCTTCCAGTATTTCTAAGTCAGCAAATTATAATAATTCAAACTACAAAATTATTGATTAGGGAAATGTATTGGGTATGACAAAGTAACCTTAGGAAGAAACCATAAAAAGAAGAGAAAACTATGTTTAAAATAACCAACATTATCATTTATTCAAGATTATAGATAGACTTAACCTACAACAAAACCAACAGAGGCTCTAGCTAGGCTAATATAAATCTCTATTAATAAGTTATAACTTTAAATCAACATGCCCATGGTTGCTATAGTTACCGGCATTCAGCTACTGATTGAACTCTGGAGTGGTCACTCATGGAATGAAGCGATATATTAAATATATTGAATATTTTGAATTTAAAGCTCCACCCATTTACCAAAATCAGTTTTGTAGGCTAATCACTATGCTCCATCCTGCTAGAATTATTGTATTGTATTTTACTGAATTGCTACTTGCTTTTATCTATGATACTATTTCCTTTAAAAAAAAAACTTCTGTTCAATTTGTAGCTCAGATTGAGGTTCTCCCAAAAAGCAGTTTTTAATTCACCATTGGTGCAAATACACCTGAAATATCCCCTTTTGCACAAGGTGTTCTTAGTCAAGTCTCTTTTCTTGACATCCAGATGGCCAGTTCAGTGGTTCTCAAGCACTTATTTGGGTATTTATTACTAACAAGCTACAAAAGGTTGCATTAATACAGGTAATCCCAAGTAAAGCAGTATATCCTTCCTACAATGTAAATAACCATTCTCTGATTCATAGCCCACTCCCAGAGCACCATCACATGTACTTAAGCCCCAACCATTTGACCCAGCAACCAAGGCTTGGTACAAAGATGCTGCAGCACCTGCCCCTCCTGTAATATAGCAATAGCAATAGCAGTTAGACTTATATACCGCTTCATAGGGCTTTCAGCCCTCTCTAAGCGGTTTACAGAGTCAGCATATCGCCCCCACAGTCTGGGTCCTCATTTCACCCACCTCGGAAGGATGGAAGGCTGAGTCAACCTTGAGCCGGTGAGATTTGAACCACCGAAGTGCAGATAACAGTCAGCTGAAGTGGCTGCAGTACAGCACTCTAACCACTGCGCCACCTCGGCTCTAAATACAAAATAGGCATAGCAAAATGGGAAGTAATCATTTCCCACATACAGTGTCTGCTTCTCATCACTGGATTTTGCGTAAGGAGAAGATTGAAACAACATTCAAAGCATAAAATGGTCATAATTGTTACTCCTTCATATATCCTTAATTAAAAGGGGGAAGTTGGTGGTTGGGGGCAGAGTTTTGTATTTAGGCTAGGTGATCGATCAGAAGAAAGTGAGTGGACTTTCACTTATGTTTTGAGAATTGCCCTGACTCTAGTCTTTCATGGAAGGTCTATGTGTCTCCTAAAAGTAACCCAGGGATCTATATTATATAAAAAGGATTTGAACAGCATCTCTTTCTTCTTTCTTCTCTAGATGTATTCTGAACTTACTTACACTTTAATTACTACTAGCTGATAACTCGGCACAATAGGCTGTATTTAACAGAACATACATCCAAAAGAGTGTTAGGGGTGTCTTACCCTCACAGAATTTGTTTCCAGAGAGTAAGTCATCTGTGTACCAAGTTTGGTTGAAATTGCTTGAGGCATTCCAGAATTATGCTGGAACACACACACACACACACACACACACTTTATAAAGTTAAGTAATCATAGACCTTGGGTAATCCAAAAACTCAATCAATATTAATTAAACTTTTTTCCTGGAAGGAAGAGGAAAATAGCAATAGCAATAGCAGTTAGACTTATATACCACTTCATAGGGCTTTCAGCCCTCTCTAAGTGGTTTACAGAGTCAGCATATCGCCCCCACAGTCTGGGTCCCCATTTCACCCACCTCGGAAGGATGGAAGGCTGAGTCAACCTTGAGCCGGTGAGATTAGAACCGCTGAACTGCAGATAACAGTCAGCTGAAGTGGCCTGCAGTACTGCACCCTAACCACTGCACCACCTCGGCTCTATGGGTTGAGCTCTACCTCCCCCCCCCCCCAATTTTTTTGAAGAAGATGTTATTTTGGGTGCATGAGGCTCTGGGGACTTGGTCAGGTCCACTGCCACTGGCAAGCTGGGCAAGGACTCTCTGCCTGCTTTGCTTAGCTTAACTGCAGCAACAAGAGTTGTTAGGCATTGCCACAACAAGGACTGAGTGGCAGGTCCTTTCAGTTCCAGATCAGAGTGGTGCCTTTTGATCCTTGCTACGATGGTTAAGCTGAGGTGGTGAGTTGTGTAGGACTCCTCTTGAATACAGAGGTTTTGGGGTGACTATTTAGTGTTATGATTCTTGAATCTTAACTTAGTGTATGCTCAACTTTTAACCAAGTGCATGGGCTTCATGAATAGTGCATTCATACCTTAGAGCAGTGGTTCCCAAACTTGGCAACTTTAAGACTTGTCGACTTCAACTTCCAGAATTCTCTGGCTGGAGAATTCTGGGAGTTGAAGTCCACAAGTCTTAAAATTGCCAAGTTTGGGAACCACTACCTTAGAGGAAACTCATATTCCCACTCCTTTCTGCACAGAGAATACCATGGTATCACAGTGTGGGATTTTAAAGATGTAAAGATTCAGAAAAGAAAGGGAGGGGCAGGAGAGAAATTTCCCTCTCGTCTCTCTTTTCTCAATATTTTGCTTTCATTTTACTCCCAAAGACCCAGGGAAAAAAATATAAATTGAAATACAACCAGTTTTCTTTTGAATGATCCTGAAAATGTTTAAGACAGAATATTCATATATGGCAACCCTTTATCTCTCTGGAAGTATGTGTAAAGTATGAAATAGGGAGTCATTTTTATCAGATAATCACCATGCCTATATTGAGTGCAAGCAGTATTCATAAAAGTTAGATATGTTTCAGTCTCCAAGAGGCTTTGCCATTTTTAAAAAAGGAGGAAGAAAGTTTCCATGTTTTCCTGATTTGCATAAATGTGTAGAGGTTTGTAGCTTTGTCGAGGTGAGGTGGCGCAGTGGTTAAATGCAGCACTGCAGGCTACTTCAGCTG
This sequence comes from Thamnophis elegans, assembly GCF_009769535.1. Classification (NCBI taxonomy): domain Eukaryota; kingdom Metazoa; phylum Chordata; class Lepidosauria; order Squamata; family Natricidae; genus Thamnophis; species Thamnophis elegans. Next base: position 18,319,577 of record NC_045541.1, on the reverse strand, counting down.
ACTGCAGTTCTGCAGTTCGGCTGTTCAAATCTCACCGGCTCAAGGTTGACTCAGCCTTCCATCCTTCCGAGGTGGGTAAAATGAGGACCCGGATTATTGGGGGCAATATGCTGATTCTGTAAACCGCTTAGAGAGGGCTGAAAGCCCTATGAAGCGGTATATAAGTCTAACTGCTATTGCTATTGCTATTGTCCTCATCCTACTACCAATTATATCAGAGGATTGGAAATGCGCTAGAATGGGCAATAGTCCTTTTATGTTGTAGGAAGTTAGCCCCTCTCCTAGAAAAATGAAATATTTTAGGAAAAGTAAAATATTTTCCCTAAAAAGGAGGCAGAAACTCACCCCCCCTCCCATCTTTGTCAATGGACCATTAAGGCTTGAGCCAGTCTATTCTACATAACAAATATCTACCTTCTTCAAGCAGAGCCATAATAGGAATTGCCCAAAGCCCTTTCATTACATCATCACCAAGAAAGGCTCAACAAAGCCTGGGACACAGACAACCTACAAAGTTATCCCTGCATGGCCCCATGGGAGTCTGACAACCAACCAGAATACAAGCTCAAATTCAAAAGCCCAGAGGGGGCATAAAACCAGGGCACCCTCAGGATCTCTTCCCTTTTTTCCCCCAGGACCTCAAACCATGTGGCCCTGTCTATCATCAATAAACCTTCTTTTCAACCAACTTCTAGGAATCCAGTGTCTTTTTCCCCCCACTTGGAACTGAACCCAGAAGGACATTTCTTCCAACAATATCTTAAGCGAATAAATAAAGAAATAATCACGTTACTTGCACAGAAGGACTTTTTAATACTTTGAACTTCAAATGTCTTATGAGTCTGTTGTTCCTATCCCCAAGAGAATACATACCTAAAAGGCAATAGGAAATCAAAGCATTGTTGTTTTTTAAACAGTATAAGAATTACATTTTATTTTACTACATTTATATATATTGGGACATTTATAATTGAATACTTACTATCGTACCTTTAACAAAATTTATGGGATAATCTGATATTCTGTGACAAAATTTCATAGCCAAACATATTAATAATACATTATTGATATATTATGACTGAGGCTATTGAAAATATCTTTTAAAAATGTACAGAAAATTTAACAATCAATTCACTATGGACCAAGTCGATAGTCCCAAAATCTTATTTGCTCAGTCAATGGTCTCTAACCAATATGGCTGATTCAGCGAGATGGATCAGTTGTAAACAAAGGTGACTTCTGGAATGGCAGCGGCATTGATTCTACCCATAAACTACTTAATCACGTGTAGGTATCACTAAAATCAATGACCCTTACTTACAAGAGCTTTGGATTGCAGCCATTGGCAACAAGGACAATGAAGGGCTCTCAAGAGTGTAGAAGGTTGGACTAAAAAGGGTCGGATAAGTTGTGTTTCAAGATAGTCAGTATTCAAGTATAGATACCTGAATGATATGTGTCTAAGTACAAAAGTACAGATCAACCTTTTTCCCATCTCCTAATTTTGGCTGCAAAATTTCCAAAATGGGGGAATCATACAACCACCATCATCCCATATCACTAAAGTGGGGTGAAAGCAGGGGTGGGTTTCAACCGGTTCGCGGCGGTCCCCGCGAACCGGTTAGTCGGCGAACCCGGAAGTAAGTAACTTCCGGGGACGGCAAAGGGCCGACCCACCCGCCCGCATTCCTTACCCAGTTTTGACGAGTTCTGCGCTTCCACGCATGCGCAGGACGCATACAGCGCCTGTGCGATCCTCCAGGAGCAGCTGGAGCATCGCACAGATGCTAGTACGCATGCGTGCACTGCGCGCATGCACGAGGATGCCGCCGGCCCTGTTCCAACTGAACCGGTTGGAACGGGGCGAGAAACCCACCCCTGGGTGAAAGTAATTACATCCACCGCTCCTGCAATAGCAATGTATAATCAGAAAGTTCAATTAATTTCACTGCAATGATAAAAGTGGACATCACTTGGAGATGCTTGGCTACTCAATGAGCATTTCTGATGTACCGGAGAACAGGGGAAAGTCTCATGTTTCAAAATCCCACACCTATAGAAATATCATATTGCCTTTTGGCTCATGAAGATGGTCTTGGAAGCATTGGTCCTAGAAGGTTTCTCCTTTTGGAATACACAATATTTTGTTTATTGGGAAGGGAAGGCTGCACATACACTGCACTCAGATATGTGCATGTGACAGGTTAAAATATAAACAATTAAAATATAAGGGTATGTTAATTTAAAGTAGTATCTAAAACTCTCATTGTGTTTATGTGCTACTTTATTTGTACCCTCAAATTAGCCCAACACTGCAACAATTTTTGAATCAAGGTACCTAAAATCTGCTATCTTAAATAAGGCATAAACAATCCAGAACTCATTCATCTTATGGAATTGAATTTTCCATGATATTTAGACCAGTTTTATTTGCAAGGTTGTGGCCGCTGTAGTCTCCCTACAATCATATGATCATGATTTCTGACGCTTCCTGCCAACTTTCCACAAGCAAAGGCAATGGGGAAGCCAGCAGGAAATTGGAAGTCACTGGTCCTCCTGTTGCTATTTCGCCCACCAATGTTCATTTTGTTATTTGTTTCAATATTGACTTATTTTTGAAATTTGTTTGTCCCTGCAATTATACTTTTATTTATGATATATACTCTTCATATATACATGTACATGTATATGTATGTATATATGTATGTATGTATGTATATGTATGTATGTATGAATGTATATATGTATATATGCACATATGCACATATGCACATATGCACATATGCACATATGCACATATAAACACATACATATATATATATATATATATATATATATATATATATATATATATATATATATATATATACACATATATACATACACATACACATACACATACACATACACATACACATACACATACACATACACATACACACCTACATACATACATACATATATCTACACATATATACATATACATATATACATACACACATACACACATGCATACACACACACAAACACACACACACAGACAAACACACACACAGACAAACACAGACAAACACACACACACACACACACACACACACACACACACACACACATATATATATATATATATATATATATATATATATATATATATACCAAAAACATAGTCATTAAATGAAGCAGTCACTAAGTGAAACTGCAACCATGCTCACAATCTAATTTAAAATGATTCATTTGCTCTGCAGACCTGCAAAAGCTGTAAATGCAAGGAATGGTTATAAAGTTTCTTATTCGTCACCGTCATAACTGAGAATGGTAGCTAAACAAGGCAATTGCTGCATGAGGGATAACTGTACAGTGGGGTTCACTTACTTTCCCTACTGGTTCGGAAATGTGAACGCACATGTGCATGTGTGCGCTTCGCTTGCATGTGCTGCATCTGTGCAAGCGCATGTGCAGTGCTCACACATTACGTCGGGAGGGTGGAGCCTCCCGTAGCTGCCACTACTGGTTTGCCCAAACCAGAGAGAACCAGCTGAATACCACCTCTGACTGTACTTTCATATGGGTACTGGGACAATATGTCCATCCTGTTCTATTTCATTATTGAATCAATATTCTAATGTTAGTCCCTTCTGCCTGCCTTTTTGCTGGTCTAGAGTTTAGAACTACTCTGAGATTACCTGAGGAGAAACAGAAAGAAATACGTTGCATTCCCCTATTTTCCAGGTAGCAGTTTATTGCAGCTCCTATATTTTTAGTTGAATGTCTATTATAAAATAACATTGCAGTTTTTCAAGGGAATGGCCAATGCTTTAATTAAACTAATTTTGCCAGTTTACAAACCAAGCCAAGATTTTTTAGGGTTGTGACAGCAGATCAGAGACTTTTGCTGGGCATCTGGCACGAAAGAAGCAAAACAAAAGACAATTGTTGGGCCTAAATCACTGCTCAGTATTAGGAGAAATGGTCCTGCTAGAACTTCCGGCATCTCTAATCTTTCTTTACTGCTTTAAACTTTACTGAGTTTACTGCTTCGTTGGGAAGGCTTTTTGGGAGAGTGGAAGGAGCTGGTAGTCACAGCAACTACAGCAGCCATAGTTCCTGCACATTATTGCCTGTTTTTTTGTTCTGAGAAGTGATCTTCCATGTCAGTGTTGCTTTCTCACCACAATAAGATATTTAGTTTTGCCTAGGAAGCATTGGCGTTGATGTATGCTCTCACTTGTAAGGATGAAGATCTGCAAAAGATTGTTGTTATTAGACTTTTTATATGCCTTTCCTCTCTGTGTGTGTGTGTGTGTGTGTGTGTGTGTGTGTGTGTGTGTTCCAGCATAACTCTGGAATGTCTCAAGCAATATCAACCAAACATGGTACACAGATGACTTACTGTGGGTGTAAGACACCCCTAACATTTTTACTGTTGCCTTTTTGTTACATTTTGTTGTATTTGTGCTGATAAATAAATAAAGGGAGACTAGTATAGATCTATTTCAAACTATTTAGCTTTCATCAGCCTCATCAGTGTTAAGTTACAGCCTCTGTGCCTTAAAATGGCTTCTACTGTACAGCTATAAAATGGCTTCTACTGTACAGCACAGTGGAGTTACCATGGTAACAGCTTCACAGTACTCCAGAGGGGGCTCCCTCTAGTAAGGGGGAAAATCCAAAATTAGAAATTATGTTTGGTCTGGACATTTTCCCCCTATAAATGAATACCTGGGCAACACCAAGTTATCGGGTAGTATGATGTATTTTCCTCATCTACTCTAGGTGGAATGTACCTCCCCAGGCCAAACTGTTCATATAGTTTTGCTTGTTTAATCACTATTCTCTATCTCTGTCTTAATTTACCTGTAGATTAGTGGTATATTGTGCAATAATATTGTGCATGTGACCTCAAATGTTCCTGTTCAGGCCCCAAACACTGTTTTCTTTCCTTTTCCTTTCCATAAAAATTATTTCATCTTCCCTGTCTTTCACACAAACACGACAGCTGAATTGCTAAGAGTAATTGCCTTTCTTTCATAATAGTTTGCTTCCATTTGTCCATGAATTTAGCTACTGATTCGCTATCATCTATATGAAGAAAGTAGTGAAGATGATGCTATGTTAAATACAGTTCCCTCAATCTGTGCACTAAAGGATTGGATGTCAATGTTATTTTTGGCAAGAGTATTTAGTGGTTTATCACTGCCATTTTGTATTATGTTTTATTATTTTATTTTATTATTTTATTTTTCATATTTCTGACCTGCCCTTCTCCCTCAAAGGAGGACTTTTTTTGAATTTTTATTATATTATCCCCCCCCCCAATCCACCCAATGCCCTATAGCCTGCTATATGCTGGTCATCTCCATATAAGTACTAGCCAGCTTCAACCTGATTTAGTTTTGGAGATGTCTAAATTGGTAGTGGGGGTTCATCTGTTATATGGATAGAAAGATTAGGCAGAAAAAAAATCTCATTATTGTATTTTCAGCAAATGTAAGATGATCCTCTATTTTAAAAGATAAATTAGTAAGGGGGGGGGTCATTTCATTTCAAATGATCACCTCTCTCTTTTATAGAGTCAACTCTCCATGCCAATGAATGTCAAGGGCACAGCTAGATTATGGGTGGTAGTTACTGAATCAGGTGACTCTTATAGTCACCTATGTCAAGGCTAAGCCTGAGGGAGGGATCAAACACATCATAAGTCACAAGACCCTGCGGGCCCGCAAGAGATCTAAGTCGAGCACATCTTGAATGCCTCTCTTATCTTCCACTCATTTCCCTTAATGGCCAGTTGGTCAGATTCGTGGCACGACAAAACCACGGTCCACTAAAGCGCGCCCGATTAAAGTGCGTCGCTGACGTCATCAGCAGCGCGACAAAAAGGACCGCGGAGAAAAAAGGGCACTTTAAAAAGCGCTTTTAAAGCAAGCCGATTCACGTAAAGGTAAGGGTTAGGGTTAGGGTTAGGTTAAGGGTTAGGGTTAGGGTTAGGGTTACGTTAAGCGTTAGGGTTAGGGTTAGGGTTAGGTTAAGGGTTAGCGTTAGGTTTAGCATTAGGTTAAGGGTTAGGGTTAGGGTTAGGTTTAGAGTTAGGTTAAGGGTTAGGTTTAGGGTTAGGTTTAGGGTTAGGTTTGGGGGGGTTAGGTTTAGGTTTACGTGTTAATTTTAGCTTTACCGCTCACAGCGTGCTTTTTTCATCGTGCTGTGATGACGTCAGGTACGCGGTTTCGTCGAGCGCACTTTAGTCGACCGCGGTTTTGTGGTGGAACCGGTCAGATTCTTGTAGAGAGCTTAAGCTTGCAATAAATCTTTATACTCACTTGAACTGCCTGGATCTCCTGATTTTCCTAGTGCTTGACAACTCTCAGGACAAATACCAGCAAAAGTGATATGCGATTTGAATCAGTTGTTGACCTCAGTTTATATGAGGGAATGTTCTTCTCAGGACCAGTCATCTTTCCCAGAATTGCTAAAATAAATAGGGAGAAATTTGGACATAGATGCATGTTTTTAGAATACTTGTTCTGTTCAAGTATTCTAATGCAAAGGCTACCCTGTCAGAATTCAATTATTTCTTTTACTTTCCCAAATAATTTAATTGGAAATAGAGGAATTGTAGTATTTCTGTTTATTGCCCATTACTAAGGATTTCTTTTTTTTTTTTAATGGGATCTTTTTATTTATTTCATTTTCATTTTCATTTTATACAATCACTTATATACTGTGCGTAACAAAAAACAAAAAAAAGGAAAAAATCCACCATAAAAAAAAAAAAACCCAACATGACACTTCAATCCCCCATACACCCTTTCTTCTCCCCCTCCAACTTTCATTTCTCCCCTCCAGCATTCCCCTCTTCTACTTCCCTTCCCCCTCAGACATCTCCCCCTCCCTCCATCTCACCCTCCTTACATTCCCCTCTCGCTCCCTCTTTACTTCTCCCTCTTCTTTCCCTCTTCTCCTCACTTTGGTGTATCCCTACAATTAATCTATTCAGTTTATTTTTTAGAAAATAAAAGAGAAAAAGAAAAAAAAAAGGAAAACGAGCCGCAGTATACAAGTGAATTCTTATTGTTCTAAGAATTGAAACTGTAATTCCACCCTCCCCCCTCCCCCCTATAATCCCCCCTCCCTAACCCCCTTACGGCTTCCCAGGTCCCATACCCGGCATAGTTCTTTAACAAGCACTTGAGTATAATAAAGCCAGCTAACTTTAAAGTTAAAAAAATAAAAGAAAAACAAAAAAAAGGGAATAGTAAAAAATAGAAAAGAAAAAAACACACACACACAAAAAAAAAAGAAAAACAAGAAAGATCAATAAACCCACTACATTAACACAGCTTCCCATCATCTGTAAATCTTAAACAATGTAGCTCATTCCAAATTTCGGTTATTTTACTACTTGCAGGGTTTCAAACTGTGTTAGAGCCAGGTAAGTTAATCAATTAGGATTCCCCAACTAAAAGTCTCATTGCTTTATCTATCTATTCAGACCTTTAATTTATCTCTTTTTTATCCGAATATCCAAACCTTTCTATAAAACCATTAAACTCAAGTACTTCTTTCATTTTTCATTTCCAACACCTCCCATTCTATCCTTACCCACATCCACATGTAAATTTTTTACCTTCCACCCTGCCTTTATCCATATCCACATATATATTTTATCCGCGTCCATTGCTCCTCACATATTTACTCCACCTTCCTGGAGACTTTCTGACTAATCTTTCTTAACCTTATATTGAAATAGCAACTCATACAAACATCAGCTTGCATTCTAGCCCCAAGTAGTCTAGTTAAGCTTTCGCTACCCTTCCCTCTCCCACGCGCCTCCCAACTCCGTTCGTCCCAGACCACAACTCAAAAAGATCGCGATCTCCGCTCTCCTCGCCTAGGAAAATAATTCATGCGCAATTTGAGTTAGAGTTCAAACAAATCTTATATACAATATGTGTCCACAATCAGCAACGCTTCTTTCAGTCTCCATGTCTCATCGTCGGTATACAACTTTTCCATTTTATCCCAGGCAGAAATCATAAAGTTTTAAGAACATCGCTAAGTCTTTATTCTTTACTCTTCTGCCCTTCCGGAAGAGGAAAGCAACACCCTCCGCCTTGTAGCCACGTGTCTCGCTGCTTGTCTTCTCCTTCTCCTTGTCTCTCTCCAGGTCCGGATGAATCAGGAAGTCCCGCCTTCAGGGTCTTGTAATAAAATTCTCGGGCTTCACAGACAGAATTAATGCGGTGTTTTTGATTGCCAAATGTAACTGTAATGCCAGCTGGGACTTCCCATTTGTATGGAATCTGAGAATTTCTGAGTTCTTCAGTTAAGAAAATGTAATCTCTCCTTGCTCTTAATATTTGAGATGGTATCTCTTTAAAAACAATCAAGTCCTGTCCGTCAATTCTCAACCTCTTGTTGTAAAGCTTCTGTATTATCACATTTCTGGATTCCCTTGTGGTAAAGTATATAATTATGTCCCTCGGAAGCTGTCGCTGTTTTGCTACCCACGAATTCTGGCGGTAAATTTTTTGAATCTGCCAATCAAAGTTAAGTCCCGGACTTCCCACCGAGCGGCTAAGAGCCTCAAAGAAGATCTGTTTCAAATTCTCCTGTTCGTTTTCACGCAGTCCTCTAACTCTTATTGCGAAGGCAGTTTTATTATAATTTATCATGACAAGTTGTTTTTGAGCATTTTCAATTTCCTGTTGTAACGTTTGAATTTTGGATGTCAAATTAAAGTTAGTTTCTTCCAAAAGTTCCAATTTATCCTCCGTTTCAGCAATATAATCTGTCATGACTGTCATTACTCCGATCATATCCTCCTTTGCTTGAGCAATTTTAGCATCAAATTGATCATATAAATCCGATATCAGTTGATTAATTTCCTGTCTAAAATTATTAAGCGTTTTGAGAAGAAATTCTTGTGTTAACAAATCTCCAGTGGAGGGCGTAGGAGGCAAGGGTAGCGGCTTCATAGCAGTTTTTTGAGATATGTTATTAAGGAAGCGCTTCTGCTTAGATTTGGGAGCCATTCCAGAATAAAAATAAAAGACAAGCAATCAGGCTAGCCAAGAATCAAAGTCTCTGCTCCCCTCAGTTAATCTTTTAACAGTTAATACGGAGAAGCCTTCAGGAGAGTAGGGCTGACTAAGTACGTCACATCAAACACAAAAGCTATAAGATCGCCATCTTGTGACGCAGCTAGAAAAGGGAGCCTTTTGCAAAGTTGAAGCTGGTATTTTAGATAGTAATAGAAGAAATTCCTCAGGAATGGTCCCCGCCCGGATTAATTTTTAAATAGCTTAGCTTTGTCCTGGGGGGGGGGCAATCTGCCTAGGGCTGCAAAAAAGGCAGCTGCGGAGAACTGGCTGGAGTAAAAGCTCAGCTAATGTTGAACCTCTTCTCCATTCACAGCAAAAAAAAGCTATGAATTACAAAGAGATCCTAACGACTGACCTTCTCCCTGCCCCTTTCTGCCAGAAAGGGGAGATATCTATAGATCTTATAAGATATACAGACCAGAACCCTGAGAGGAGCTCCGTTGAGCTCCCGACGGCGGCAGGCTCCTCCCCCCGAAGCCAGGATTTCTTATTACTGTCGTAGAAGCATCAATTTATTTGTTTATTTTGTTGTTTGCTTTCTTCTTGTTCTATAAGAGTGGTATCCACATACAGAAACTTTTCTCACACAAAGATGTTTAACTCCTGATTCAGTGTAATTTCGCTATCCAATTTTTTGGAATTATTTTAGCTTTGAAAAGAGCAAAGCTGCAAGTTCCTCAAAAACCTATCAAACGGCTCTGGCAGACTAAATGCACCCCTCATCATGCATCTTCAGTTACTATACTGCCCTGAATAAAAATATCTTGGTAGAAAAAGAAATAATTTTTATTAACATATGTGTATCTGATGTGTGTGGTGGCTCAGTGGCTAAGATGCTGAGCTTGTCGATTAGAAAGGTCAGCAGTTCGACAGTTTGAATCCCTAGCACCACATAACAGAGTGAGCTCCCATTACTTGTCCCAGCTTCTGCCAACCTATCAGTTCAAAAGCATATAAAAATGCAAATAGAAAAATAGAAACCACCTTTGGCAGGAAGGTAACAATGTTCTGTGTCCCTTCGGCATTTAGTCATGACGGCCAAATGACCAAAGAGATGTCTTCGGACAGTGCTGGCTCTTCAGCTTTGAAACAGAGATTAACCTAGAATTGGGAATGACTAGCAGATATACGAGAGGGGAACCTTTACCTTTACCTTATCTGATCTGTTGCAGATGGGTTTTTTTGCATGTAATAGGATGCATGTCAAACTGTAAAACAGCAAACTCTTGCAAAGGTTAAGCTGAAACACCTACAACTTTTAACAGAATATTTCCAGTACAATCTGTGTAGCAAAAACAGCATTATCTCTCAATTGTCAGTTAATGAGCTTAATTTATACAATTGCAGACTTGATGTTTCAGCAGAATTTGGGGAAATTTCCTGGAGAATTCTAGATTAAGGAAAGTTGGCTTTCAATATTGAAGACCACATGCATCTTAAACAGGGGTGGGTTCCTGCCAGTTCCAGCCTCTTCTATAGAAGAGGTTCCACAAATCTACTGTGCCGTTTAGAACCGGTTCCAGCTCCCTCCACCGCCCGTCCGCACATCATCAAGATGAAGAGCGAGAGGAGGAATTCTGAGAGTTGAAGTCCACAAGTCTTTTGAATTGACATCTTTTATTACATTTTCATTTTCCTTTATACAATCACTTAAATACTGTGCAGTTAGAAAAAAAGCAATAAACAACTCATAACACTTCTATCCTATATACACCCTTCCTTCTACCCCTCCAACTTTCATTTCTCCCTTCCAACAATCCCCTCTTCTACTTCCCCTCCCCCTCAACCATTCCTTTCTCCCCTTCCCACCATCTCACCCTCCTTACATTCCCTTCTCACTCCCTCTTAATTCCCCCCTCTTCTTTCCCTCTACACCTCACTTCGGTGTATTTCTAGTATTCATTGGTCTATTTGTTTTGTACTAAAACAAAAGAAAAATAAAAGGAAAAGAAAGAAGAAAAGAAAAAAAAGGAAAAAAAAGCAACAGTATCCAAGTGCATTCATTGTTCTGAAAATTGAGTCTATATTTCCACCCTCCCCCCCACCCACCCTCTGAACCCCCCTCCCTGACCCCCTTCCGACTTCCCAGATCCCATTCCCGGCATCGTTCTTTATCAAGCAAAGTCTGGAGTATATTGAAACCAAATAGATTAGAAGTTACAAAATAATAATAATAATAAAAAAATAAATAAATAAAGAACAAAAAAGAAAAGAATAATAAAAAGAAAAAAGGGGGGAAACCCCCCCCAAGAAAGAGAAGTCAATAAACTCTCTAACATTAAACTCAGCTTCTCATTATTTTTAAAAAAATCTTAAACAATGTCTTTACCCGCTTCCGCATATAAATTTTATACCTCCCATCCTGCCTTTACCCGTGTCCACATATATATTTTATCCTCATCCATTGCTCCTCTCATATTTACTCCACCCTCGTGTAGACTCTCCAGATAATCTTTCTTAACCTTGTATTCAAATAACAATTTATACAAAAATCAGCTTACATTCTGGATCAAGGTAATCTAATTGAACTTTCACTACCCTTCCATCTACCCCGCGCCACCCGACTCCATTCATCCCAAACCACAATCTAAGAAAACTACGATCTCCGCTCTCCTCGCCCCAAAGAATAGATCATGCGCAGTTTAAATTAAGATTCAAACAAGTCTTATATAAGTCCCATACAATATATGTCCAAAATCAGCACCGCTTCTTTCAGTCTCACTATCTCTTCATCGGTATACAGCTTTGTCATTTTATACCAGACAGGAGTCCTGAAATTTTATTCAGATTAAAAATTTAAGAAGTATTTTAAAGGCATAGCTGGATCTTTATTCTTTACTCTTCTGCCCTTCCGGAAGGGGAAAGCAACACCCTCCGCCTTGTAGCCACGTGTCCCGCTGCTTATCTTCTCCTTCTCCTTGTCTTTCTCTAAGTCTGGGTGAATCAGGAAGTCCCGCCTTCAGAGTTTTGTAGTAAAAATCTCGGGCTTCCCAAACAGAATTGAGACGATATTTTTGGTTCTCGAATGTAACTGTGATACCAGATGGCACTTCCCATTTATATTGTATCTGAGAGTCCACAAGTCTTAAAGCTGTCAAGTTTAAATACCCCTGGGGGGGGTTCTAAATGGTTAGGGGTGCAAGGGTCTTGTAACGTGACAGCTTTAAGACTTGCATGCTTCAATGCCAGAGTTCCTGAGCCAACATTTTGGTTGCTAAGCAAGAGTGTTAAGTGAGTTTCCTCACATTTTACAAGTTGGCCACGCCCACCCGGTCACATGGCTGGCAAGCCACTCCCACCCAGTCACATGGCTGGCAAGCCACTCCCACCCAGTCACATGGCTGGCACGCCACTCCCACAAAGCAGGCCACACCTACAGAAGAGGTTCTAAAAAAATTTGAAACCCACCACTGATATTAAAGTTGCCATGTTTGAAAAATACTGTCCTCAAGGATCTCGATTTACAAATCACAAATTACCATCCTCCTAGAACTAAGCATGATACTTGGTGGCTTATATGACCATGTATTTGAAATTGTCCTGGTCTATTCTATATTCCTGTGTTTCCCAGATAGTCCCAATCCAAGTACCACCTAAGGCTGGCTCTCCTCAACATGCCAGATCAGCCAAAATGTTGCCTTCTGTCATTCAACATGCAACACAGACAAATTAAATACTAACCCCAAAGTGATAACAGTGTGGCGGCCTGTCACTTCGACTTAGTCCCATGTTATTTCATTCTTCGATTTTACTACTGTGTTTGCATATCTTTCATAGTAGAGAAAATCAGATTCCATGATGTGTCAAGTCAGATTTCTGAGCAATTCTTACCATTAAGAGCCAGCAACGCCAAAATGAATTCATGAAGTATGTATGTATGTATGTATGTATGTATGTATGTATGTATGTATGTATAAATGAACTGACCTTAATCAACTAAAGCCATGATATACATCATACAATATCAGAAGTGAGGAAAACTGTTTTCAGAAATATGCCTAGGCACTTGTTTCCAAGTCATCAAACTAGGAGCTTAACCATGGACCCAAATGAAATCCGATTTTCTTCATTTCCCCTCAGATTAATGCAAGACCAGTCACTCATCCTTTTGCAATTTCACTTTAGCTACTTTGAAGGTTTGTCCTGCTTAGCCTATTGAGAGAAAACACGATAAATAAAAAGTATATATAGTTTTTGTGGTTCACACACAGATTTGTATCATTTGAGTTGAACCATATAAACCAAGGCAACAAGATCTAAGTGTACTAGGATCTGTCTGAAAACCTAGACAGCAAAATCATATTTCCTTAAATTAACTGCTTGCTATGTCTATTTAGAATGCCTACAGATGAAAATATTTAAATGGCACCTACCTGATCATTTCCCCAGAAGCAAAGTTTGCTTCTTTATTTGGCTCATGATGATGGATTATATTCAACAGTCATTGATGTAACCCATTACAGAAGGAATACTAATTTTATTTCATTTTAACTACCCTTCAGCAATCCATCTTCTAATTCAAATTTCAACTTGTTTTATTAGCATATTCATTTTGTCACATTCAGTATTAACTCTTTGCTTTCTTTCTTTTTTAAGCCCACATTGTGTTATATTTATTTTAATTCTTTACCATTTTACGCTTCATTATAGCTCTGCAGTTTTAAATTACAGTCACATAAAATGTTGATGTATGAAATATAAAAAGTAGTTTAGCATTCATGCAACTTAAAAATGGTGTATTTTTACTCCAGCATGTAATTGATCACACAGGGCATGGTGAGGTTTCAGATAAAGTTATAAATAAAGTTCTTAAACCTATAGCATGATCTGGTGTTAAAATAAATATGAGATTGCACATGCTTTGATGGAAAATGTGATGTTTACAATTTATTTATCTCTATAAGCATATGTGAGAGTCAGTTTGGTTCCTTGGTAAAAGCTGACTAGAAACCAAGAGACTGTTTTAGTTTTAGTTCTGCCTTAGGCATAAAGAGACCTTGGGCCAGTCCCTCTATCTCAGACCTGGGAAGGAGGCAGTGACAAGCCACTTTGAAAAAATAATACCTAAAGAACTGCAGGGACTTGTTCACATAATCACCAAAAGTCAACAGTGAATCAAAGACTAAAAAAAAGATATGCATTCTCACAAAATGCTTACATTGTGAATAAAAAATTAATTTCCTTGTATCATTGAGTTAATGCTTAATATACAACTAAAATCTAGAATTTTCATAGAACTGATTTAGAAATACGGTGGGTTTTTTTGTTTTTTTTTACATAATCATCAGGAATTTCAATAACGGGAATAAAGTCAAAATATTCCAGTATTGTGAATATTGTCTTTTGATACAGTTTTATCAACCTATCCAAACATTTTACATTTAGCAAATAAAGGGAGACTAGTATAGATCTATTTCAAACTATTTAGCTCTCACCAGCTAGCCATACCCTTACTGGGAATCTAAAGCTAAATAGCTGGAAATAGATCTATACTAGTCTCCCTTTATTTATTTACCAGCACAAATGCAAGACAAATGTAACAAAGGCAACAGTAAAAATTATGGTTTTCTGTCATGATGGTCTCTTGGGATAAGCAGATAGACAGAGAAAGGAAGCAGTATGCTTCCTCCCATATTTGGGCATACCAGGGGTTGTGACCCAATACATACATACATACATACATACATACATACATACATACATACATACATACATACATCTTTGAAAGAGGCATTTTTACTTAATATATTTTCTTACCAACATTGTTAATATTGTAGGCGATCTGCATGCAAATAGTTCATCTCTCTCTCTCTCTTATCCATTTGCTGTTTGCTGTTATTGTTCCTGAGCATGTCTCTGTGTGTTTACTGTTGAAGTTCATAGTGCTTTTTTTTTTTGTGGATTTACACAATGCACAGCTAATGGTAAGAGCCAGTTCTATTTCTTGATCCCAGTAGATCAAGACAGTTTGTAATTAGCTCCCCAGAAAGATCTGAGGTGTTGGATCTTTCTTAATGTTTGGCTTCATACTGAGTCATTATATGGTGTGACATCGCATGGAGTAAGAACTCAGTCAACTGTGGTTAATTGTTAACCTTCTCAGGTAAACCGGACAGGAAACACAACTTGATGGACTAATTTTACTTTACTGCAAGGCTACATTAACAGAATCTTGCAAGTCTGAAAGTATAAGTTTCCCAGAACCATTTTTAATGCTTGATCCATTAAGGCAGGTCCTTCCCTACATTTTTTATCTGACCTTTAAGCCATTGGGGCCTCCTGCCCCTCTTGTCTGATTGTTTCCCAGACATTCCCCTCTCTTCCCTCATTCCCCAAGGTTGTCCACACATTCCATTACACTTATATCAGTGGTGGGTTCACTACCGGTTTGGACTGGTTTAGCTGAACCGGTAGTGGTATGGTGGCCTGAGTTGCTGGAACCAGCAACGACCCAGGCCTGCCACGCCCCTGAACCAGTTCCCCGGTCACCGCTGTTGCTGCCACCATCTTGTTTTTCGGTTCTGCGCATGCACAGAACAATTTTAATTGAAGTGCGCGCACGTGAACTGGCAGTAAAGGCGGGCAGAACCCACCCGATTTATATATTAAACCAAGTTTAAATTGCACTAATTTAGTCAGATGCATGAAACAAGTCTGCATGAGATCTTCGGTACTAGCACGAAAGATTGGCATTAGTATTGGCTCGATGTGAATAAAATGACTGGTGTGTTTAGTTCTACATAAATTATCCTCCTATTTTGGAATACAGTTCTATATCTTGTGGAATTCGGGTAACAATAGATCCATCATATGGATAAAATTGTCACCTGGTTCCCATTTTTCTCAGGGTCATCCTCAATTTCGAGATGGGGAAATGCAAAAAAAAAGCCATTTAAAGCCTCTGGAAAGAGTTCCAATTCACTGACTCATAGCTGAAGTTAAAAAGTATTCAAATTACCACTATTCATTGACTGTGAAAGAATAGCCCCAATACTATCAAGTATTTTTAGCTGCCAAAATTAAAATCCAGTGATGCATTTCAGAAAAAGGACAGTCTTTCATTCTCCTGTCATATTATTTTTTGAAGAGCTGCAGGAGGGTTGGGGATTTTAAAAAGAAGCCGTGATTTTTAAAACAGTTGCATGTTTAAGGCCATCAGGTTCATTGTATTTTGCTTATGTCCGTCTTAGCTAAATTTACCTCCTGAAATCGACTGTTTTAAGTTATTGAAGTCTGTTACCCATCTCCATGGTTGTGACCACAATCCTATAGTCAATCAGGCAAGGCAATGCTACTTAATTACAGTACACACAGAACTATAAATGATGCCTATCATTAATTTCTGAATGTTTTGTAATCATGTTTTGCCAGCTGACTGATTCATTGCTGACATTTCACGTTAGGAACTGTTCACTTGCAAAATTTTGCTATTGCTTTTACTTACTTTAAATGCCGGTCGAGGTATGTCCATGATGACAGTGTGCTTCATTTTCATCATTCATATATATTTAAGTTTTATTTATTTTTATTCATTATTTCGTTTGCCAAACCTGTAAAAAAAAATAACAGATATAAGTATAAACATAAATGTGAACACAGTAAATGGGGTGCTAATAAATGGATACAGTAGGACAGGGATGGTAGCAATGGTGGGATTCAGCCGGTTCGCACCTATTTGGGAGAACCGGTTGTTAACTTTCTAAGCAGTTCAGAGAACTGGTTGTTGGAAGAAATCTCCTTTTGCTTTTTTCCCACTTTACGGGGCTAACCCTGTAAGGAAGATGGGAAGGAAACATTTTGGTGTTGTTTCTAGCCTCATCTTTATTGACCTGTTTACAGAATCTGCCTCTCTGGTTAACCCTTATCACATTGTAACCGCTAAGGAGAAGCGCCCATCCACCTGAGTGATGTTGAGTTGGCCACACCCAACCAGTCACATGACCACCGAGCCCCACCTACCCAGCTGGTCCTTAGGGCAGAGGACCGGTTGTTAAATTATTTGAATCCCACCACTGGATGGTAGGCTTATGCATGCCCCTTATAGACTTCTTAGGAATGAGATGAGGTCAACAATAGACAATCTTGGGTTAAAATTATGGGGGTTTGGGGAGGTAACAACAAAGTCAGATAGTGCATTCTAGGCATTGACCACTTTGTTGCTGAAATTGAGTCATAGGGGAAAATATTCCTGTAAAACAATGATAGGGAACCTATGCCTTTCCATATATCATTGAATTACTACCCCTGGCATAGCCCATGATTGCCTGAGGCTGCTTGGAATTGAAACTCAGCCACATCTGAAGGGTTACAGATTTCCCAAAGCTGTCATAAAATGTATCATTTATTAACTTCAATTAATCTAATGGAACCACTCTAAGAATTAGTGTGAGAGTGGCATAAATAATGGCATGTTTAATTATTGCACAATTAGTGTCTGATCATCTGCAATGCACAGTTGCAGGGATAGCCAACCTTTAAGCATAAAATGTTCTCCCTTCTGCACTATTAATAATTTTGGAAGAATGAGCACATGGTGCCCTTCAGAGCTTTTGAACTCCAACCCTTATTAACCCCAATAAGTTTGACAATTGGCAAATGCCTGTAAAAATTGTACTCAAAACTATCTGGAGGATAATAGTTAATGCCTGGCTATGCACTATGCAAACCTTGTCTTCCATATAATTGGAGGCAACAAACCAATGTCTTGCAGTATATCTAGAATGTAAGTTCAGAGTAAAGCGCACTTAAAACATACATCCGCACCTTGCATTCTGAACATACACACATGCATACAACCTCATGGAACTAGTCTCCCCACCCTCCACCCCCAGTTTAAAGTGATCAACTGCAGAGGTGGGTTGCAAATCTGGCTACTGCTTTGCTTGTGCTCGCGGGTGTGCACGCAAGACGCTTCTGCTCATGTGCAGAAACATCCGGGTGGGTGGACGGAGCCTCCCACCACTGCCACTACTGGTTTGCCCAATCCGGGCCAAACCAGGAGCAACCCAACCTCTTATTGGCTGCCTATCACAATGAGCGAGAAGTTAACATTATCGTATGCTAACTTTAGTTTTGGACTTTAAATTATTTGATCCCCAAAGAAACCATGAGCAAAATAATGCAGAGAGAAATTTTAACATAAGAGATATATTTTAGTAAATTAATACTGTATATATTCATGAAAGGAGCTTAGTGGAAAATATTTAACAGTTAAAGAGACAAAATACACATTGCCTGTCATGTCAGCCATATTGCAAACAAGATACTGTTATATTGATTTGACCTGCTATTTGTACAAATATTTTCCCTCCTAGATATGGTTGCTTTAAATAACATAAACAACTGACTGTCTTTTAGAAAAAAATATCAGGAGGAAATAAGAAGGTAATTAAGGAATTCACCTACTGTTTTTATTGTGCACAGTGAAGAAAAGGATGGCTGTCTTAACTTTATACTAAAAACAGCTGGCTGGGTTTGATAGGCTCAACAAGTAGCATCCCTTCCTATTAAAGCCAAATCCAGAAAAAAAAAGTATTCCTTCCATTTGCAAAGACAAATTATAAATTTGACACAATTGTTTTCAAAGGAACAACAGGAAATTGGAGCAGCTGGGGATCTGGTTCATAAACTTCCAATACTATTTCTATAAAAACATGCTGCTATACACTGTTCCTTTGACCAAACCGTAGAGTAATTCTAAAAAGCCTTTGTTATCTTTAGAGAAACAGATTAAATTGGCCTTCACAACTTGACACACATCAAATGAAACCTGCCAGACAGGGATGGTCACCTGCCAGGTGCTTGAATTTTGCTATTTAAGGCAACCAGCCCAAATAGAAGATTTACCCAATAGGTGGGCGTCAAATAAGTTGGAAGAACAGGCTCCGTTTGTTGGACAACAGCCTTCGCCAAAGTGGTACTGAATAGAGGCTTTGAGACAATATTGAAGATGCTACCTAAATTACAACATATATGAAGATGCTTTGTAAACTGTGGAAGAGCAGGCACCACTGCTGCATCCCCCTCCATCCCCTTTGAACCTTGTCCCCAGTGTCAGCATGGTAGAGTTGGCAATAAAACTGCAACCTTGACACAGGTGTGGGGGAAGAATTGGGGAGATGTATACTTTGGAGCTCAGCAGTTACCAGCAAGCTGTACAGCAGGCAAATGAAAAAATATATACATTTTCCCCCTTTAGAACAAGTAGTTGGTCCAAAAGAGATGAATATAAGTAGAGAGGCCCAGCAAGACAAGGAACCATGTAAAAAAAAACAAAGTTTTTTGAGACATGAGACAGAAGAAGAAGAAATCTCAGAGAGGGAGTAGGCTTAAGTAACAACAGGCTTAGGAAAGAAATGTTGATGCATACCAGTAGTAGTATAGAGCCGTGATGCCGAACCTATGGTGCATGCCAGCCAGCTAATTTTTGGCCTTCCAGAGGGCCGGACGAGGCCATTTTCACCCTCCCCAGGCTTTAAGAAGGTATCCGGAGCCTGGAGAGGGTGAAAAACAGGCCCAACAGCCCTACCAGAAGTTTGAATTTCCAGTAAGTCTATTGGGCCTGTTTTTCACCCTCCCCAAGCTACGGAGGCTTTCCTAAAGCCTGGGGAGGGCAAAAACGGCCTCTCCCAGCCCCCCAGAGGAAATACCAAGCTCAGCTTGGGGGGAGGGTGTGAATGCATACGCATGTGGGTACGTGCTTTGCATTACGGGTGCCAGCATGTGCATGCGCTATCACATTTGCATTTTTGGCACCCAACAACAAAAAGGTTAGCCATCGCTGGTATAGAGCATAGAATATAGGTAATTGTAATAGGGTGATAGGAAATAGAGTAATAGGAATGAGAATAGAGGATTCAAAATAAATGGGAGTAGTAATAGAGTAATAGGTAATTCACCTAATAGTAATTGAATAGTAATAGCAGAACAACAATTGTCATAGTAAACAATAATGAAAGTGGAGAGATAGCAATAGAACAGAATATAGGTAGCATTCACATATCACTTTTATAAGTTTGTTTGTTTGTTTTTACAAAAGAAAACATTTCCCCAATCCTTATAGGGAGCTATAAGCAAGCCACATTTCAGAGTCTAATGCTTTTGTGTCTCTCTTGAGCCTGGGTCAATCCAATTGGATATGGATATGTGACATAAGGCAAATATTTCCAACCAGAAGAGGCCATTGTTTCTTTTAACAAAACAGGTAAGTGAGCTAGTGGGCCTGGGAAGTGGTATCTTTGCATATCCGGTCCTTTGTTTACACCTCAGCAGTAGTAGTTGATGCAGTTGTTGTTCCTTCTTGCATTGAGAGCGAAAATATTGCTTTTTCTCTTCTGTGTGAATCACAGCATGCACCCTCTCTGCCTAAATGCCACAGGACCCGCACTTCATGATCTTAACTCAATCCTCCATTTGTAACATGGTGGGACAAGCAGAGGGACAGTGCATATAGTTATCTTGAAAATGAACGTTATTCCATTTAAATAAAAAAATAATCAAATTCATCAGGAATGTCTTTTCAGTCACAGAACAATTCATTTAAAGGGAGATTGAAATAAATTGCAACATCATAACATATTTTTCCAAGGAGAGAAAATGTTTTGAAGATCTGTGGCCATTTTTGAAAGCACCCTATTTTCCCAGTAATAGCTCTTGAAATGGAATTAACAGATTAACAGAGTTGGAAGGGACCTTATAGATCATCTAGTCCAACACCCACCCACCCACCCCCACTCAAGCAGGTGACCCTACACAATTTCTGACAAATGGCAGTCCAATCTCACT
Organism: Thamnophis elegans; assembly: GCF_009769535.1. NCBI lineage: Eukaryota > Metazoa > Chordata > Lepidosauria > Squamata > Natricidae > Thamnophis > Thamnophis elegans. Next base: position 18,298,692 of record NC_045541.1, on the reverse strand, counting down.
TGAAAGTGTCAAGTGATGAAGCTCCCACCAGTTCTCAATGCAAGCTGTTCCATTGTTTGATTGTTCTCACTGTCAGAAAGTTCCTCCTTATTTCTAGGTTGAATCCCTCCTTGGTCAGTTTCCATCCATTATTCCTTGTCTGGCCTTCAGGTGCTTTGGAAAATAGCTTGAATAATGAGTGTGAAGTTCAAGACTATTCTTAGATTTAGTGTAAGTCTATAGGGAAGTTGGGTAGTTGTTAACCCATTCCCAAACAGTAAACCTGTAGTGGTTAGAACCCAAATGGAACCCATAGGAACATATGCATTCTACGTAATGAGAACTGAGCACCCATCCTAGTGATTCTATTCTTTGTCATACTTTCAGTGATGGGTTTCAAAAATTGTTGGAACCTACTCTGTGGGTGTGGCCTACTTTGTGGGAGTGGCTTGCCACCCATGTGACCGGATGGGAGTGGCTTTCCGCCCATGTGACCGGATATGAAATTATGAATTAGTACTTAGGTTGGTCCAAGTAGCTATTCAGAAACTCTGGCATTGAAGCATGCAAGTCTTAAAGCTGTCAAGTTACAAGATCCTTGCCAGTGGTGGATTTCAAAAGATTTTGGAACCTCTTCTGTAGGTGTGGCCTGCTTTCCAGGTCCACTGGTGGAACCTCTTCTAACCGGTTCAGTAGATTTGATGAACCGGTCCTACCGAATAGATGCAAACTGGTAGGAACCCACCTCTGCATACTTTTCAACTTTAATGGCAGCATAATGTACAGCACAGTACAATAATCTAATCATCATTTGTGGATCTGTGCATCTGCAACTTGAGATGCCAGAGCAGAGTAGAAAGCAGCAAATTAATCATTATCAGCTAGATAGGCAACTAGAGCGATTTCTTATACTCTCATCTATTATAGTAATACCCATTTGCTTTGAAAAATGTGGGTAGAGTGTTGTTGTTTTTTTAAATGTCTGCTGTACAGTACAGGAAAGAAATAAATGTCTTGGCCCCAGACTCTTCAAGCATTGTTGAGCAGAACGAGATTCAGATCTTTGGGCCTAGTGTTTTCAGTATTGGAAAGAGGATTAAGATCAAAGACTATATTCAGAATCTAAAACTCAGGAAAAAGGTCTTTTAAATTTTATGATCAACCAAGAATAGATATGTGTTAGTTATAAAAGTTTTGCGGAAGTAGATAGAGAAATTCCTCCCCAGACAATTGTCTGATTTAATGATTTTGTTGTTGAAATGTCTGAGTTTATAGCATGAGGTAATTATGTTTGAGTCCACAGGGAAAGGAGATTTATAGTAATGTAGAAAAGTGAACATTAACTTGATTATCATAGCAGATCAAAAGATTCTCTTTGCTCTTTTAGGAAAAAGCCGTGAGGTTATTTGTGCAGGGCCTGCTACTGCAAAGATAAAGAGAGAGATAAAGGAAAGAAAAACCCTACTTCAATTTCTCCTTTTGAAAGATAACTTCTCCCAATAAATTAATACAGTTCTAAACCTGACTATGATTTTTATAAGTAACTGAGAATGCTATGATTTGTGCTGATAAGAAGTAATATGTCCAAGAACTATAAATTATCTTCCCAAAGTAATCTGCAAGTCATATTCATCTAGTTCAGCACCAAATCCGAGGCACACCTTTCATATGCTTCTACTTTTCAATGTGACTGATCCAACTTTAAACATGCAGTCCTGCCAACATATATTTTCCTCTTTTGTGCCATAGTGATAATTAGAACTGGCCAAACTTCAGTGAAAGCTCCCTCTAACTTTCACCATTTCTGGTTCTTCAATTTGATGAGCTTTCACTAAATTCCTTTTATTAAGGCTTTTTCCTTCCATTTTAAAATCTTAGAATATTTTGTCTACTGTATTTCTGGAGTATAAGATGCACCCCCCCCCCCCAAGAGGGTAGAAATTTGGATGCATCTTATACTCAAAATGTAGCTTTATGGAAACTCCCACAGAAAATAGGAAGATGCTTCACTCATTAGCACCTCATTAGGGCTAAAAAAAAGCTTCGAATATTTTTCCCCATTGTTCCAGCTGGGAGAAGCTTCCAAGATTTGAAGACTGCCTTAAGAGGTGCTTCTTTTGTCCAGTTTCTATTTTTGGGAGATAATCCTCTCAAGGGCAAGGCAGAGAGTTCCTGTGGCTACGTGATTTCTATTCTTTAAGGGCAAGGCAGGGATTTTTCCTATGGGCTGTCTACGTTTTCTCAATGGTTTCCTTCAGGCAAGTGATGGGCTAATTTGTTGATTCAGCTTTGTTACATTTTAAGTGCTTAAGTGCTTTTGGCTGAATGCCCACCTGGCTGCTAGGGAAAGAAAAAAATGGCAAAAAGTGTCATTTTATTATACTATTGTGTTTGCTTGCTTTTCTGGTGCTATGGGAATAAAAATGAATACCTGGTAGGCAGATTTTTTCCCCTATTTTCCTCCACAAAAACTAAGGTGCATCTTATATTCCAATGTGTCTTATACTCTGAAAAATATGGCAATTAGGAGATTAGGAGAGCCATAGCAGCACAGTGGTTAGAGTGCAGTACTGCAGGCTACTTCTGCTGACAGCTGGCTGCCTGCAATTTGGCAGATCAAATCTCACCAGGCTCAAGGTTGACTCAGCCTTCCATGGCCAGTAAAATGAGGACCCAGATTGTTGGGGGCAATATGCTGATTCTGTATACCGCTTAGAGAGGGATGTAAAAGGACTGTGAAGCAGTATATAAGTCTAAGTGCTATTGCTATTTTACAAAGATGTTTCTTAAGCGTATTCCAGGAAGCAATTTCTTTTGCTGCCACAGATTTACGATGGTAGAAAATCAGGAAATCCAGCAGGCATTCAACCCTCACCTATTTTCAACATTTGTGGACTGCACATTGTATCAGGAACTCAAATGGACTAGCAGCTTTTCTGTGAAGAGCAGCATGCTATGAACCTAATGCACATATTAAATCAAAATAGGAGAACTTCTCCCTGATAGCAATAGCAATAGCAGTTAGACTTATATACCGCTTCATAGGGCTTTCAGCCCTCTCTAAGCGGTTTACAGAGTCAGCATATCGCCCCCACAGTCTGGATCCTCATTTCACCCACCTCGGAAGGATGGAAGGCTGAGTCAACCTTGAGCCGGTGAGATTAGAACCGCTGAACTGCAGATAACAGTCAGCTGAAGTGGCCTGCAGTACTGCACCCTAACCACTGCGCCACCTCGGCTCTTCCGATCAGAGCTTACAATCAGTAAGTAAGTTCAACCCTATCGCTAACACCATTTGACAATTTTTATCCTTATGAATTAAAAATCCATTTGAAAATCTGAATGGAAATCAGACAAATATTAAAATGGGATAGATTTTCTTTTTATCTGATTTCTCTATATCTCTAAATGCACAATCCTTTGTTGATTAGATCAGCAGAAAAGAAAGATTATTTAGTGAAAATCTTTATATTTTTGTCTCTGCATGAAGGTTTGGGTTCTATACTGTAGATGCAGGAGGATCAGGTGGAATCGTTTTATACCCCCATAATTCAAAGGGATCTCCTCTTCTTTCTCATCTTATTCTTCAACTTTGTGCCAGATTGTTGTTTTTAAAAGCATGCCACTTTTCATAGTGCAGGAATCTTTGTTTTCTTTTTCTGCATGTGCCTAGCAAGGAATGTTTAGTGAAAATACTAATAAAATGGCATCATCTGTCCTCTTCTTGACTCTCTGAGCATTTGTGTTGGCAGCTTTTGAGTTGCCTTACAGCAAACATTTGTTTAGATTGCCACTGACTGCCTAGGCCACCAGTGCAATCTGGATCATTTCTTTCTTAGATGTCTTTTAATTTGTTCTTTTCAATATACATACATATCAGAGTAGATATTGTGAAGGCGTTCACTCTGTACAGCTGGACCAGTCAGAGTATTAAAAAAGTGACATATTTTAAATATTTGGGCATATTTTCCCTCAGCTTCACAAAAGAACAGTACACACCAAAATCATGTTACATAAAATGCTCAAAAATAGTGGCTGCAGTTCAAAGTTTTATTAGCACTCATGTTCCTTTTTTCATAAATCAGAAAAATACATACCCTTTCCCCCCAAAATAAGACAGGGTCTTATTTTCTTTTGACCCCTGAAATAAAAACTTGGTCTTATTTTTGGGGAGGTCTTATTATTTTTGAAGTGCAGGAGGGGGTGAGCATCTCATGATTGCTTCTGTGTTGCAATATTTTCAGGAAGGGCTTATTTTTGTGGGAGGACTTATTTTAGCACATGTGCTCAAAAACCCGATTGGTCTTATTATCCAGGGAGGTCTTATTTTGGGGAAAACAGGGTACACCATATAACTATTTCCAAATTCTAGAAAGCATTAACTTGAGCATGCGGTAATACTCTCCTCAGAGCTGTTTTGGAGCTGAGATTATGCCTCTATGGACAAAGTGCTGTTGAAACTACAGCTCACGAACTGCTGTACTGTACTCCCTATAAGGATTCAAGGACTCACCTCAATACTCTTTTACCTAGTAAAACACCTGGGAAATTCTACTCTTTTTATGTACAATTGCCTTATCATATCAATATGATTCCAATATGACTTTGGAAAGGACCTTGGAGTCCTAGTGGATGATCATTTAAACATGAGCCAGCAGAGTGCAGCAGCAGCCCAAAAAGTTAATACAATCCTTGGTTGTATAAACAAAGTCATGGAATCAAAATCACATGAAGTATTAGTACAACTTTATAAGCCTTAGGAAGGCTATACCTGGAATACTGCATCAAGTTTTGGTCACCACATTACAAAAAAAGATGTTGAGACTTTGGAAAAAGGGCAAGGAAGAGCAACTAAGATGCCTGGAGACTAAAACATACTGTGTGAAGAACATTTGCAGAATTGGGCTTTGGCTAGTCTAGAGAAAAGAAGGACCCAGGGTGACAAGTTAGTAGTATTCCAATATTTGACAGGTTGCCACAAAGAGGAGGGGAGTCAACTTATTTTCCAAAGCATCAGAAGGCAGGACTCGAGTTTCAAGTTTTGAGTTTAATAAAATTTGTATGCCGCCCACTCCCATTGGGACTCTGGGCGACAAGAAAGAATGGTTAGAAACTAATCAAGGAGAGAAGCAGTCTGGAATTAAGAGAAACTTCCTAACAGTGAGAACAATTAACCAGTGGAACAGTTTGCCAGCAGAAGTTCTCACTGGAGGTTTTTATGAAAAGTTTGGACAGTCACTTGAAATGGTATAGCAATAGAAATAGCACTAAGACTTATACACTGCTTCGCAGTTGCTTTATAGCCCTATCTAAGCAGTTTACAGAGTCAGCATATTGTCCCAACCAATCTGGCTCCTCATTTTACTGACCTTGGAAGGATGGAATGCTGAGTCACCTTTGAGCCTATTGAGAGTCGAAATGCCAAATTGCAGGCTGCTGGCAGTTTGGAGGAAGAGTATGCTCTTAACATCAGCAATGTCATTATCAAAGAATGGAGCAAATTTCATTATTTGACCTCTTCTTCTAAATAAATCACAATAAGAACTATTTGTCCTTCTCTCCAATGCAAAAGACTCAGGACAGGCCCCCTGAAGTCAAATATTTTTATTTACTGGTCTTCTGAAGGATGTAACTTTTCCCAATACATGGTTTAGTATTTTTCCAAATACTCATGTATTTACCATTACAAATTATCTAAGGTAGGTGAACATAAATGTTAGTGAAAAGTCAAATAATTTGGAGACCAATACATATTTGAAATTAGATTTCAGGAATCCTAGCTCAATGCTCAATATTCTTTTAATTTAATTTGATTCACTGAACAACACGGCTTTGAAGCAAAGTACTTTATCAAAGTGATGTGTGGGATCAGAATGGCTCTTCTCCTTCAGTCTAAATGGTAAGAGGGTCTTTGCCATGTATACTTTGTATGTATATTTGTTTTCGTAGATTTTCATGGGTGTAGGCATGCTGGCTTGTTGTATTTGGGTCTTTTCCCATGTAAGATTGAGATTGTCTTGGCAACGTTTCAGCGAGGTTTCACTCGCCATCTTCAGGCTGGGTTTTGGGCTTAAAGTGTGATCAGAGCTGCCATCTTTCTATAAATCTTGGTGTGTGTGTGTGGAGTGCTGGCTTTGTTTCAGTAAGTGGAATGATTGGTTGTCTGGTTGTATCATGATTGGTAGATTGGTGCTGGGTGTGTGTCTATTGTTGTTTCGTGGCCTGGGTGGTGAATGGGGCTCGTTTGTTGACTAGGGCTGGTTTCCAGATGTCTGGTAGGTAGGAGGTATCATCACATTTATTCATGTTGTGGGGGTGTTTCTCTATTTTGATAGCTTCCATAATTATTCTCTTGTTGAAGTGTTCAGTTTTGGAGATTAACCTGGCCAAGACAATCTCAATCTTACATGGGAAAAGACACACACACACACACACACACACACACACACACATATATATATATATACACATACATACACACATATGTATATGTATACGAATAGGGATACACATAAGCATATGCATGCTGGTCTTGTTGTGTTCGGGTCTTTTCCCATGTCAGATTGAGATTGTCTTGGCCAGGTTAATCTCCAAAACTGAACACTTCAACAAGAGAATAATTATGGAAGCTATCGAAATAGAGAAACACCCCCACAACACACACACACACACACACACACACACACACACACACACACACACACCTCATCAGGAAGATCACAAATATCTATGATCATAAATCTGAGAATCAAGAATAATTACTTTGCTAAAATAAGTTCCATTATTCACAAACTTTTTTTTTTAAAAAAAACACCAGATTAATTAGAAATCATTGATAAGATTCAACTGAACTATTATATGATGCAAAAAATGTGAAAAACAACTATTGGTCAATACAGATATCAAAATGAATGAAACACCTCAACTGTTTAGTTAAAACAATTCGGATTAAAAACTAACACCCCCCCAATCAGTAGGCACTTCTTTATTTTAATTAACAAGATGAAACCAAGAAATGTTAATTTTCTTCTTAGATCAATGAATTTCTATTAATGCTAGAAATTAATGGGGATATAATTTTATCTGCCACACATTAGACCAAATCCTTGTAATTTCTTCTTTGTTGCTGCTCTGAGAGAAGATATTGATTATCCAAAGAGGCCTATAATAATGAGTTTTTATTTTTTATCATAAATAAATGAATATGGAAAATTCTTCCCCCTGAAATTCCTCCATTCCTCTTGATCAGTGGTGTCAAACTCAAGGCCTGTGGGACAGATCCAGCCCATGGGGTGCTTAGATCTGGCCCACAGGGCTTCCCTGGGAACAGTGAAGGACCAGCCCATGGTGCCTCTGCCTGTTAAAATGGAGGCAACCACGCCCTGCAACTCTCTGCCTGTGAAAACAGAGCTTGGGGGGGGGCATGCTTTGGACACCACAGGTGCCCCCAACACAAGTGACATTGAACTGGTCATGCCCACCCTGGCCACATGTTCCCAAGGTGAAACACAACCCTGATAAGGCCCTCAATGAAATTGAGTTTGACACCCTTACTTTTCATGTTCCAAAAAATCCTCAAAACCTGATTATGTCACCAGGCCTAGATATCTCAGGTAATTGAAGACATGTCCAGATGAGGTAGATATATTCACTCTCTCTTTACTTAAGAGTTGGTATATTTTGTTTCCAATAATTTAACTTTTCCTATTGATTCTTATATTTTGATAAGGATAGTTTCATAGATGTGTTGTTTTATCTGTGTGCTGCCCAGAATTGTTCTTTGTGAGATGGGCAGCCATCAGTGACATGCAGTCAGGTGAGGCAGGGGAGGCACAGCTTCACCCCTGTCATCATGAAAAGAAAAAAATTGTAAAAGGAAAAAGGCGAGAGCTGAGGTCAGGCTGAGCTAGTTGCTGCCTCACCGTGGATGACTCTGCTTAACTGTTTTAAAAAGTCTCAAAAAAGCGCCCTCTACTATGAGGCAGGAGAACTGCATGCTTCATCTGGTTTTTTAAGGTGTTTTATGATTACTAGAGCATAGTTAAGCAAGGGTTAAAAGCCTAAAAATTCCTGATGTAGGTAAGGCACGCAGTTCTCCTGCCTCATAATAGAGGGTGCTCGTTTGGGCAGGGCTTCTTCAGAGGACCCGAGGCAAGAGCAGAGTTTAAGTCCCCTTTGAAGCATCTGGAAAAGGTATGTGTGGGTCAGAGGGAGGGGGTGGAATTCAAACTTCATCCTCCTGGTGCGGGGCTTTGGGCAAAGGCTGGAGGGAAGGACCCTGGCTCACTTGTGCTCTCCCTTCCCAAGTGTAGTTTGATTACAGGCAGAGCTACATTGCCTTTTCAAACCTGTAATCAGTGAAGCTGGGCTGGATCCTTCTGGGGTTGCGGGAAAGTGTGTGTGCTCCAGTATGGCTCTTTGACTGGCTTCCTGCCTCCTCCTGCGGTCTCCTTGCTTGTGTGTTTGTTTGAGAGAGAGTGAGTGAGTGAGAGAGGGAAGGGTGTAGGAGAGATAGTACAATCCAACTTCTCTCTCTCTGTGTGTGTGTGTGTGTTTGAAAGAGGGCGGAAGGAGGGAGAGAGGGAGGAAGGAGGGCAAGGGAGAAGAAAAAGAAAAAAGAAAGAAGGAAACTTCTTTTGCAAAGGAGAAAAACAAATGCTGTCGCTTTAAATCGGAACTGAGCATGCCTGGCTGTGGAATTCTGGGAGTTGAAATTTGAAACCCACCACTGTGTCAGTGCCTCACCAGCCATAAACCTCACCGCACATCACTGGCAGCCATACAAAGTTCATTAACAGCCGAGTAATAAATAAATAAATTTAGTATGGAAGTGCACCCCAGTCAAAGCCAAGGAGGTCTCAAAGCACCACGTATTTTACCGGCAGAGGAAAATACAGGCTTCAGACATTTCTTTCTAAATTAATGTGATCTTGGATTTTGTAAATTTGTTTGGAGCCTGACATATTTCATAATACCGGGAGCTGATAAAACAAGCTACAATGTATTTAGATTTTTTTAAAAAAATCTCTCTCATTATCCCCGCAGTTCTGACTCAATCATTTTGGTATGCCTTTGCTGACCTTCTGTTATGCTTTATTTAAAAAGAGAGAGCGGGCTATGTATATCATGCATCATTTATTATGTTTAATAAGGAAGTTTTTCTCCAATTAATTTCACTTTCAGATAACTTGGTGCCCTACCATATGAACTAAATCTCATAAGTAAAAAAATATATTTTAAGTTCAAAAGTCAAGAACTGTATGCACAGCCTCAACGCCACACAACCCATCATTTGAGTCATCAGAATGCAATGGCTGTTTTTCCTTTATGTGACTCATCCGCTGATATAATCTCAGAGATATGGAGGTGCAGTGCTCCCAACCTTTTACCTCCAGAACTATCACTCATCTCTAAAATTAACTTCCAGATGCCTCATTGTTTCAAAAAATCTTCTACAGTACCATATTTAGACTTCTGAGATCAACAGTGCAACTACAAGTGACATCATCTAAAAAAGTAAGGATAACATAATAACTCTGGTCCAGATAAGTTCCCAACTGCAGTTCGGGGACATCTCCATTATTACCATTTCTCAATGTCCAAAAATCATAGTCACAGCTTACAAGAAAATACGTACACAAATGTGATGTGGTGATTATTCACATATTAGACCGAATGCATTTATTTTGTTTTGTAGAAAAACAAAAGAAAAATAAACTCTCTCATACTTTTATTGGGGGTAGGGAATCTGCCTCTGTTTACCCAATGAGTTGGAAATTAAATTAAACCATTAAGTGGTCCCCTCCCCCTTCTGCTTTACTTCTGTTAATCCAACTCAAACCTGATTCAAGAAACAGGTTTAACGAACCAGAGGTTTGTGCAATGTGTGAACTCAGAAAAAGAGTTATGTCCATGTAAAATCAAAAACAAGAGCAAAATCTTGAACTCCTCGGTTTAAAAGAAAGGTTACAATAATACTTTGTTAATGCTAACAACTGCACAAAAGGATTCATATCATCATTATCATGTTCAGGCTTTTCACTATAAATGAGATAACATTATTTTTTTCTTTCTATCTATCTATCTATCTATCTATCATCTATCATCTATCATCTATCATCTATCATCTATCATCTATCATCTATCATCTATCATCTATCATCTATCATCTATCATCTATCATCTATCATCTATCATCTATCATCTATCATCTATCATCTATCATCTATAAATCTATCTATCATCTATCTATCTATCTATCTATCTATCTATCTATCTATCTATCTATCTATCTATCTATCCATCCCTCCCTCCCTCCCTCCCTCCCTCCCTCCCTCCCTCCCTCCCCCCTCCTCTCTCTCTCTCTCTCTCTCTCTCTATCTATCTATATCACTATCACTATCACTATCACTATCACTATCACTATCTCTATCTCTATCTCTATCTCTATCTCTATCTCTATCTATCTATCTATCTATCTATCTATCTATCTATCTCTTTATCTATCTATCTATCTATCTATCTCTTTTGTGTATGAGAAAGAGAGCATGCATTTACCTTCAGGGTTGATTCTTCTTGACTGCCTGGATAAGTCCTTGCAGTTTTCTTGGCAAGATTTTCAGAAGTGAAAACTTCTACTTCCCAGGGCTGAGAGATAAAAACTGACCAAAGGTCACCCAGATGCCTTCTAGAACTCACAGTCCTCCAGTTTCTCAGCCTGATGCCTTAATTGCTACACCAAACTGGCTCTATGTATGCATGCCTCCAATGTGTGGCTTTTATTATTGATTTCACAAAGACACTCAGAATCCAGATTTTGAAAACAAAATAATAAGAGAGCCTTTTAACTTTCCAATCTTATGCCCAATTACCATTTTACAATATTGTTCATAATGAGACCAATTTTGAGTAAAATAAGGGTTACAGTGAAAAGCTCTTATGTAGACTTGTACTTAACACTGCAGAGATGTGTATGTATGTATGTATATATATGTATGTATTTATGTATGTATATATGTATGTATGTATGTATGTATGTGTGTGTGTATACATACACACACACACACACACACACACACAAAATATTGTTAAACTTCTGATAAAAGGTAAGTGTGCCCATTAGCCATACTTTTATAAAAAAGATTTTTATTAACAAACATGTAATACACACACACAAAATTTAGACGTATACCACATTTATACAATACAAACAGAAACTTCCTGTTCTTTATAATAGCAATTATCAATTGATACCGCTCACCTTATATTATTTCCCCTTCTATTGTATTTCAATTGGATTTCACCATTCTTAACCCACTTATTTTACTCATAACTATTTTTTTTTTGAGTTTTGTTATATTCCTTCATTGATTTTTGTTTCTTTCCTCCATCCACCTATACCATTTATCCCATATCTGATATAATTCTGATTCTTCTTTTCACTGGATTTCTTTTGTTAGTTTGTCCATTTCGGCACAATCCATAAACTTTCTTATTATTTCATCTTCGCTTGGGATTAATTTGTTTTTCCGTTTCTGGGCAAAGGCAATCCTTGTCGCCGTAATTATATGTAGTATTAAATACTGCATTTCTTTTTTGTATTTCGCAGACATTATTCCTAATAAAAAAAACTTCAGGTTTCCATTCTATTTTAACCCTGTTATTGCCTCTGGCCAATTTTTGATCTTTTTCCAAAAATGTTTAGCCTCCTCATAGGTCCACCATAAATGGTAATATGTTCCGTGTATTGATTCGCATTTCCAACATTTTGGGGAGGTATTTGTTAAGATTTTAGCTAACCTTGTTGGTAGCCATACTTTTATATGAAAGAAATTTAACTTTGTTGTGGTCCTTCCATGTATGTAGTAAATCTTTTTTTTTTCATGGGAGTTAGAGTCAAAAACAGTTCAGTTTTAGATTAAAGATCTAAATAAAAGTACTTTTGTTTTATTTGAAATATCTATGGTCAAGAGTGGCCCTTGCAGAGTTGGGTTCCTACCAGTTCGCACCTATTCGGTAGAACCGATTCGTCAAATCTACCGAACCGGTTAGAAGAGGTTCCACCAGTGGACCTGGAAAGCAGGCCACACCTACAGAAGAGGTTCCAAAAATTTTTGAAACCCACCACTGGTCCTTGGATATGATTATTCTACACTATCATGCTCATATTTATAAAACTCAGGGCCTCTGTGAAAGGTAAGGATGACTAGTGCCTTTGTAGTGCAATCAGAACATTGCGTGTGTTGAAGTTGTTTTAACGCAAACCAAAGATGCCTTTTAAAAAACAAGTTTACATCATATTCTTATGCATGCCAGTGCTGTGTGTGAGGTAATTTAAGGTGGTTCTGACAAGTGTCGTCGGCACCTTCATATCCAGTCACATGGGCGGCAAGCCACTCCCATCCGGTCACATGGGCGGCAAGCCACTCCCACAAAGAAGGCCACACCCACAGAGTAGGTTCGAACAATTTTTGAAACCCACCACTGGGCCTTTGGTATTCTGAGTTTAGCTGGCAATAACCTTTGGAAGGGAGTTCTGTCTCAGGGCATAAAGTCGGCACACTTTTTTTTAAAAAAAAAATGCTTTCCCAGCTTAATAGAGCATTTTCTTCTTGATCCTCTGGACATTATTTTTATCCCCCTCGGGGGAAGAGGTAACTGGCTCTTTGCCAGACTTTCCCCATATATCATAAAACATCCCACTTCCAGGCTTGGATAAAACATGGGAAACTAGCAAAGATGAGTAATATTTTAACAGTGCCAAGCTGTTGCAGGTAAAAGTAAAGGAACTGCTGGCTGGAAAGGTTTACAGTTGATTTGCTATGACCTCCTCTCACAGAACATGGGGGAAAAAAAACCCTTTATTTTCTCAATTGATTTGCAGCATATGTTGTTTCAGTGCCAATAAAATATAGTGAGCCCAGCTGCTATGAATCACTCCCCCATCCCTCAACAGGTTTCCCCCCCCCCCAACTATAAAATATATTGAAAACACCTAGCACATATTTTTAAAAATGGGTTAGGTTTTAAAAGCAGTGCGGTTTTCTCTCACTTACATAATGATGTATTTTCCTCCATTTGTTTTTCAAATGTTGTTTTCATAGTTAGAATGTGGCCCCCTTTTTGCAGGTCGCCTATTTAAAAGAAAAACAACTTTTGCAAATAGAGGTGCACCTTGCATTATTCTAGCTATTTTCCTCTTGTTTAAAATATATTACAAGAAGGAGGGAAGGAAGGAATGGAGGAAGGAAAGGCCATGTTTGGAAACTACCACACTTTTCTACTTTAAGTTGAAGAAACTCGTGAATAATATGCCTCTAACTCTCCCATCCTACTAGAGGCTTGTCTTGACCAATTGAAACAGAGAACATCGTTCCTTGAATAATTACACAGAAAGGAGAATTCTGGCAGGTGCAATTTATTATGCCGCTGTAAGGAAAGCTACACCCTGCTCAAAGATACTCAAAGACATTTTGCAACTTGAAGATAAAATGGCACATCCCTCCGCAATTCCATATTCAGAATAGCATAGGGCTGACAACTGAAGCTTATCTCAACATGGGTAAGATGACAGCCTCCTCCAGAAGACCTCAAGTTAGGAAACCCTTATGAGATGCTACACATCTTTCCAACTCTTCTCATCTACTTGGCCATACAATGTCTAACCCTAATATGATTATGATTGGATTCTTATCCCAGTCTAAGCATTTTCCTATATGATGCTTGGGGAGTCCAAGGATGGGTTAAATTTTGTCTGACTGCCCTGGACTGAATTGAAAGATCTTTAGCCATGCCTCCTCTTCTGTCTCCCCAGATTTTTCAATTCAGTTCTAAACCAATGAACACATTTTCAGTGGTTCCAGCATATCAACAGAAATTTAACCTTTACTTGGACTTTCCAACCAGAGAATTTTTCCATCTTGCAAGAAAATAAGGTCTGTTTAAAGTTGCTTTTGATTCCCTGACTTCTGCTTGTTGATGGCACTTGTTCCTGGCGTCTCTGGGCACACGGGCCTCTCCGACTAACTGGATGACGTGAGCCGGCTTGGGAGCCACCGCATTAGCTTTTTGTATTGATGCGATGGTCAGAGGTGTGAGGACCCAACCATCATGCCATTGCCTTTTACTAAATGAAGCATTTGGTGCAATGGTCAGTGGTGCGAGGACCCAACCATTCACGCCATCGCTTCTGCAGTTTGAATTTTGTGCTGCTTTTTGCCAGCAGTAGTCATCGCGGTGGCCATTTTGAATGAGGGAAAACTTCCAGTGGCCATTTTGTTAGTAATTTTGCCACATTTTTCCCCCCTGCACTTTGGAGCGAGCCTTGGAGAGTGGTGGCAGCGTGACTTCTCTGTCCGGCAATCCAGCGGCCAGTCGCCCCCTCCACTAAGTGGCAATTGCTAAACAACAGCGAGGTGTTGGTCCTTGCCTTAGGCCTCCCTCCAGCTGTTCGATCTGCAGACACTGGGAGGATCAGATCTTGTGCCGGAGATTCCATCGTGGAGGCGCCCTTAATAATCATCTCAGCCAGCGACCTCTCTGCTTTGATCCAGCAGCTGCAGCTACTCCAACTGTATTTCAGGTGGTGAGTGGTGCCCAGAATACCCCGGCTCACAACACAATGGCAGACAACCCCCATCAGGAGGCAATGCAGCCAGGGGCCTCTAGTAGCAGGAGCATTACTAGATAGGCTAGCAAAGCAGCCTCAGAGGCCCTCAGCAGACAGAGCCGGGGGTGGGGGAGATCAAAGTCCCAAGATCAAGTTGCCCCCAGGAGCCAAAGAACACCAGAGAAACAACCTGAACAAGCCCAGCAACAATTGGTGGCTAGTTCTCCAATTCCTGAAGTGGAATTACCAGAGGCCCCAGCTCCAACAAATCAGGACCCACCACGGTCGGATAGTGAGGATGAGGGCCAGGAATTTTCATCAGATGACTACTCTGAATCAGCCACTTACCAGGCCATCCATGGGTGAGAATGCGGATTTGTTTCAGTGCTCCTTGGAAGCAGAGGATTCTCCTCCAGTTCTAGCACTGGCTCCACAACATCCTCTGCCCCGCCGGGCCACTAAGCATAGGCAGCCTGTAGAAGACCAAGGGCTGACCCTCTCCTCGGAAATGCAGGAGGTTATCACCAAGGCCATATCCCAGCATATTGCAGAGGGTCTTCAAGCAACATACCAAGCAACGTTGCAGGGCCAGGTCTTCTTCCTCTAAGGCAGTTCTTTAAGAGGCTACCCAGAGATCCAGCTCTCACCATTCCTCAATGGACAGAGAGGATTCAGCTGTAGATGAGGAAATCCTTCCAGAGCAGGTGTTCTCAGGGGAAGAGGGAACGGTCATGGATAAACCAGACTTCACCAGTTTGTTTAAACACGTTTCATTCAAGACAATCTTGAATAAGGCCAAAACAGCCACCCGTATGGGAGTAACTGCCACTGATCAGGCAACAGTAGACCCGTCAGACCTTAGCGAAGGACTCTTTGAGGAACCGGTAGTTCCCCAGGAGATTGTGCCAGTTCCTAAATTATTTTTGAACATTGTGCAGTGCCAGTGTTTTCAACCGGGCACTCTAGCCATGCCTGGTAGCAGTGATAAAAAGCTCTATACGGTGGATGTTTCCCTGTAGGAATTATTAAAATTGCCTCAGATGGATCCTCCGGTACAAGCCCTTACATCCTCCTGAGTTTTACCGCCCGACCTATTAGAGGGCTTGAAAGCAGAGGATAAGAGATGCACAGTCCCTGGTGGTGGTGGGATTCTCCTGTGCTGGCCAAGGGCAGTCTATTCCATGAACCACATCGCCTAAACATCACTATGGATGCCAGCCTATTCAGATGGGGTGCACATCTGGACACTGAGGTCACCCAGGACAAGTGGTCCGAAGGCAATCTCAAACACAGCATAAATTGACTGGAATTAAAAGTAGCGAAGATAGCTCCCCTTCACTTTCAACCTACCATCCAGGGCCAACCCGTGATGCTATTGATGGACAATGTGCTCACCTCTGCCACCATCGGTCAATGGTTGCGTGCTTGCATCGCCCTTGCCTATCAGCTCCAGTCTAAACAGGTACTATGACATGTCACAGCCCACTCTACAAGGAGCGCCGTGTCCACAGCAGCTAGCAAGCCCCCATAGAAGAGATCTGCAGAGCAGCTACATGGGCTTCACCATCTCAGTTTGTCCGTGCTTACAAATTGGACAAGTTTGCATCAGTGGAAGCAGCCTTTGGGAGACGAGTCCTTCAGGGTATTCATACTGCTGGAGAGACCATTGAATCAGGTTGTTCCCGCCGTAGTGACATTTAGCTTCGGTGTGTCCCATGCTTGGACTCTCCAAGCAGCGTACAGGAAAATGACCATTGGCTTACCTAAAGAGTTGTTTTCTGTGCACTGCGAGGAAAGTCCAACCTCGCCCTCGGGTCTCTCTCTCACAGCTTCCATGTGAATAAGCATTGAATTTTTTGATGTGGATTTGTGACTATATTACCAGACTTGACTTTTACAATCTATCTTAATTTGAATTAAGATCAGACTCAACGGAACCACATTTGAACAGTGTTACAGGTCCACACCTTCATCGAAAAATCTGAGGAGACGGAAGAGGAGGCGTGGCTAAAGATCTTTCAATTCAGTCCAGGGCAGTCAGACAGAATTTAACCCATGCTTGGCCTCTCCTTGCAGCACACAGAAAAGGACCCTTCAGTTAAGCCAATGGTCATTTCAGTCTAATCTCTTTTTGGTCTGTAAACCCCAGTAATGGACATTATGGACTAATTCATGAGATAATGTCCATTATGTCCATTACCAAAAAACCATCTCATATAGTCAAGATAGTCCATTCCAGGTACTTTGCAGAATTCTCAATATCTGTCTTAAGGCCTTACTGATCCCCCCCTCCCCACTATTTAGCACTGGGTTACCAGCTTTTTAATTGTGCACAGTACTCTTGAGTGATGCTTTGTCACTGATATGGTGAGAGATTAAAAGTTGGCCCCAGGGCTTTACAAAGATTTTAAGTGGTGGCAGTCTTCAGTAAAGCCATGGGATCAGTCAATTCCATTATTGAAGGAAGGGACCTTGGCCATGGCACTATACTTCTAATTCAGAACATTAGTCATTCCAGGCCCAGAGATAGCAAAGAGAGAAAGAATTCTACTTCCACTGGCAGATTAAGGTATCAGAGCAGGGGAAGCTTTAAATCTTATATTTAAAACAGTTTTAAAAACCTTTTTCATTGTCTCAGGTTTGGCATCAGTACTGCAAGAAAGTGGAGAAACAGGTCACAGGTTTTAACATGGCAATCCCATTTTAGATGAATACTAGTCTGGAACATTATAATGGAAAGGGCTAGGAAATCTCTTTTGATTTATAGCAATACTGAATTATATTACCCCAGCTGCAATCTGTTATAATAATGCAAGTTTCCATCACATCTTTTATAGGTGCTCAAGGTTGTTAATCCAGTCAGGTCCTACCTTCTCTATTCCTAAAGGTAAAGGTTCCCCTCGCACATATGTGCTAGTCATTCCCGACTCTAGGGGGCGGTGCTCATCTCTGTTTCAAAATCAAAGAGCCAACACTGTCTGAAGACATCTCTGTGATCATGTGGCCAGCATGACTAAACGCCAAAGGCGCATGGAACGCTGTTACCTTCCCACCAAAGGTGGTCCCTATTTTTCTACTTGCATTTTTACGTGCTTTTGAACTGCTAGGTTGGCAGAAGCTGGGACAAGTAATGGGAGCACACTCCATTACGCAGTGCTAGGGATTCGAACTGCTCAACTGCCAACCTTTCTGATCAACAAGCTCAGCATCTTAGCCACTTTACCACTATGTCCATTTCAGTTCCTAAGTGTAGGAAATTAGCCACCATTGATACACCATTCCAATGGTTTTCTCACAGCTGTGTAATCTTCCCTGTTATTAGCATTATGCAGAGACTCTCTGACTCATTTCAAGGAAGGAAATCTGATACTTTAAAATTACCCTACAAGAATCTATTCTAACCCTAAATTAGTCAGGTGATAGCAAGCTCTCTTTCCCAGTTTTACACAGTGATTCAGGAAAACTGAATTTTCACCTTTGCAGCATCTAGCCCAGGGAACACATTAAGTTTCTTTTAAAATGGGATAAAATTAGGCAGGAAGTTAAACTATAGTGAGGCATGCATCAAATCTCAA
Source organism: Thamnophis elegans (assembly GCF_009769535.1). Taxonomy (NCBI): domain Eukaryota; kingdom Metazoa; phylum Chordata; class Lepidosauria; order Squamata; family Natricidae; genus Thamnophis; species Thamnophis elegans. The sequence goes on along the minus strand of NC_045541.1, from coordinate 18,280,530 downwards.
GGAAATCAATGGTGTTCTCAAGTGATGGCATTTAAAATCTGTAAATAATAAATAAAATTTAGTAGATTTTTTCATAACATTCTATTTTCACCAAAGTGGAACGGACAAAACTCTGACTAATTTCAAGCAGACAGAATGAGAAGGTTCAATGACGAGAGAACTTATAATCATAAGCAGTAAGGATATCCTTGTCTGAATATAGCGGGATTTATTGTTGGAGAGTGGGGGCAGTGAGATTAACTCCCTGATCTTTTTCATAGTCTATCAATCAGCTGGCTAGCCAAAACATCACAAAGCATCATCCTAGACCTGCTAAGGAGACAGGAAAATAATGACATGCAGCAAAAAATAAAACTTCAGCTGCCTTCCAAGAGCTGTCCACACCTGCCAAGATACTGTGAATGGCAGTTTGATCATAAGGCTCCCTTTCAGTTGGTGTAAGTCTTCCTGGGTAAACTAGACTGGAAATATAACAGGATGAGCTACTTCTACTTTATTGTAAGGCTACATTAACAGAATTGTGCTCGTCTGAAAGCACCAACTTCCTGCCACCACTTTGAAACATTTCAGCAATTATGGTAGGTCCTTTATAAGTTTCTTCTTCTGACTGTTAATCCATCTGGGGTTCCTGCCTCTCTTGTCTGATTGTTGCCTAGATAGCATCTTCTCCCCTCGTCCCATCAACGTCATCCACACATTAGAGTTGAGAAGGGACCTCTGCATTTCAGAACATTGTACCAATCCTTCCTCCATCTTCTGTTCCCTTCATAGCAAGGAGTTTAGTGATGCACTTTTAGGCATGGCTACCGATGGTCTAAATCAGGGGTCTCCAAACTTTTCACCTCATCAACCCCTTCATGAAGTTTCACACTGTTATTGACCCCCAAATATTTATTATATGAAGATAATGTGATAAAACACTACTTTAGCTACTAATACCTTGAATATTAATAGATAATAATTATTTTATAAAATAGGTAAAATATGAAACTAAGATTTAACATGCCGTGTTCTTACTGAACATTGATATCCTTAATGGGAAGAATGTGTTTGATACATATCAACAAGGGAGCTGAAGAACTGGAAATTGATGAATTTTGGTCATTAGGTCATCATGATCTTCAAGGGTCAGATTGTTCCTATTGATCCCTAGACACACACACAGCCTTTTTCAACCCCAAGACATTCATTAGTCCCTTGGACCTTGATGGTCAATATTTTTTGAAATTATTTCTATTAGAGGAAAAGATAAACATGAAAAATATTACAAAAAATTAAGAAAACGATAAATAAAAGTGCCAGAAGTGAGACACAAAGATAGATAGATAGATAGATAGATAGATAGATAGATAGATAGATAGATAGATAGATAGGTAGGTAGGTAGGTAGGTAGGTAGGTAGGTAGGTAGGTAGGTAGGTAGGTATATCTATCATCTATCTATCTATCTATCTATCTATCTATCTATCTATCTATCTATCTATCTATCTATCTATCTATCTATCTATCTATCTATCTTTGTATCTATCTATGTATCTGCCTGCTTGCCTGCCTGCCTGCCTGCCTATCTCTATCTATCTATCTATCTATCTATCTATCTATCTATCTATCTATCTATCTATCTATCTATCTATCTATCTAATTAAATTAAGAAAACGATAAATAAAAGTGCCGGAAGTGAGACACAAAGATAGATAGGTAGGTAGGTAGGTAGGTAGGTAGGTAGGTAGGTAGGTAGGTATAGATAGATAGATAGATAGATAGATAGATAGATAGATAGATAGATAGATAGATGGATGATATAAATGATACAGATTGTTGTGGCCCAGCAGGAGCCCTTGGAGCTGCAAACAGACTCCGACAGCGAGGGGCCCTATGAGTTGGCTCTGGAAGATGTGGAGGATCCTGGACAGGGTTCAGACTCCGAGCAGGGACCAGAGTGGCTGGTTGGCCACCAGGAGGCACCTGAGGCATGGCACAGCGGTGAAAGCCAAAGGGAGTTGGTCCCGGATGCCAGGCAAAGGCGGGCAGATAAACGCCGAGAGCAACTATGCAGATACAGAAGATAATTGGACCCAGGTGGTTGTAACTAGGCTCCTCCCAAGAGAGTATATAAGGAGAGACTTTGGGAGGAGGCTGTTTGCAGGATTCAACTAATATATCAATGCTGGAGAAGCTCTCATGTGTATTTCTTATCTTGGAAGTCTGGATTGCTGCCAAAGTCTTGTCGGTGTGTTAATTTACTGTAAATAAATTGTCTAGCAGTAATTGTTGTGTCGGATGCCTCAGCGTATGGAGAGGGGGTCAGAACACAGATGATATAGATAAATCACTTCCAATCTTCTTTACAGAAATTGCAAACAAATTTATTATTTCTCCTCCCACTATAACAGAGTTATCCAACATTTCTGGCTTTGCAGACTGACAAGGAGGAGGGGATGGTTTGTGCTTGTGGCCGGTAAGCATGTGCATGTTCCCTGATCATGCAAGTGAGGATGCACATGCATGCACCCATCAGTTGCAAATCCCAAACTTCCCACTTGTGGGCCCTGGCCCATAGGTTGGGAACCCCTAGTTTATAAGATTACATTATATGGTTTCTTCTTGCCTTATTCCATCCTTTTTAATCAGCAAATCCATAAATCACCCATTCATTTTTTTTCCATTTTCAGATTAAAAAAAAGTCCATAAGAAGTTTCTAATATTTTATGAAAACACTATATATATATATATATATATATATATATATATATATATATATATATATATATATATATATATATATATATATATATATATGTTTTCTGAGGTTTTCACGGGTGTTAGTATGTAGGTCTCTAGTTGTTCGGGTTTTCTCCCGCGTAGAATTGGAGATGTCTTGGCGATGTTTCGACGAAGTCACATTCGTCATCTTCAGGCTGCTGCTGACTACTTCAGGTTTGGTGTTTCCAGGAGTAGTGTGGGATCTTGGCTGGCTGTTTGTTCCTTATAACTGCTGGTAGGGGATTAAAACCCGGTAGGGTTTTAACTGCTGGTAGGGGATTAAAACGCGGGAGAAAACCCGAACAACTAGAGACATATATATATATATATATATATATATATATATATATATATATATATGTATGTATGTATGTATGTATGTATGTATGTATGTATGTATGTATGTAGGTCTCTAGTTGTTCGGGTTTTCTCCCGCGTAGAATTGGAGATGTCTTGCCGACGTTTCGACGAAGTCACATTCGTCATCTTCAGGCTGCTGCTGACTACTTCAGGTTTGGTGTTTCCAGGAGTAGTGTGGGATCTTGGCTGTTTTGTTCCTTATAACTGCTGGTAGGGGATTAAATTTTAACTGCCAGTAGGGGATTAAGTTTTAACTGCCAGTAGGGGATTAAAACTGATTGAATGGGGGCTTGGGTGTGTCTTGATTAGGTGGAAGTGTGTCATTATTTGGTGGAGGGGTGTTCTGTTCTGATTGTTTGGAGGGTTGTGTTTCCTGTGAGGGTAGGAGGGGTTTTGAAGAGGCTGATTGTGCTTTAGCAGTCTGGCTTCTGGTTCTGGGTAGTGCCTCCTCATCAGTTTGTGTTTTTGGTTGTTTTCTTTGTGGATGTTTTTTGGTAGTATTCTGTGTGGCTATTGTGAGTGTGGGCCTGGTCTCATTCTTCATGTTTGGGATTCGTTTGTTGATGAGGGCGGGTTTCCAAAGGGCTGGCAGGCGGGAGGTGTCGTCTCGCCTGTTCATGCTATGTGGGTGTTTTTCTATTTCGATAGCTTCCCTGATTATACGGTTGTTGAAGTGTTCGGCCTTGGCGATGGTTCTTGTCTTATTGAAGTCAATTTTATGTCCTGTGGCTTTGAGGTGTTGGACCAGGGAAGAAGTTGGTTCTTCTTTTTTGATTGCATTTTTGTGTTCTTCAATGCGTGCACTTATTCTTCTGTTGGTCTGTCCGATGTATGTGGCGGGGCAAGTAGTGCATGGGATTTCATATACTCCTTGATTTTCTAATTCAATTTTGTCTTTGGGGTTTCTTAGGATGGTGGATATTTTCCGGTCTGTGCAGAATGCTGTCTTGATGTTGTGTTTGCGGAGGATTTTGCTGATTTTGTCTGTGGTGCCTTTTATGTATGGGAGGAGGGCTTTTCCATTTTCTTGTTCTCTGTCCTGGACTTTAGTGGGGGTTTGTTTTTGGATTAGGTTGGTGATCTTATTTCTTTGGAATCCATTGGATGTCAGTACGTTGGTGAGAGTGTGTAGTTCGGTTTTTAGGTGTTGTTCATCAGCTAGGCGTTTTGTTTTGGAGATGAGTGTCTTGGCTACGGAATTGATCTGGGCTGGGTGGTGGTGTGAGAGTGCGTGCAGATAGCGGTTAGTGTGTGTTTTCTTCTGGTAGATGGTGTGTCCTAGGGAGCCGTTAGATTTCCTGTAGACTAAGACGTCTTATATATATACTTAAAGTCACAACCCCTGGTATGCCCAAGTATGGGAGGAAGGTCACACTTCCACTCTCTGTCATTAGGCTCATCACAAGAGACCATCCAGACAGAAACCCAATATTTTTTACTGTTGCCTTTTTTGTTACATTTGTTATATTTATGCTGATAAATATAACAAATGTAACAAATATAACAAATGTAACAAATGTAACAAATGTCTCCCTTTATTTATTTATCAGCATAAATATAACATACATACATACATACATACATACATACATACATACATATATATATATATATATTATATATATATATATATATATATATATATATATATATGTGTTTTTATTTGTGCTGATGACTTTAAGTATATATATATATATATATATATATATATATATATATATATATATATATATATATATATATATATATATATATATATATATATATATATATATATATTCATTCTTGATCAAACACAAACAGGTCAATTTTGCCTTTTCTGCAAATTCCAGCATCTTCACAATCCACTCCTCCATTGTGGGTATTTCAGTATGTTATCATTTTTGTGTAGACAATAGTCTTGCTGCACTTGGGCATCAATATTAACCATGCTTGGGACTCCTCCTCTAAACTGAAAATCAGTGCAAGAGTTTCAATGAGATTTTGAAGCTAAGCAACATCTGTCTGAATCAAAATTTCAGCATTCATTCATTATTTTTCATTTTTCATTTGTATTTCTGGTCTTCCATAGTCCTTTCTTGTTTTATTTTCCCACTTTCCCTCTAATTTTCATTTTGATTTCTTTCTTTTGTCCCTTCATTTTCTAATTCAGTCCCTATCTCTTGTCTCATTTGTTCCTCTCTATTCCCACTCCATTTCTTCTAGTCCTTTCTTCTTGCCTCTCTTCATTGATGTCCTGCTAAATCTGTTCCTGCTACTAGACAGAGTAATATTATGCTTTATTACTAGGGTGTGTGAGCACAAGCCTAAATAAATTAACTGATATTCATGTTTTATGCACCTTCATTTAACAGATTTATGGACACAGGAAATATAAAAACAGAATCTTATTTTATCAATGTTGCATTGTGCTTCAACCTCCCCAAATTTTATATTCTCCATACATTAAATCAGAAGGTTACCAGATTTTCTCTGAAAAACTTCACAAAACCACTATGATTTTTCTGGTTTTTAACAATCCAGATTGGCTCACTCTAATCATATGCAGTCAGTATGGTTAAGGCTTACTGTAAGTGGTAGAACAACATACTAGTGAGCAATGCAATTTCCCCAGACTGAGAGTGAATTGCTTAATTTACTTTTCCTCCACAGGCAATAAAATATATTGAAATGGCTCTGAGCCCAGCTTTCTAAAAGTGTATAGAATGGCTGAAGGAAGGAATTGTTTAAATGGTTAAATGAGCCTTTTCAAAGTATTTGCCCTGAGTGATTCCAGTCATTTTGAAATAAATAGTTTATGTAAAGAATAGTCCATATTTACTGGGTTATACGTTAAGCGATGGTTACATTTTGGCCTAAAACACTGCATAAATCCAGCCACCATGGTTTAGTTTATAGTTTATGTGTTATGTAATCCCAGACAATTGAGGTTTATTTTACTAATGGATTAACACTTATTTACTGACATCTCTGGGACTCTGTCTTGCATGTCTCCTAAATGCCTATAACACATGAGAAACGTCAGTGACCCCTCCTCCATCTGAAGTTTAGAAAGTTGATTGCCAAGATCTCTTAATATTCTAGACAGCTTGCCCCGTTGAATCCAGAAAGCAGAGCAGAGGTGGACTTTCCTTTCCTAGGAGATTAATGCTTTCTTCAGTGGATGTATGTTTAGATTCTTTTGTAGCAATACTAAGTAAAGCTGGTGAATCAAGAGCCCTAAGTCGTTCTAGGAATCAAGTGACCAGAAAGCAATGGTGGGATTCAATTTTTTTTTCTGTGGGCGTGGCCTGGTAGGTGTGGCAGGGGAAGAATACTGTAAAATCTCCATTCCCTCCCCCTCCAGGAAGGATACTGCAAAATCCCCATTTCCTCCCAATCAGTTGGGACTCAGGAGGCAGAGGATAGATGCGGGCAGGGCCAGTCTGAAGTGGTATTTACCGGTTCTTCAAACGAATCAAAATTCTGCTACCGGTTCTGGTCAGAACCTGCTGAATACCACTTCTGCCAGAAAACCAAACAATATTACATGTTTGTGTGAGGATTATCCTTTAGATGACCAATTTGGTTTACTAAAAGGCGTGTGTACCTGTAAGATAACTGCATTCTGGGAACATATCCCAGAATTACCAAAATAATTTAAATTTGGTTGCATCGTTTGTTCGTGTCTTTTCACCGAACTGCTTTATCTTTTGCCTTTACAGGGCTGTCAAAATTTCGAGAAGCAAAATAAACTTCTCTACTGGAATATTCCAAGAGAATCATTACGTTAACAGAATAGAATATAAAAAGGGGGAAAGTTGTAAAGCTTCATCTGCATTAGAACTGATTCTGCCAACCATGACTGTTTTGTGATGTGGGGGAAAAATGCTTTGCATTTTTATCAGCTCGTTTTTATGCTATATTACCCCAATAGTATTTTTTTATCACAAACATGCCTTGTGGGGTGGGGGGAAATGCTAATTTGTAAACAAATTAGTAATCCTGTAATTGCAGCAACGACTGGAAAATCAGAGTGAAGCATGTGTTGGTAGCAACCCATTGGGATGATGTTTCATCAACTGTTTTTCTCCATTATGCCCAAACCATTTAATACAAAAGAATACATACAATGTTGAATTCACTGGAGAAAATTTTATGGGGCTGCTGCATAATACACTGAGTGACAACAATACAGATCCCATGTAATGAATGCTGGATCATGTTAGAAATAAAAAATTACCTCTATTTTAGTCCCCTCTGATGCCCAAACCTTTGCTATTATAAAGTTCTGACTTTTTCTTTTGTTGAAAAAAATAAATAAACTCTAAACTACAAAAAGCAAATAGTGTCAACTGCAACTACAGTTGCAGGAAGGACTCAACTGCATTGAGACACACACACAACCTGTTTAAAAAAAGGAGTTAGTATGGAGAAGTTCAAAGGAGAAAGTTAATATATTTCATCCTGGATATACCTACTCAGAAGTAAGCATCACTAAATTCAGAACAATGTGCTTGGAATAATATATAATGCTATAATGCAGTGGTGGTTTTCAAAAATTGTTCAAACCTACTCTGTGGGTGTGGCCTCCTTTGTGGGAGTGGCTTGCCACCCATGTGACCGGATATGAAGATGCCGACGACACTTGTCAGAACCACCTTAAATTACCTCACACAAAGCACTGGCATGCATACGAATATGATGTAAACTTGTTTTTTAAAAGGCATCTTTGGTTTGCGTTAAAACAACTTCAACACACGCAATGTTCTGATTGCACCACAAACGCAGGAGTCATCCTTACCTTTCACAGAGGCACTGAGTTTTATAAATATGAGCATGATAGTGTAGAATAATCATATCCCAGGACCAGTGGTGGGTTTCAAAATTTTTTGGAACCTCTTCTGTCAGTGTGTTTTGCTTTCCGGGTCCACTGGTGGAACCTCTTCTAACCGGTTCGGTAGATTTGATGAACTGGTTCTACCGAATAGGTGCGAACTGGTAGGAACCCACCTCTGCTATAATGTCTGTGGCTCTGTATTGTGGTGCCAGGCTTAATGGGTAAGACTGGGCCCAGGGAAACGGAGGTCCAAGTTCACCTTCACTGGGGAAATTTTAAAGGAAGCTTTAAGTCCGTCACTTTCTCTCAGTTCAAGGATGTTGTTGTAAGATATAATGGAAGGAGGTCCTTGTAGAAGCCAGGCTGAATTCTTGGAGAAAAGGATTTTTCAGTAAACAAGTCTATAGAATGGAAGCCATTTAATCCCATTAACTGGGATTAAAAACCTCCACCTCATAAAGCTGAACTACCATGATAGAAAGCTCTTTCTCATGTCATATTAATGTTCATTCATTTAGTTGGCAGAAAAATACAGACCAGCCTAAATTCCTCTGCCCTGACTGCCAAACCTCACCCTGGCTCAGTGTTGATGGCTGTGATGAGGCTGATGCCTGGCATTGTCCTTACAGATTTAATATCACCGGCTGCCAGCAGTTTGGCAGATTGAATCTCACCAGGCTCAAGGTTGACTCAGGCTTCCATCCTTCGGAGGTGGGTAAAATGAGGACCCAAATTGTTGGGAACAATAGGTTGTCTCCGTAAAGCACTTAGAGAGGGCTGTAAAGCACTGTGAAGCGGTATATAAGTCTAAGCGCCATTGCTGTTAATATGGGTTCGTTAAGGAAAGTGGTTGGCAATTTTTCTTAAATTTGTTTCTTCTCCCATTGAGTATAATACCACCCATCTGAGAAAGCAACCACCAATCATTCTCAGTATGTGGTGCAGTGAGGTGGGATCAGGATAAGCAGGTGCTTAGAATGGTGAGTTTAGCACTTGTTTTCACTCATTTACCCAGTTAACAGATTGCTGTTACCTGTGCTCCATGCCCTGTTACCTGTCACTTTGCTTGTTTCTAAAAAATGAGTCTAGCACTCTTTGGATCGAACTATATTCAAAACAAGCTCAGGTGACAAGTGGAGGTGGAAGCATTGCAAGGTGTCTTGGGAGTAGCGTCTCTGACCTCTCACGTGGGATAAGAGGTGCAGCAGAGAATGAAGGTTAAAGGAAACACTATAAGGGAATGGCAGTATGGGCAGAGGGTGGCCATGGCCAGCAGCACTGACAGATAATATGTGGATTATGCAAAATGGTGTTACTACCACTTGCTGCATAAAATCAATAAACAAGGCAGCCATGTGAAGCTTTTCGCTGTAATATCTGTGAAGCACTGAATTGTCTAGTGGGTAATACACAGTTGGCAAAACCCAGCTTTGTTTCTTAGTTTAAACTCAGCTTCTGTGCAGCCTTTCGTAACAGTGCCAGTCCTTTTTTAAGAAATAGAATTCACACATTCTTTCGAAGGAGTGCTAAATCCATGTACAGCACATGAGCAGTCTGGAGCTTTTTCAAATATCAGCCAGGCATTCCATCAGGCAGAAACCAGGATTTGGTCTCTTCTGCAGCCCAAGGAAAAATGACACTGAGAGGATAGTACCCAGTGTTTAGAGTAGAGGTCCCCAAACTTGACAACTTTATGACTTGTGGACTTCAATTCTCAGAATTCAGCTAGCTGGAGAATTCTGGGAGTTGAAGTCCACAAGTCTTAAAGTTGACAAGTTGGGACCTCTGGTCAGGGGTAGGTTGCTACCGGTGTTGCTGCCAGCTCACTGTGTATGTGTGTGTGTGTGTGAGTGTGTGCAGTTGACTATAAATTGTTCTGTGCATTGGTGGGTTTCAAAAATTGTTCAAACCTACTCTGTAGGTGTGGCCTTCTTTGTGGGAGTGGCTTGCCACCCAGGTGACTGGATGGGAGTGGCTTGCCGCCCATGTGACCGGATATGAAGATGCCGACGACACTTGTCAGAACCACCTTAAATTACCTCACACACAGCACTGGCATGCATAAGAATATGATGTAAACTTGTTTTTTAAAAGGCATCTTTGGTTTGCATTAAAACAACTTCAACACACGCAATGTTCTGATTGCACCACAAATGCAGTAGTCATCCTTACCTTTCACAGAGGCACTGAGTTTTATAAATATGAGCATGATAGTGTAGAATAATCATATCCAAGGACAAGTGGTGGGTTTCAAAATTTTTTGGAACCTCTTCTGTAGGTGTGGCCTGCTTTCCGGGTCCACTGATGGAACCTCTTCTAACCGGTTCAGTAGATTTGATGAACCGGTTCTACCAAATACCTCTGGTTCTATGCATGCACAGAACATGAAAACATTACTGAAAAGCACTGGGGAACTGGTTTTTTTTTGGGGGGGGGGATGGCCAGCCTGATTCACTGCTGGTTCTGTGATCCAGGCCAAAATACCACTACTAGTTCGGCCATACCAGGCCGAAACGGTAGCAACCCACGTCTGCCTCTGGTCTAGAGGGGAGGATTGTGCCCAAAGCAGGTTAGTATATCAATTGAAGGGAGGGAGAATCCAAAACTCTGTCTGAGGAGATTTATAAATTGAATTATGACATAAACCTCTGATGGATTAAGTTTAAAACTGGAAGCTCTAAAGACAAAAAATTAACTTGTCCACAATGTGAGGAGGAGATGAGATGATGATACAGTCCTAAAGACTCGTTACTTAAAACAATTAGTAGGACATCTACTTGAGTATGAAATATAAAGATCCATAAAGTATACATGCACTGGGCATGTTTTATTCTAAAGAAAAGACAGAACGGTTTTGAAGTATGCTTTTGATCTGGGTGAAGGCCTTGTGCCAGTTTCTAGTCAAAATCTGTCTTCCTCCTATTTGATCTCTGCGTCTTTGAGTTGGACAAAGAACAGCTTGAGAGGTAAATTTTCAACAGAAATAAAGCCTCCCACTGACTCAGGAGTAGGGTGTCCTGGAATACTATCCAATCGCTGCTTAGAATCAAAGTGTCCAGATGAAACATTCTTATAATGAGCATTGTTTGTAGTTTGCTTTTCACCAGTGTAGGTCCCGTGAAGTTTGGCAATTTTGGGAGTTGCAACCTCAGCTCAGACAATCCACAAACAAGGTAGACTTGTTCCACCGAGAGAGGGGGGGAGGGAGGGAGGGAGGGAGGGAGGGAGGGAGGGAGGGAGGGAGAGAGAGAGAGAGAGAGAGAGAGAGAGAGAGAGAGAGAGAGAGAGAGAGAGAGAGAGAGAGAGAGAGAGATGGTAAATGAAAATGCTGAGAAGAAAAGCAGGTGAGCATCTATTATTTAATTGTGAAATATTTTTTATTCCATTTTTCTACAAAACCCTGCTTAGTGTATGGAAATGTTTGAAATCTGATTAGAAATTTCCATGTATTTCCAAAACATATAGGTACAAATAGATCCAAGCTCCCTTCCTTCTTTTGAATATAAGTACTACTAATTATATTAAAATAACAACCTTTGAGCCTTTAAGCACAATGAGTATTAAAGCTACTTTGGATTTACAGTGGGTTCTATTATAGAAATTCAATTCACAAAATTTGCCAGTGTTCTATTTTTATGGGCTTTTTTTTTTAAATGATTTACCAAGAATGTTCTCACTCCAAAAATGAATGATTTGAGCAATAGTTAGCAGTTTGCAATTGCAGGAGTTGAGTCGAGTGAGATTTTTAACACATTCCAAGGGACTTGATTTCCCTTCCATCTGATCATATTAATTTAATTCAGGAACGGGAAAAATACAGGGGAAATTATGTAGATTTTTTAAAAAACCTCCCACATACCTTATGGGACTCAGACAAAGTGTTGGACTAAGACTATGACTGTATGTTCAGTTCCAGGAATGGTCTCCTAGAACACATTTTCAGAGAGGGACAGGGAGTTAAATTGAAATGTAATGTTCTTCTAGCTAAAAATTCTATTCCAAACATAGATCATGCCTATGAAAAAGCAATATTATTAAACCTACGTTAAACCATGATGATTAAATGTGAGCTATGAATACCCTAGCTTTTGAGGGGAAAGTGGGGAATGACAAGGATAGTATTTTCATAATGAGCACAACAGACAGTAGTGAAATATAAGAAACTTTGAATAAAAATCTGCTTCCATTGGAAAGCAGCTTCTAATTTTTGTGATCCCACAATGTTGAAGAGAAGATTCAATTCATTTCTGTTTCCTAATTTTAAGGAATTCTTGTTCCCTCCTTCTTCTTGATCTTTGGTGAGATTAGAGGGTCCTTATAGGGCCATGATGGCGAACCTATGGAGCCGTCACCCCAACTCAGGTCCGCCACATATGTGCGCACGCCACCCATAGGCCAGCTGATTTTTGAGTCTCTGCCGCACATGCAGGAGAAATGCGCACATGCATGGAGGGAGCACTACGCTCCCCCTGTACCCTGTTTTTGGTCCCAGGGGGCTTCAGGGAGGCCTACTAGGCTCAAAAGGTGCTGTGCAGCGCATCCCCCTGTGCCCCGGTTTTGGGCTCAGGAAGATTCAGTGAAGCCTGCTAGGCCCAAAACAGGATGAGGTTGGGGGAGCAGGCGAATGCACAGGGGGCACAGGAAGTGGTTTCACACATGCATTGCATTATGGGTGTGGGTCAGGGGTAGGTTTCAGATCTTGTTCCAACTGGTACGGTTGAAACGGGCCCGGCATTATCCACATGGACGTGCACAGTGCGTGCATGCATATTATTGTCCAGCGATGCCTCTGCTAGCCTCCACGATGCTCCAACTGCTTAGTGGAGCATTGCGCAAGCACTGTACATGCTCTGCGCATGCGTGTAAGCGCCGAAGACTTTAAAGACTGGTAAGGAGCATGGGCGGGCAGGCAGATGGGCCCTCCGGAGCACTGTACCGGAGCGGTACCCAGTGCTCCAGGCAGGCTCCGGTATGCCTGTACCAGGGCGTACCGCCTGCAACCCACCACTGGTGTGGTTGCATGCACATGCACTCTCAGTACATGAAGACAAAGGGGTTAGCCATCACTGTTATTGGGGAATTCTAGCCTGATCCTTTCCAAACTTCCTCTGTGCAAGCCTACAAGAGCAAGCAGAGAGGATATTAATAAGACTCTGTCAGTTTTGCAAGGGACCACCTCAGAGAAAAATGTCAGCTACTGTGGGTTTTTTTCATTCATTTCCTTTTGTGTAAAGGAGGTAAGGATGAGGGGATTTTGATTGCTGCCAGACCTATGCCAACCGGAGTAGCAGAGCAATGGATGACATCTTTTGCTCTTCTTCTGAATTAGTAGAAAGGAAGTTATCTGTCTCTCATTTTCAAACTGCTTTGAGTCCTTTTTCAAAATAGTCCTTGCTCTCTTCTCAAACACACATCTATTTCTGACCATTTCTCTACTAACAACCAATATATGATTATAGTAGGCGTTCAAAAAATGCCAGTGTGGAAAAGAACCCTGTAGTTTCACTTTGCACTGCTTTAATTCTAAATGCATAAATGGTAAGTGAATGAGAAGCACAACAGCTTTAAGGATCTGTGCAACAGACTAAAGTAGAAAAACAGGAGACAGGATGTGGGAAATCCTGTGCGCTCACTATCTTTTTTTTAAAGCACACAATTAGAATGCTCTCCTTGCGATACTTTTAGAAATCTATTTGCAGCAGCACATATAAATATACTGCCAAAAATGAAGAGGAAAAACAGATGTAGGCTTCCTTCAGATAATGGTTATGGGGAAAAAAGTAGCACAAAATAAATGTTTAAAAAGGAACAAAAAATAACTCAGTCTGGGACCTGATGTTATTCTACTTCTTAATAGCAATAGCACCTAGACTTATATACTGCTTCACAGTGCTTGTACAGCCCTCTGTAAGCAGTTTGTAAGAGTCAGCCTATTGCCCCCAACAATCTGGGTCCTCATTTTACCCACCTCGGAAGGATGGAAGGCTGAGTCAACCTTGAATTGCTCAGAATCGAACTCCTGGCAGTCAGCAATGAGTCCTTCAGTACTGCATTCTGTGTCACCATCAGTTGTAGCAATAGCAATAGCAATAGTAGTTAGACTTATATACTGCTTCATAGGGCTTTCAGCCCTCTCTAAGCAGTTTACAGAGTCAGCATATTGCCCCCACAGTCTGGGTCCTCATTTTACCCACCTCGGAAGGATGGAAGGCTGAGTCAACCTTGAGCCGGTGAGATTTGAACCGCCGAACTGCAGCTAACAGTCAGCTGAAGTGGCTGCAGTACTGCACTCTAACCACTGTGCCACTTCGGCTTGTAGGTAGTTTGGCGGCCTGGGTCACTGGAACCGGCAACAACCCAGGCCTGCCATGCCCATGAACCAGTTCCTCTGACAGCACTGGTGGCACCATCTTATTTTTGAGTTCTGCCCATGCGCAGAACAATTTTAATTGCACTGTGTAGGCACTCACAGTGCGCCTCAAGCACATACAAAGCACACACATGAGCAAACCAGCAGTAGTGCCTGCCAGGACCCACTCCTGGTCACCATGGCTCAGAATTAATATATTCATATGATTCTGAAATAGAGAGGAAGATTGGGAGGAGCCAAAGAACTCACTATCCTCATCTTTTTCAGGGAGGCTGGGACAATTTGAAGTACTCATCAATTAAAATTACTAGTCCAGCCTTCCTTAACTGTTGGCAAAGCTAAGGAGAATTGTAAAGTAAGGTAACAGAACTCTGTGACATCATTCTGGCCACATGACGGCGGAAATGTCTTCAAAACAGCGCTGGCTCAGCGGCCTTGAAATGGAGATGAGCAACGCCCCCTAGAGTTGGCAACAACTAGTGGAGTAAAATTTGCATGGACTCCTCATAGTCTTCAAAAGGATCCCTTAGTCATGGGGTCTTTGAATAGCCAATCAGGATTCAGAGAGATCCACTGTCTTAATTTATTTTCATTTAGCCCCTTGTTTTCTAATTTGGATAGGAAGGGGTATAGAAAGAATGAGGAATCTATTTTTCCCTTTTGATGGGAAGTACCACAACAGATTTAGTTGGACAAGAAGGCTACTTATGGGTGTTGCTGATGTCAGAAGCTTCACTATTAATTATGTGACTGGGAATAACCTCTAGGACTTTCAATTCCCCAAGAAAAGAAAGGCAGCATATACAAATATTTGAAGGAGAGGTGTGTTTTAAAGTAGCAGGTTTTATAATGTATATAAGGAACAGGGAGTAATTCTAGCCAGTGCATAAGAATATATTTATTTTGTTTAATTTATGCTTATAATGCTGATTCATGAGAGATGCGAAATATTGCTGTTCACAATGATTAAAGTAACAGTCCTCTTCTGTGAAACACGTTTTATTTCTGAAGTTATAAAAAAATGTCTTGAGATTTTTCCTACATTGGTTTGTGAAATAGATGTTATTTCATTTTTATAAAAAAAAAAATTATCAAATTTCTACCCTGCCTTTTTCTGCACTGCCCATCTCACCTAAATGACTCTTGTAAATTGCAAGATAATCCTATATATATTTTCTTTTAAAAATAGTTGTCTACCTATGTTCATGATTGATATCTGCTAAGAACCCAATTGTCCCTTTAGGGCAAGGCATTTCATTTCACAAATCATTCCATTTCACTCTTGCCATCTAGGTGAAATTGTTATAGAACTTTGCAATGGCTTAGAATGTTGCCGATATCCAACTTGCTTGAAACTTCGAGGTTTATCAAGATGGCAGGTGTTTTTTTTTTTCTTGTGTGCTTTTTAACTGATTTGAGGGTCATATTTATATCAAGGAACACTGAACATCCAGTTTCAATACTGAATGAACAGAGCAGCAGAGGTCAAGCAAATTTTACCTCAGGGAATAGCTCCTGTCTTATGGTAGTGTCTCAAGTCTGAGGTATAAGCCTTGCTAGTACATCAGGCATAAATTCTCTTTACATGGTAATAAACTCAAAAGAATACCCTAAAAATGAAATATAAAACAAATTTTGAATAAATAAATAACTTGGCATACTGTTAGTGGACTAGCTTCCAATTCCATGGGCAGCCTGAGATGTCATATTATTATATCATATTATATTATTAAATGTTTACATCAATTCATCTTATCATCAACTCCTAAAAATAATCATTGGCTCTTCTGCTCTCCATACACCATATTTGTACCTTATCCATCACTTTCTTCTCCTTTTCTCTTCCCCTCTCTACTTCATTTCTTCCCTCTGTCATCCTTCCCTTCTCTACTTCCCCTTCCTCTCTCCTTCTCCTCTCTTCATAGTGTTTTATGGCATTGTCTAAGTGGTTTTCAGAATCAGCATGTTGTCCCCAACAATTTTGGTCCTCATTTTACAGACCTCAGAAGGTTAGAAGGCTGAGTCAACCTTGAGCCAGTGAGAATTGAACTGATGGCAGTTAGCAGAGTTAGCCTGCAATGCTGCATTCTAACCACTCTGCCACTTGGGCTCTGTTGTTTTATACCTCTCCTGTTCAACCTTCAAAAGTCAAAGAAATGGGTAGGAAGACTCTGGGAATAGAACCTATATTTGTGTCTGCATCTTTTTCTTTCTTTTAGCTCTCACTACCAAAAACTCTAAACGCGTTTCTGCCATTTTGTGCCTGCCTGGATTTATGCAGCACAGTTTATAAGGTATTTGGATTCTAGAATTTCCTGCTCTCAGAAAAAGGGACAAGGAAACATTTTATGACTTGAATTACGACAGATTTCTTTTGTTCTCACCTATCTGTTCTCCTTCCTATCACTTGAAATGGGAGGGCCATGAGCAATATAAATAATCAGAGGTGCCTGTAGGATTAATGCTTTGGTCAAAATAACAAAATGAACATCATGGTGTTGTAACATGGATTCTGCCAATTTTGTATGTCCATGTAGTGTCACGACATATGTACAAAAGGGGCAGAATTTGTGTTGCATGGCACGAAGCTGATTTCTTCATTTGTCCTTCATTCCCTGCACCCACCAGGATATCTCAGTAATATATTCTTTTAAAATCCAAAAATCTGGCAGCGATAATGAAAAAGAGTAATTTACCATTTTGATCAGAAAGGATGTTTGGTAGTATCCAAGAAAGATAGTACCCAGGTTAAAAAAAACCTCAATTTATCTGTAAAAAAATATTGTAAATTAATGTATCCATTGGTGGGATTCAAATAATTTAACAACTGCTCTAATGACCAGATGTGTGTATGTGTGTGTGTGTGTGTGTGTGTGTGTGTGTGTGTGTGTGTGTATCAGTGGTCATGTGACTGGGTGGGTATGGCCAACTCAACGTCACTCACATTAATGGGCGCTTCGCCTTAGCTGTTACAATGTAATAAGGGTTAACCTGTAGGCTGGGCAATAAAGATTAGGCTAGAAACAACACCAGAATGTTTCCTTCCTGCCTTCCTTACAGGATTAGCCCTGTAAAGTGGAAAAAAACAAAAGGAGATTTCTTCCAACAACCAGTTCACCGGACTGCTTAGAAAGTTAACAACTGGTTCTCCTGCATAGGTGAGAACTGGTTGAATCCCACCACTGGGTGTATCTGGGCAGCATGGTGGTTCAATAGTTAAGATGCTGGGCTTGTCAGCTGGAAATCCAGCAGCCCAGGTTTGAGGCCTGACCACTATGTGATAGGGTAAGCGCCTGTCCTTGCCCCACCCACCCATCTCCTGTCCATTTAGCACACAAATGTACCACTAAGTACCACTTAGGTACCACTTCAGGGGAAGGTAACAGTGCTTCATGAAATCATGCTGGCCACAGGACCCTGGAAATGTCTTTGGAGAGTGCTAGTTCAGTGGCCTTGAAATGAAGAGGAGCACCATTTACTAACCATTGGCAATGGCTAGTAAAATAAAATCTGCGGGGATTTCTTTCCCTTTTTTATCTTGTATCTCTCCAGGAAGCATATTCCAAATTTGGGGTTTCATCATAGAGATCCTTATGCACATGTCTTTCTTGCTATTAACAAGATAGAAAAAATAACTGCACAGCTTTTTCCCCCCATCATGATTTGCAGTAGAGAAAAAAATAACTTGTTTGACAACCTGCAGGGCTGTTCCCATTTCCCTGTACTTAATACAGTTCCAATTGTAACTGAATAAAGTAGGGAGACTCATAATTTCCATTAAATAGTCAGTTAGATAGTCCAATTATTTCACTTGGTATGAGTCAGATTCCAAAGATCCACAGATCACATGATTACATTACTTATTACATTTACACATTATACCCTTTGCACACCAGATGTCTATGTCACTATATTTAAATATTTATTCAAAACATCATAACCCAAGAACAAAGGAGTAAAAGGAGCACAATAAAATATGAAACTAGCACTAGAATAAGGGAGTGATCTAATACAAATAGGAAGAAAAGATACAAATAGAGCAAGGGAGGGGTTCCATCTCATTCACAGGTTGGTGTTTCACCTTAGATGTGCTACTGCCAAAAAGGTTTTATCTGAGATACCCACCAATGTAACATCTGTAAGTGACAGGACACACCTGCTGCCAATTACCTCCCACAGACCCATTAGATCTCACAGGGTTGGCCTCCTCCGGGTGCCATCTACCAGCCAATGCCACCTGGCTATTACCTGGGGGAGGGCCTTCTCTGTGGCAGCTCCAGCCCTTTGGAATGAACTCCCCGCAGGGATTCGGACCCTCACCTCTCTCCAGGCCTTCCGAAAAGCCGTCAAAACCTGGCTTTGCCAGCAGGCCTGGGGGTGATGAGTTCCCTCCCCTCTCGACATGTATGGTTGTGCGACTGTTGTCTACTTTTATTATTTGCATTTTGTCTTTTTATGTTCCCCTTGTTCCCCCTTGAATTGTTCGCCACCCTGAGTCCTCCCGGAGAAGGGCGGCATACAAATAATTAAATACAAATACAAAATACAAATACACCGTACCATAATTGGAGTTCACAGGCTTGTTCATATCAAAATAGGCAGTCTTACAAGTTAGCTTGTCTGCAAACTCTTTATGGAAGCATAAAATATAAATAGTCTCTTCATTGTGTCTGGTTATAAAGTAGAGGACAGCAAAAGTATTCCAAATCCCGTTTAGTGTCATCTACTTAAATCTAGCTGCTACATTTTTCAGGAACTGTAAATTCCAATTACTTTTCAAGGGCAGCTTCATGTAGAGTGTCATCTAAAAGAAGCTTGAAAAAAGAATATGGCTGGTAATTTAAAAAAACTGGGCAAGCAATTCCCAAAATTAGGAATGCTTCCAATTCTCTTTCAGAAGAACTGTCCAACAGTTAGAATAGTTTATACCTAATTTCAGATCAAATTGTTTAAAAACAATATCTTCTACATCTCGTTAGGTCCAAGTCTTTATTTTATTTACTCAAGTCTATTTCCTCAGTATTTTAAGACAATCGGTTAGGATATTGCACCAGTTCAGCTGAAAGAGAGAGAGCAGGTGTTAAAATCATGTTTCCAGTGATCTTAGAATTATATCCTCAATGGATGCTGAAAGGCAAAGTAATCAAAACACAGCATTAAGAAATCCCAAGTACCAAAAGACAAGGAATTATGTGGTGAGTTCTCAAGCAGAACTAGATGATCACCTTTCGGAGATATTCTTGTGGATTGTGAGTTGCAGTATGTTAGAATATTTATGACTGGGAGAGACATGGTAACAAGGTCAACCAATGAATAGGCATAGCAACTAAGTCAGTCAATGAGACAGAGGTCGGTTGCTGCTGGTTCGGCCCAGATTGGGCAAACTATTAGTAACTGTGGTGGGAGGCTCCACCCATCGGCCCAGACACTTCTGCACAAGCGCAGAAGCGTCATGCAAGCAAGCGAGCACATGCACGCGGACAAGCAAACCAGTAGTGAAAAAAATTAGAAACCCACCACTGCAATAGGAGCTTAAACAGATCTGAGTCTGTGCAAAGAATCAAAAGTGAAATTACTCTGTCTGCTCTGAACCCTGAAATGAAACTAACTGTTCTCTCCTGCTTGTAATTTCTACCATGTTGAAAGAATCTACTATTGCAGAGGTGGGTTGCTCCCTGTTCGGCCTGGTTCAGCTGAACCAGTAGTGGCAGTGGTGGGAGGCTCTGCCCACCCGCCCAGATGTTTCTACGCATGCACAGAAGCATCGCACACGTACACAAGCAAACCAGTAGTAAAACAGGTACAAACCCACCACTGTATGGTTGGTATTGTACATTTATTCATCTGTTATTAGGTATATAAAGAAGTTAATGAATCCAGCTGAATCAGTTAGACGTGTGTACTTTCTGAATTTGATTTTTCTGCAACAAACTCTGACACACAGTTGAGCAATGTTTCTCAAACTTGGAAATTTTCAGATGTGTGGACCAACTCTCAAAACCCCTACCCAGCATTCCCTTCCCAGAATTATGGGAGTTGAAGTCCATACAAGTTAAATTATCAAAGTTGAAAAATACTGGATTAGATGACCTTCCAGGTTCTTTCCAACTATGATTCCATGACCCTACTTTCTGAGAACTCTCAGTCAAATAGAACTGAAAACTCCATGAAATAGTTTCTTTAATTTCAATATCTGCCTAATCCAGTGAGTCGATACTAAATTCTGCTAAAAGTTCAAGCAGAACTAATAAGTTCTGTTCCCCCCTATAATTTCCGTCATATGTTATCTATCAAGAGAAACAAACTTAGTATAGTAAGTGTACAAACTCCCCCAAGTTAAAGTCAAGAACAGTGGTTAGAGTACAGTACTGCAGGCTACTTCTGCTGATCACCAGCTGCCAACAGTTTGACAGATCGAATTTCACCAGGCTCAAGGTTAAATCAGCCTTCTATCCTTCCAAGGTGGGTAAAATGAGGACCCAGATTGTTGGGGAAAATATGCTGTCTCTGTAAACCACTTAGAGAGGGCTATTGCTATTGCTATGATATGCTATATTAAAAGAATCTCACTGTATTTTATAAAGTTCAGAACTTTTATAAATCTATTGCACTTATTTCTACTTATATTAGTGCTTTTGGAATATTGTTATATCAACAATGATTTTTCTTATTTCATTCCCACAGAATCCGTGGGACCCAGCAAGACAAACCTTTTGGACAATATTCAAAGATTTTTCTCTTGCTTTTTCAGATTATAGATTATACCTTTCTTAGGGCAATGTAAAGTGTGATGAGTTGTATTTACCTTCTGGGGGGGGGGGGAAATCAGGTATATTTAGCTCAGATTTAAAACAAACAGCATACAGAGATACCCAATATCTGGAACAAATTCTTCAGTGATTTTAGTCATGTTTTCAACCTAACAATGCTTTTAAAAGGAGCCAATTGACTTCAGACCTTTAATTATCATTTGCCTGTCAAAGAGAATCTCACATGTTCAACCTGATGGTATTAAATGGGCATAAGTCTCATAAGAGTTGAGAATGTGATAATTATAAAAATTGATAGTTAGCCATTATGAAACCTCTGGTCGTTCAGATGTTTTATCTTTAGGGTTTGGTTTTTGCACAGCATGTTTCAATCTTCTATCCATCTTGCCTTTCATACAGGAGACATGCAGTCAAGGAGCAGAGTCTATTACCAGCCTTCACCCTTCTTCACAGAGGCTGCTTTATGACTTAATTTCTCTCTGTCTTCTCAGCTGATGTGCTACAGTGCTGTTCAGTGGAATGAGGCATCAGATGTGAGCGTCATGCTTGCAAGAGTAGCAAGAAGAACAGAAGCAGTGCAGGTAGCAGAAGTAGTAATAGTAGGGGTATAACTATATTGTCTGTTCTTATGATATGGTTAGAGGTCTTACACCAAGATAGGCCATCATCTATTAAAAGCCAACAGCATCTACAACAACTCTTCTGAAGACTCCAGAAATTCCCTTTGACCACAGATGTGACCTGGCAACCATACATATCAGAGAAGGGTTTCTGATGGAGGGTTTCCCTCCTTCCCCCCAAGAGAGCCACCTAGCATCTGCATTAATGTATGCGGTTAGAGTTCAGTATTGCAAGCTACTTCTGCTGCTTGCCGGCTGCCTGCAATTTAGCAGTTCAAATCACACTAGTCTCAAGGTTGACACAGCCTTCCATCCTTCTGAAATGGGTAAAATGAGGACCCAAATTGTTGAGGGCAATATGCCGACTTTGTAAACTGCTTAGAGTGGTGTGTAAAGCACTGTAAGGTGGTATATAAGTCTAAGTGGTATTGATATTGCTATCTACATGCACCTTTGACTCTGAAAGAATTAGAAATAAATAGCTAAAAGTCATCCTCATTTATAACCACATTTGCAGCCGGCAATTTGGTCATTAAGTAAAGTGATTGCTAAATGAGCCATGGTGGCACAATGGTTATAATGTAGTACCGCAGGCTACTTCTGCTGACTGCCAGCAGTTCAGCAGTTCAAGTCTCACCGTCTCAAGGTTGACTCAGCCTTCCATCCTCTGAGGTTGGTAAAATGAGGACACAGACTGTTGGGAGCAATATGCTGACTCTGTAAACTGACTTACAGAGGGCTGTGAAGCATTGTGAAGCAGTATATAAGCCTAGGTGCTAGTGCTAAATAACTCTGTGATTGTACTTATAACCTTACTCCAGTTTTCCTTTGCTTTACAGACCTGTGAAGGTTGGAAATCCAAGAATGGGTCACAAAGTTACTTTGCCATGACCATTTGCAATGGTAAGGGGTCACTAAATGAGGCAGTTCCTAAATGAGGAGTACCTGTATTGTGCATTAGTAGGCTTTGAATTGTTGTATACCTTTGACAATGTTTTAAGCCAGGGGTACCCAACCACCAGGTCATGGCCCACTACTGAGCCATGGCCTATTTGCCAGTGTGCATTTGCACGCAGCTTGACTTGAGTGAGTATCAGGCTGGTGCATGTGCATACATGCACGCAGCTCAACTTGTGCAAGTCGAGTTGCGTATGCATGTACATATGCTCTGGCCCACTACTTGCACATGTTGAGCTGTGCATGCGTATACACTCGCCAACCACTCACGTGGCCTCATCCCCCTATCCCCACTCCACTGGGCTGCCAAGCCACATTGCTTAAAGCAGTGGGGGCCACTGCTTTAAGCAATCCATCAAAGTTTTAGAGAACTACTTTAGAAGGACATCTTTGGTAATTTTATTGGCCAGAAAATGCTTCTGATAGGTTCAGGGAAACTCCTGGAAGTACCAGGTAGACCCTGCAGCAGCATGAATCATCTCATTGCTGTACTTTAAATAATGTTGCCTCATGGAAGAAAACCACAGTCATTTCCTACAAACCTATTGTGTAGTGATATTGCTACAGCACCTTAGTGCAAGTAGTCCTCAATTTATGACCACAATTAGGAACAGAACCTCCATCCCTAAGTGATGTGGTCATTAAGTGAGTTATGGCCAACTTTATAATTTTGGATGCAGATGTTAAGCGAAACACATGATTGTTAAGCAGATCTAGCTTTCCCCATTAACTCTGCATATCTGAAGACTCATAGGATCACATGACCCCGGGATATTGAAACCATGGTAAATACATGCTGGTTTCCAAGAGCCTGAATTTTGATCATACAATTGCAGGTACACAGCAATGGCTGCAAGTATGAAGTTTGACCTAAGTCATATTTTTTTACACACAATCATTGGGTCATTTTCAATTCTTGGTAAAAAGCAGGGAAATAGGAGAAATAGCAATCACGTTGTCTCAGAGTCTTGCTTTGTCTTGATTCTATTTTTCTAGAGAAAGCGCTCCAACCAATAGAAACTCTATATGAGGTCAGGTCAAACTGACAATTATTAATGAAAGTACTTATATTATATGAATGCTTCAAAATTGGTTTCTGCCCTTGATGTATTTTCTTCATGATATTTTACTGTATCTGTTCATATTACTTTCTTCATGGGAGTTTATTGATGGAGTATGGCAGAATCTGTGTAAGAGAGGAGTAGTACTTAGTTCTTGGAACCACACATGCTTTGGATCATTACAAAACCCTGAAACTCTGTGTGAAAGGCAGCCCTTACGTACATAAGTCAATACGTTACTTTAGGTGTCCAAGGTAATTGGCAACAGATACACTTTTAACACTAGGAATCTCTTTTCAAATAAGTAGCAGGGGAAAGGAAACAGATGACATAATCATAAAACTCTGCTTGGATTAAATTTAGTATAGCAATTGATTTCAACCCAACCTAATAAAAATAGATACAAGGAGGTTATGTGATCTTTTGTGATGATGAAGAAATGGAATGTATGTCCCAAAGGTGCTTTTTCAAGAGGCAACTGGACTTTCTAGTATGCAAAATTAATCTGCCTTATTTGTTCGTCAAGAAGTTGGAGCTGTGCTTTCTGCAGGATGTTTTCTGCCCTGCGCCCCTTTACTGTTAAACACAGGTGCAGCCTGTTGGGGATGAGCCTGTGTTGTCTGCATCTCAAGCGGAAGCACAAATGGTTCCTATAGTCTGCAATTTTTCCAGAAATCCATTCATACTCAAAGGGTATTAGGAATGGATTTCCAGAAATCCTTTCATTCAAACGGTGTTCATCCCAAGGTGCATCGCTAAATGTTTATGGAGATTCTCAGTCATCCAGGTCATGGTTGTCCCAAAGGTGCTTTTTCAAGAGGCAACTAAACTTTCTGATAGCCCAGTTGCCTGTTGAAACTGTGGGACAACTATGACCTGGATGACTGAGAATCTCCATAGACAAGTAGAATGTATACACCAGGGACATGCAGATACATACATACACTGGCGCAGGCTGAAATTATAAACTGATAAACCACTGATGCCATAATTATAAACACAATACTACAAAGAAGGAAAGAAGGAAAAAGAAGGAAAAAGAAACTTAGTCAAGGTAAAGAGGGGCAACTCTGAATTCTTAACAGTGAGTAAAATATCTTTATTCTTTATTCAAACTAGGTATAACAGAACTGAGTTTTTGAGAAGTAATTAATCAGCTTCCCATTCCAGTCTCCCTAGGAAATATCCTGATACTAGACTGGACATCAAACTCAGAATGTCCTGGGAGAGAGAGAGATTGTTCAGCTATTAGTTCTTGACTATTGTTCTATCTGACAGCAGATCTGTACCCACATATTCTGCTGAGGAACGACTGACCTATTTGTTTCATGTAGCAGATAGAAGGTAGATGATCATATGAGGCTTACTGGAAGATTAAATAGATGCATGAATTGCCGATGGTGAAGACTCCGATTCTATACATGCAGTATCTTCTGAGAGGCATTGCCAACGGTAATGCCATTAGGCTGCACTCCTATAGTGCTAGTCCCAGGTAAGTGCCACTGAGATCAATAAGAATTACTTCTGGATTGACATTGTGGAAGAAATGCTTAGTTTGTACTAATATTTCATTTGTTCCTGACATTTAAACAATGAGCTTACTGTTTTCTGTACTCTACGAAATTGGCTGATCTTTACACAGGCTCCCTGAGCTTGAGAGTGGAACTTGATAATATTATTTTATATGATTTTTTTTTGGGGGGGGGTTAATAATAGCTGTGTAATTTTTCAATACAATGATAAAAACTGCTGCAATGTTTCTTGATTTTTGGCTCTGCTACGTTGTCAGAAGTCTTGATTTGTGGAAAAATGCTGATTCGTGTTTTCATTTTTTATTTTGTGGTCTCCTTTATTACAGAGGTTTAAAGAGCAGGAAAGAAAGAAAGAATATTAATTACTTTTGGAATGCAGCATTGTACATTTTGAACAATACCATTTGTGCTCCCCTGATAGCTTCATCACTTTATTAAAACAAGTATATGCTCACTTAGCGACCTTTTGCCATTGTCATCTTGCCAGTTCACATTGCTTATTTGCATAAGAAATATACCCTTTTACTAAAATGAAAAAAAAAGAAGTAGAATGTAATGGGAAAAGGACAGATTTATAATTATTGCCTTTTCCTATCTATTTCTCTCTCTTTTTATAAAGAAAGTTGACAATAACCCACATGCTCAAGAATCATTTCCTTTGAATAGGCCAAAGGTCTGAATTTCTATAGAAAATGATAGAACTGTTCAGGACCAAAATATACATGTTCTTTTTTTTTTAAGTCTTTCATCTTCAATGACTAGACTAGTAATGTACATCTCAGAGAGCATTGGCAATAAAATACATTGATATTAATATATGACAGATTTGCATTCTGTTCATGGTTAAATGCAAAGCTGAATATTTCTACTGGAGACTTGCCCCTACTAATTACGCTGGGATTATTCATAAAAATGAGAGTTTGATGAAATATTAAAGTGCTGGAATATTAATCTTTACTACATATCTGCCAGAAATAAAGTGACACGGGTACATATGCATTCACAACATGCATCAATGAGTGCATGAAACTTGCATGTTGCTTTGTACTCCCATAAGCTGCTGAGAAACTGTGCAGGTAGTAGAGATGATAAATTAGAGGCATTTACTGCTAGAGATCCAAAATTACATAATGTTGCATAATTATATATATATATATATATATATATATATATATATATATATATGTATGTATGTATGTATGTATGTATGTATGTATGTATGTATGTATGTATATGTGTGTATATGTGTATATATGTGTATATATGTGTATATATGTGTATATATATGTATATGTATATGAATATGTGTATATATATGTGTGTGTGTGTGTGTGTGTGTGTGTGTGTGTTTTGTGCTGATAAATAAATAAAGGGAGACTAGTATAGATCTATTTCAAGCTATTTAGCTCTCATCAGCTAGCCATACCCTTAATGGAATTTGAACCTGGGCTATATGGCATACTAGGCACACCAGGCAGAAATCTTAGCCATTAGGCCACAGGCTCTTATCCGTTATCAGCGATGGCTAGCTGATGAGAGCTAAATAGCTTGAAATAGATCTATACTAGTATCCCTTTATTTATTTATCAGCACAAAAAAAAACCCCCCCAAAAATAACACAAATATAACAAAGGCAACAGTAAAAATATTGGGTTTCTGTCGTGATGGACTCTTGTGACGAGCCGATTGACAGATGATGGAAGCAGTTAGCTTCCTCCCATAATTAGGGCTTACCAGGGGTTGTAAAAATCTAATATATATATATATATATATATATATATATATATATATATATATATATATATATATATATATATATATATATATATATATATATATATATATGTTATATTTGTGCTGATAAATAAATAAAGGGAGACTAGTATAGATCTATTTCAAACTATTTAGCTCTCATCAGCTAGCCATACCCTTACTGGGAATCGAGCCTGTGCTCTATTGCCTCTTAGGCAGATGTGTTAACCACTGAGCTACAGAGCTCGGCTCCTTATCAGCCAAGCCAGGGTGAAAGGTATATATTTAAAGTCACAACCCCTGGTATGCCCAAATATGGGACGAAGATCACTACTTCCATTCTCTGTCCTTTGGCTTGTCACAAGAGACCATCCAGACAGAAACCCAATATTTTTTTACTGTTGCCTTTTTGTTGCATTTGTTATATTTGTGCTGATAAATAAATATCAGCACAAATGTGATGAGCCAAAGGACAGAGAATGGAAGTAGTGATCTTCCTCCCATATTTGGGCATACCAGGGGTTGTGACTTTAAATATATACCTTTCAGCCTGGCTTGGCTGATAAGGAGCCGAGCTCTGTAGCTCAGTGGTTAACACATCTGCCTAAGAGGCAATACAGCACAGGCTCGATTCCCAGTAAGGGTATGGCTAGCTGATGAGAGCTAAATAGCTTGAAATAGATCTATACTAGTCTCCCTTTATTTATTTATCAGCACAAATATAACAAATGTAACAAAAAGGCAACAGTAAAAAAATCTTTCCCTTCTTATATATGGCTTTCCTTTGAGGTCTTGACAAATGCCATCTTATCCCACCTATCCATAGCCACTTCCCTGATTGCCTCTTTTGAAGACTTAATTTCCTCTGACATATTTATTCTCCTTTTCCTTATCCTGATCAGAGACTTGTTCCTGTTTCTTTTTTCTTAACATAGGATGGAGGGTCCTTAGTGTCTGATGATGTTACCCAGTTTGGGTAATAAAACATCTGCAAGAAAACAACCAAGCTGAGAGAGCACTAAGGACCCCTCATTTCAACCTGCAGTTACAAATATTCTCCTTTAAGATAGGATTCCAGAACTGTTTAGAATATACTCAGGGTATAGTCTAAACAGTGCTAACTATAGCTTCCTATAGCTTTAGTCTGAGGCAGCTTAAATTTGCCTTTGCCGTTTTAGTCGTCAATGTCATACTAGTGATTCATATTCAACTTGTCGCTGACTACAGCTTCACACTTACTACTACACAGTGAGTTTGATTCTTTCCCCCATGAAAAAACATTGCGTTTCTTTTTATGAATTACATTCAGTCATCTTTAGCGCTCCTCCAACTTATCAAGATAGTTGGTTTTGTTTTGTTTTGTTTTTTTTATAAAGTAGACATTTTACTTAGGTAAGTATCTGTAAAGGATTCTACTGAAAAGATATAGTGACATAACCCACTACTTAAGTTTTCCTGTTGCAATTACTTGAATATACTGTGTTTCCCCAAAAATAAGACAGGGTCTTATTTTCCTTTGACCCTGCAAAATAAGCACTTGGCCTTATTTTTGGGGAGGTCTTATTATTTTTGAGGTGCAGGTGATGAGTGTGGTCACCTCATGGCTGCTGCAGTGTTGCAATATTTTCGGGGATGCCTTATTTTTGAGGGAGGGCTTATTTTAGCACATGCACTCAAAAGCCCAATTGGGCTTATTATCTGGGAAGGTCTTACTTTCAGGAAAATAGGGTATTAAGAATTATTAGAGATATTTTGTTTTCCAATCAGTCACATTCATTAGCCAGCTTCATATATTTTGCTAGGGAGTAACAAGGTGCATTTATTTTTGGCATCACACAATGTATGAAATGAATTGTAGTTTGTAGATCAGGGGTGTCAAACTGAAGGCCTGGAGACCCGAACCAGCCCATGGGGTGCTTAGATCTGGCCCATGGGGCCACCCTGGAAACAGCAAAGGACCAGCCTGTGGTGCCTCTGTCAGCAAAAGCAGAGCTCGTGAAGGCCATGGACAGACCTCTTGAGCTCCGTTTTCACTGGCAGAGGGTTGCAGGAAGCCATCACAGCTAAAAACGAAGCTTGGGAGCCCGTTTTTTGCTGGCAGAATGCTGTGCTCCTACAGGTGCCCCTGACATGAATGGTCGAGATGGCCGCACCCATCCTGGCCATGCCCACTCTGGCCTCCGAGGTCAAACACAACTCTGATGTGGCCCTCAAAGAAATAGAGTTTGGCACTCCTATTGTACATCATTGTTGTTTGATGTTCACTATGATGTTTCAATCCAGATAGCTAGCTCATTGTATATGTTTTTGCCAATTTATTCAGAAGTGGCATTAAAATAATTTCAAGGGTTTTCTTTTTATAAACATTAATATTACAGCAGTCATCAGTTTTCAGTTCTTTGGGCCTCTAGATGATACCTGGAACATTTGTTATGATTTCATTTGAACATCTTCAAAATCACATTTGAGTCCTTAAAACTTTTGATTGGATACCATTGGGGCTTGGAGATTTATTTGTTCTTTTAGCTTGTCAATAGACAATGTCCTCTAAGTCTCTTCTTATTCAAACCCATAGTTGCCAGATCACTAGAGATGAACCTCATCTCTCATGGTTTCTGGAAGAAAAAATCATTTTGGAGACAATATAACATTGTGTTCATCCATCCATCCACCCATATACGGTTGTACAGTATCTCCAAGGGTTTTGTAGTACAATGGGATGAGGGTGGTTTGTAGGTTACATTTTAGTTCTGGTACTTGAAATATATTAGCAAGAAAAGAGAAAAAAACCAAAGACTTTTGGGTTCCCCAAGACTTGGGGGAAAAAATGGAACTCTGATGTTATATATGCTGACGGCAGCAAGGCTACTCTACACACAGAAATGGAAGGTCACCTCAACCCCCACAATGGATGAATGGCTGCGAAAACTGAGTTAGCAGAGATGGCTAAATTGACTGCTCTGATTAAAAAAACAACAACCCACAAACACTTTTACTTTAATTTGGAAACCACTTCTGGACTTTGTGCTTGAGGTGGAAAAAGATGAAACTTTGATCTTACTGATTTGTTGTTACAGAAACTGTTAGTTTCTACTATTATGAAAAAGTAAAAAGTTGAGAGTAATTCCTAATTTTACTGCACCAAAAGAGTTGGAAGTCAGTGCCTTTTTTTTCTTTTTCCCTTCCTTTCCTCCACTATTCACTTACCTTTTTCCTTTCCTAACTTCCCTATATTTGCTTTTGTATTCTCTTTGTATGTTATATTATAAACATGTGTGTGTGTGTGTGTGTGTGTATGTATGTATGTATGTATGTATGTATCAGTGGTGGGATTCAAATAATTTAACAACCGGTTCTCTGCCCTAATGACCATCTCAGTAGGTGGGGCTCAGTGGTCATGTGACTGGGTAGGCATGGCCAACTCAATGTCACTCAGGCTGATGGACGCTTCGCCTTAGCTGTTACAATGTAATAAGGGTTAACCGGAGAGGCAGTTTCTGTAAGCAGGTCAATAAAGATTAGGCTAGAAATAACACTAGAATGTTTCCTTCCTGCCTTCCTTACAGGATTAGCCTTGCAAAGTGGGAAAAAACAAAAGGAGATTTCTTCCAACAATCGGTTCTCTGAACTACTTAGAAAGTTACCAACCGGTTCTCCTGAATAGGTGCGAACTGGCTGAATCCCACTACTGGTATGTATGTATGTATGTATGTATGTATGTATGTATGTATGTATGTATGTATGTATGTATAAAGAAATAGATTAGCAAGAAAAGAAAGTGATGTTCCTTATTTACAAAGAATTATTTAGTAACATAAAATCTTCATCCGCAATCCAAATTAATACCAACCACATTCTGGCAATCTCAGTGGCATGTTGAGTAGGTCTTAAGGTGCTATTCACATTAAATTAAATATTGTATAGATTTGTCACAAACAGCAAATATAAAAATTGGAATGCCTTGTTTTTCAGTGAATCAAGAATGAAATGCTGCCATAGTATTGCTTTGGGGGAGGGTTTGTTATTATGTCTAATACACAGAATACTGATGTAGGGCATGAGTCTAAAGAGTGACATTATTATTTTGAATAGCAATGGGGAATAAGTAGTTGATGCACTCTATGTGTGTGTGTCTGTGTGTGTTTATGTGTAACAAGTTTACATCATTGTTTTATAATGAAATCACCATCTTCTTCAGATTGAAGCAGGGGCTCTTTAACTGAAAGGAACAAATCCTGACAATGTCTTGTCCTTCCCAATTTGTAGCTTCCCAACTTGCAACAGATAGCAAATCTTGGTGAGTAAGTGAGTGACAGCTGTCAAAATGATCTCCCCAAGTCGAAATGAGTATTAAGGAAGATAGTGTATTCCGGTAAGTGGAAACTGCCTATCATAAATTTTTGCCTCTCTTATCACAGATACAGATGGCAAAGATAGCAAATCTTGACAGGGGAGTGACATCTATCAGCATGTCTTAGATATACCTTCGGTTTTCTAACTGTAGAATAATGCAATTTTCTTATTTTGCAGCTAGAGGCAAAACAGACTGGAAAGTATTTTTTTCTGCAGCAACCAGCATCAGGATGCCTTCCAGGTGTGTCTTTTCTTAACCATGGCCATACTGACTCAGATTCCTGGGAACTGAAGTCCAAATATTTGAAGAGGAAGCAGGTCAGAAGACTGTATCACAAGAATGGAATTTATAGCCATTTACCTTTTGCAAGGTTCATTTCCAACATCGATCGACCTTACTCTTTGAAGCTGAAGTGGAAATGTAGATATAAGACTGTATACAAATTTACCTGGGCAATGGTGAATCTAAGGAAAGATTTAGCATTTTGAGAATAATTAAAGATGGGACCAATATTATACATTTAATGCTTTCTTAATTTTTAATCACACCTGCAAATCTTTCAAAACAAGTTCCCCAAATATGTGTATATTGTACACAGCCAAAAGCACAAAACATTTAATAATGTGGCAATGGGACCCTGTGGTTCTTCAGATGTGGCCAAACAGTGACTCCCAGAATTTGTTAACTGGTAAAGGTTCCCCTCTCACATATGTGCTAGTCTTTCCTGACTCTAGGGGGCAGTGCTCATCTCTGTTTCAAAACCGAAGAGCCAGAGCTGACCAAAGACCTCTCATGTGGTCATGTGGCTGGCATGACTAAACACCAAAGGTGCATGGAATGCTGTTACCTTCCCAAAGTGGTTCCTATTTTTCTACTTGCATTTTTGACATTCTTTCGAACTGCTAAGTTGGCAGAAGCTGGAACAAGTAATGGGAGCTCACTCCATTATGCGGTGCTAGAGATTTGAACCATCGAACTGCCAACCTGATCAACAAACTCAGTGTCTTAGACACTGAGCCACTGCATTACACCTGCCCATATTGGCTGAGCTGCTGGAGCATTGCAACATGTGACAGTAACAGATTCTAGGTGATATTTAGGAAATGAGCCAGAAAAATTACCATGTAACTTCATGCATAATTAGTTAGATGTTTGTCCAGGGGATTCTGCATCCAGATAAATATGTGGGATTTCAAATTTAAGGCATAATCCAATATGAAGGAGAGGCTGCCGCATGAGGCATTGAATTCTGCTTTGCTAGTCATCAGAAGCTGAATGGCCATCTGTCAAAGATAATCTACATTGAGATGGAGTTGAATGAGATGGCCTCTCTAGACACTTCTGATTCTAGATTTCTGTGAAATGTGCAAATCTAAGTGCAAATACATTACAAGTAAACACATTCTTTCATGAGTTGTATTTAAGATATAAGGCTTTAATAAAGTCTTACACTTAGGCAAGAAAAACCAAAAGTACAAATATAGACTGAGTCAAACTAGGGTTAATAGCATTAACTGTGAGAGGGATCTTGGAGTCTTAGTGGACAACTAATTAAATATGAGCCAACAGTGTGCGGCTGCAGCCAAAAAAGCCAATGCAATCCTAAATTGCATTAACAGAGGGATACAGTCAAGCTCAAGTGAGGTACTAACAGCCCTCTATAAAGCCTTAGTAAGACCACACCTAGAGTACTGCATCCAGTTCCAGTCACCACACTATAAAAAGATGTTGAGACTCTAGAAAGAATGCAGAGAAGAGCAACCAAGATGATTAGGGAACTGAAGGCTAAAATATACGATGAATGGTTGCAGGGCATGGCTAGTCTAGTGAAGAGAAGGATCAGGAGAGAGATGATAACAGTATTCCAATATTTGAGGATCTGCCACGGAGAGGAGGGGGTCAAACTATTTTCCAAGGCACCTGAAGCCCAGACAAGGAATAATCGATGGAAACTGATCAAGGAGAGATTCAACCTGGAAATAAGGAGAAATCTTCTGACAGTGAGAACAATCAACCAATGGAACAGTTTGTCTTCAGAAGTTGTGGGAGCTTCCATCACTGGAAATTTTCAAGAAGGGACTGGACTGCCATCTGTCAGAAATGGTGTAGGGTCTACTTGGGCAGGAGGTTGAACTAGATGACCTACAAGATCCCTTCCAACTCTGTTAATCTGTAATCTGTAATCAGGTCACATAAGCAGTAGGTTACAGCAGAAGTAGCAAATTCTAACAGAAGTGATATCCATCAGTTAAGATTATATGTTTCATCTCTCCTGCACTAAATTAGTACCTTGTGTCCAGCGACTTCATTTGCTGATGCCTCAAAATGGTGATTCTAAATGCCAGGCCTTGATTCAGATTTTAATTTTTCTTTATCTAGTCATTAAAGCTATGGAAGAATAGCCCGGGCAATCATTTGAAAATAACGTTTTGCGGTGTGCCATTTTCCAGGTCTGCTGAACTACAACATTTTTCATCCCAAATGGTGTAGTTTTCTTCTTCACACTGAAAAGATGGCTTAAAATAAGCTGTGCCATTTATATTTTAACCTAAACTTTGTAAACATAGTGCTTATTTAGAGAATTTCCAGACTCCCCCAAGTGGATATCAGAGAAATGCAGTTTAGAAGAGATTATGAAAATAGGAATTCTCCAAGAAGTCGTTATGCATATGACTTTATGCTGTACACTTTCTCTTCTCTATCCCATGCCCACGAACAACCCCAAGGAGCTTCAGGGGGAAAAAACTTTTTTTAAGTAACAATCATTATCTGAGACATCTCTGGCAACCTTCTCAGATAAAACTTTGGGAAGGAGGAGGAGGATGGCCTACACTCTTCTTAGGACTAGGGACAATTTGTTTCTATAGCACCAACACATTGACAAAGGAATTACTTTTTCATTTCAAAGCCTAATTTAGAAATAATGAACTTAAGAGCTTTTTTTTTAAAAAAAAATAGAAATATATTTCATTGATTTTAATTGATCGTGTGCCATTAAGTTGGTGAAGAAGTTTAGGAATCACAAATAAATCTATAGGATCAACCTTGCTCTTTGAATCTTATATTAGTGCACCAATTGGCATGGTAACCAAGTCCATCCACCTTCCTGCTCTTTGTTATTTTCTTCTCTTTTCTTCCACCTTTCCCAGAATTAGACTTTTTTTTAGAGAGTTGCTAGAGGTAGGACAAGTTAAGCTTGGTCATTTGTGCCTTGAGTGAGAACTCTAGGTTTATGTGCTCGATGAGCCATTTGTTTCTTTGCTTGGTTATCAATTATATTTTTATGTATCTTCTCCACAATGAAATTGAAAGGTATCAATACTCAATCTAGTTTGTTCATAATCCAACTTTTACTTAACCTATTTATATGAA
Source organism: Thamnophis elegans (assembly GCF_009769535.1). Taxonomy (NCBI): domain Eukaryota; kingdom Metazoa; phylum Chordata; class Lepidosauria; order Squamata; family Natricidae; genus Thamnophis; species Thamnophis elegans. The sequence continues at coordinate 18,245,802 of NC_045541.1, read as the reverse complement.
TATATAAACATATACAACACACACATACATATGCATACACACACATATATCTATTCATATGAAAATAGCTAAACTGTATAAATGTCCATTCAAAGCTAAGGTATTCACTCACAAATCCTCACATTAAGAATTAATGCTTAAATGTCTGTAGATGAGTCTACAAAGCTTAGTGTAATCATGGTTTATTAAATGAGCTATAGCCAGAATATTGTGCTGAATCATAAAGTATAAATAGATTAACTACATTAAGACTGATCATACAATTACATGAAAGCTTATTTTCATATATGAACACAGATTAGTTTACACTTGATTTCAGCCATACATATCATCCTTGTTATCATTTTAATGAAATACATTTGTAAGGGTAGGATGTAGATATTCTGGACTATCACCAACTATGATACAATTGTGGATGTTATTAGGCTGTAAATGTGTTACGATGCCATGAAAGTATAGGATTAGAGGTGAGTAATTATCACTGTTGATTTTAAAGTCAGTATTTTAATACCATTGCTACCCTATAAACTGTACAAAATACAGTATAATTTAGAAGTAAGACCTTTTGATTTTTTACAGTTTGGTGTATATAAACAATAGCCTATCCAAATGATAAGTGATACTGAATATTATTACTATATTGTGTGAAATGATGGATTATTTCAGAAATAATATTGTAAAACATAGTGACTGTGAGTCTCTGACCTGTTTTGAATTATAACTCTCATGGACTTCGGCTTCAGTGACTAGAAACTGTAAAAATTGTATTCCAAACCACAAGTTTATCTACTCTTCTTATAAAGAATAATAACAGGATTCAAGCATTATTCTGCCCTATAATATGACCCATTTAATTTATGAATTATATAAACCCAGTTGCTGATAATATACAGTAAATCATGTAAGCGGTTAGCATTCAGGATGCCAATACTCAGATAACCGTCTTTTCTCAATCATACTTGGTTAAATAACAAAGTTTGCTACAATTTACCACCACCAGCTAACAATATTCTTGCGTGTAAACTATTTTGTTCTTTTACAATTACACTTCTTACCATCAGCAATTTACTTCTAAAATCTATTTCAGTTCTACATTTAATTTATAATTTTTCACTTTAGCGTTACGAATTTATTTTCATTCCACGCCAATCGCGAAAAAAAAGATTTCCCTCCCACTATCCATTCTCAAACATCAGCACAGAGTTCATACAGCGGTGTAACACAAGGGACGCAAGGAAAGCGAAGTGTGAAAAGTGTACAAAGAGAGGCAGAGACCAGTCTTGTACCCGCGCGTTTTAAAGACGCCGGGGAGAGTCGGCGTAGCCATCCGCTTTAACCAATTAAGCCAGTGTTTCTCAACCTTGGCCACTTGAAGATGTCCGGACTTCAACTCCCAGAATTCCCCAGCCAGCATTCGCTGGCTGGGGAATTCTGGGAGTTGAAGTCCGGACATCTTCAAGTGGCCAAGGTTGAGAAACACTGAATTAAGCCATCTTCAAATTACGAAAAGAAAAAGGAAAGGGGAAAAAAAGTCTTCGTAAATCCATTGAAGAAGGCGCGGTCCCCAGGCTGTCGGCTGGCTGTTATCGATCCCTTTAAGTGCCTGCTAATGCCAATAAAGTACGCTCAACCGGGGCGGCAAGACGGATGAGGCGCTGCTGGCAAGAAAAGGCTTTTTTTTTTTTTTCGCAAAGCGAGCTCCGGCGAGCAGAACTCGTTATAGACTCGAGAAGCGGATCATTGAGGGTTAACCCGGAGGAGGAGGAGGAGGAGGAGGAAGAGGCGGAGCGTGTCGGGGGCGGGGCGGGGAAACCCTATAAAAGAAGCCGGCGTGTGACAGTCGCGCGGTGGTGCTCTCAGTGAATGGGGCGCAGCGTTACGCTGCAAGCCTATTCGCGTGCGAATTGAATACCCCCCCCCTCAATTTATTACTGTATCTCGCGCTTCCTGGGACTGCCCCGCCCTCAGCTACCCGTGACATTTGGCTCTCCAGGGTTAAGATTTGACGTGAGGCGAATTCGGTCAAGCGCCTCAGGCGACACTCTGTGGGAAGCAGACCCCAAAATAAAAAATAATATTTTTTTAAAAAAACACCCAGAAACCACAGTCTTTTCAATTGTATTTTACTTCAAATTAGGTGGCCCTAAGATGCGCCTCACTACAGTATCTCTCTCTCTCGCTTTCTCGCTCTCTCGCTTGTCAATCCGGGTCTTGGGATGGTGGAGATGGCTAGCCAGCATATTTCGCTTTTATTTCTTCCTCCAAAAGGCAGCCCTTGTCGCAATTCTACGAGCAGGCAGGGTTTTTTTTAGAACAAAACGCACTGTGACTCCCTCGGCTTTCGGTTCTCAGGTAGACGGCCTCCCGACGGGGAGGCTCCATGTTGCTTTCGGGGATTTTTTTTTTTAAATCCCTCTTCCTCATATCTCCATCTGGGCAGCTGCCTCCTTGTGCAAAAATTTTAAAAAAAAATTCCTTCACAATCTCTCAAAAAGGGACCCGGTGCGGCTTTTCCCCCGAGCGAGGAGCTGGCAGCAGAGCTGCCCGCTTCCCCTTCCAAAGGGAAGGGAGCAGCTTGCGAATGTCACTTCGCTGGGGAAAAAAAGGGGGAATTCGCCGCCGCGGAGGGAAAGGCTTCCCTCCGCCAGCCAGCCAAAGACAAACGGTTGCCTTTCCCTTCTGTTCTGGGGGGAGGGGAGCCGAACGCCACCTTCCCTTTTATACCTGGCCAACGGCGGCAGCCCCTGCTAGGATAGGGATTGGGGGGGGTCCCCTCTCGGTTTCCCGCCCTGATTGCTCTTTCCCGAGGAGCGCTTGAGAACTGTGTGTGTGTGTGTGTTTTCCTGAAAAGGGGGGAGGAGACGGCAGCGTGTGACAGATGCACTTTCCTGACAGCTCCCAGCTCAGCCTAGTGGCTCCCTGCCATTGGCTCAGTGCAATGGAGCGGCAAGGCTGTGCGCTATAATAGCGCCATGCCTGCGAGAGGCAGCAGCTCAGACTCCTTCAGCGAAGCCAGGGAAAGATGCTGCTAATGCCGCTGCCGCCGCCGCCTCCCCTCTTCTTCCTTTGGCTGCTGCCTGCTCTGCGCTGACTGGAAAGAGACTGTGATGAATGCTCGCCGGCTCCTGCTGTAGCTAAGCTTGCCCGGCCTCTTGATCCGGCTCCCCGCCTTGAGAGAGAAAGAGAGAGAAAGGAAGGGAGAGTTAAACTGCTGCCTCTGCTATTACCGCCGCTTTTACTTGGGAGACAACAGCCGGAGGGAGAGCAGTACATGCCTCCGTGTATAGCTTGGTTATTCCCCGGATCAACCAGCTCCTTCGCCGCTTCCTGGTCTCAGCCAAGCCGGCCAAGTCCAATCATCTATCTCACCCCGGGCGCCTTGCAGCCTGTGCCTGGTCTGGCGCCTTCGGGGTGTATGGAAACGGCGGCAGCCCGCGAGGCCGCTGCTCCATGGAGTGTTATTACATTGTCATCAGCTCCGCGCATCTCAGCAATGGGCACTTTCGCAACATCAAGGGAGTTTTCCGAGGTCCCCTCAGCAAAAACGGCAACAAAACTCTGGTAAGGTGTTTGTTTCCTCCCCTTCCCTCTGTCTCCCCCTCTTCCCCCAAATTCCCCGCCGCCCCCTTTCGTCCTTTACATCTTCGTCTGGAGTACTCAAGATTCAGCACTCCAGAAAGCTGGACAGTTCCGAGCGGTGCGCTTTCCTAGAGAGAGTCTGTGTCGGTTTCTTGGAGATTTCTTTTCTTTTTTTCCTCCCCAAAGCAGAAACCCCCCAAAAGAAGAAGAAAATTGTTAGTTTGTACACGGGTTTTCCTCTCGGATTATTTCTGTTTCTATACATTCTTTCTAGATGGCACTTTGATTTGGGGGTAAGTGTAGGATAATCCAGTGAACTCTTAAATGGCGTTGAAAGAAACACTTAGTCCATTCCTACCCTCCTTACTCCTGAAAGGTAGCGTGCTGAACAAGCTGTAGTGAAGCTCTCTGGTGAAGACTTGGCATTCTGGGTTTACTTTGGTGAACATCAACACCGTCCAGTTTGAATTTAAGGGGTCAAGGTATTCGGAGAATAAAGGAAAATAACACAATGAGTTTTGGGCCACAATTCAAGAATTATGATGGGTGGAAGTTCAAAACATTCTCCCTCTCCCATGGTTGGTCAGAATTGGAAGATTTAAAACTGCTTCTGTATTTTCTCACAAGGGAATTATTTCGATGTTTGTTAAAGTGCTTTTAGGACACTGCTTCCACATCCTCTTATCAGGGAGTCATTCTCTATAAACTATGGTGGGACTTCTGAGTGCATGTAATGTAATAAGACTATTGGTCTCACTCTCTTGAGATGGCCTGAAATCAGAATGGAGGGAAGAGAACCCAATTTAAATGGGGTGTATGTGTGTGCGGGGTGGGTGGGGATGTATTCATGTTGCCAACCAAGTTCTTTGAAGTGTCCAGAACAATTGTAATTAGGGAAATAAATTCTCAAATCTTTTTGTCGTTCCCCCCCCGCCCCAGTAAAGCACTTAGAGAGAAACTTCAATAGAACAGATATAGGGATTAAGTTGTGGACTTCAGAGGGGACAGATAAAACTCAGTAATTAAACACAAGTTTTGCCTTTGAAAGGAACCCAGTTCCATCATCTGCATAAAAACCCAGAGACCCATTGCTGGCCCATTGCTGGCCAGAGGAAGCATTATGGAACTTCTATATATATTAGAACTTCCATAATGCTGGTACAGATTTGAAAGTAAGGTAGAACAATTTTGCTTTCTCATCACTTTTTCATTCTGAAAGTTTCTATAAGAACAAACTATAGGGAAATGCAATGCATATCTCACTTACAGGAAGATTTCTATAAGATTTACTAGCATTTACTATATAAATACAATGATTAAGAAAGCTTGTGGTAAATTCTAAATATTTGTGAAAAATATTTAAAAGTTTTGTGTGTGTCTGAATGACGTGTATGGTTTTTGGCACCCTAGATATTTCAAATTCTTTCCAGAGATGTTATCTACTTGAAATTATCTTTCACTCGTGTTATCAAAAGGGCAGAAATGAAATCTGTCAGGAGGACTGTGTGTATGTGTATGCATGCACATATGTATTAATTAATTAAAACTAAATGGTACAAAATATGCCAAAATGAGCATTAACTCTTAAGAGAAGCAATGGCAGGAATGATCCAGTATTTATATTCTGCTGCATTTTGTAATACTCTACCTAATTTCATTTAGACTATGCCAAACTTGATCATCTTTAGTATCTCATTCATTCATTATGAAAGTATATGATTTGCACAATTAATGCAACTCCATCTCTTTATGATGGCTATTATCATACACATAATGGTTAAATAGGAGGCCCCTATAAAATCACTGGTAAGTATTTCCTAGTAAATGTTCCAAGGTTAAGATGAACTCAAACTCCAGGTATCTATTGATAAATAGAGGGTGAACTATTGTGACTATTATTATCATTAATTTATATGCAAATTATACTTCATTCAATAGTGGAGGTTTATGTCATTAAGCTGACGTGGGTGGATGCTATTCTAAAAGTTATATTTGAATTCTTTTGAAATCTGTACAATGTCACATAGATCACATTCTAAACACATCTATTTTCTTCTGCAAAGCTAATGAAACTTCAATATTCATTTGCTTTGGGCTTGCTTTGGGCATAACTGGGAGCAATTTTATGTTTTAAATATATTTAGCATATCTTTAGAAATGAAATCAGTAATTGAATCCAAGAATATTATTTTTCTGAATGTATCTAGGTTAACATTTGACTTTGCGTTGGATTTAAAAGCCTTAAAGGTTTATTGAATATGATGTAGCAAACTTTTTGAAAGGTAACAGTAGTGAATTAATATAATCTAATATTCTCAAAAAGTAACAGAGAACAACTGTAATTTTATTTCACAAAGCTTGAAAGTGGTTAAAGTTATGGAATGCAGAAAACCTTATAAAGTATGAAGGATTTTCAGTGAGAAGAAATATATAAACTATGTAACTTTGAGAACACATTCTTTCTTCTATTTTATATAGTGGAACAAGTTTGGCTTAAAAAAATTAAACCAAAATAAAAAGTAGAAAACCTGCCCAATAAATAAAAACATGAGATATAATTTATTTATTTTTTAAAAAATATATGCCTAAATTTGCAAATTAAAATAAGATAAAAGCTTTCTTTGTTGTTTTAGATGATTCATAGTCCATGAGACTTCATTTTAGAAGATACTTTTCATTTCATGTGAGGAAGAAAAAAGAATCTCTTGAGACAGTCCTTCTACTAAGGGGTTTGTTTACAAAAACTTTTATTACAAATAATTACAGATTTTAATATGTGCTCTGATCAATATAGAGCACTATTATTTTAAAAAAAATAAAGCATTGTTTAAAGGTAAAATTGAATCAATCTTTGAATCAATCTCGACTCCCAGTAACCACATCCATGATGTTTCTTTGGCTCCAGTTGCAGTCGAAAATGAAGACTATGATTTGAAATTGTACCCTTAAAATACACTGATAACCAGCATTAAAAACTCAAAGACAGTTTTAGGAAACACTTTTGTGAGACATGGATTATTTATACAATTAGCCATTTTTTTCAGAGTCTATGACGTAACTTCCATTACTAATGAATTTGGAACTTAGATTTTACCTGAAGGGATTAAGGAATTACATTCCACTGTGCATACATTGTGCAAGTGACTTACTCAAGCAGAAATACTTCATGACATCTGTACAATATAATCAATTCTAAACTGTCAGCATCACAATATTTTTCTGGTCAGCATCACAAATCAATACATTGCTAGAAAACATCAATATTGGAAGCACTAGTGTTAGGTTAATGTTTTAAAGAATAGTTTGAAAGGTAAGGAAAGGACTTTCAGTAATTTTAAGTGAAAGTTTTTTCTCTCCCCCCCCCTTTCCTTTCCCCTGTCTTGTATTTGTGTAATTTATTTCCTTGACCAAAAGGGGCCACTGCTGAGCAGCTTATCCCCTGCTTTTCAGCTCACTTTTTCTTCTTTTAAGCAATGTTGTTATGTATGTTGCAGTTCTTCAGAGTAAGAGATGTAAAGGAATGTGTTTGAATGGCCAAATGATTCTAGATTTTTTTAAAAAAAAAGTAATGTTCAAGTATCCTATAGTATCTTTCCTCCCAATCCTATAGATAGATAGAAAGGCAGATGATCCTGGAACCGATGGGTAAGTCCTGAAAATATAGTAGCAGAGCATTAGATCCAAAGGGTAAAGCAAAATGTGCAAACATAGACATAACTATTTTTGAAAACCATAACGTGAATAACACAAGAATTTCAACTCTCATAAGAAATAGACATGTTTGTATGAAGTGGTTGCAAGGCAGGGAACAAAGAAGCTGGTTGTGTAAGAGATAATACCTATAAGATTAATATGAAAGACATTTGAGGCTAAAAAAAAATCTGCACTAAAAAAAGCAATTGAGCTGAAAGAAAATACTTAGAAAAAAGAATAAGATGAAAGAAGTCAAATTTCTAACAACTCCGTATAATATATGTTTACTCAGAAGTAAATATTGATTTCAATGAGACTTCTTGATAAGTAGGGATAGGTTTGTAGTCTAAAGGAGTATGATATTAAAGGATATTGTATGCAAACTTTGGATGCAGATAGTTTTCTGTTATAAGACTAGAGTTCTGTATTTATGTAACTTAGCAGGAAAGAAGAAGGAATGAATAGAATAGAATTTTTTATTGACCAAGTGTGGTTGGACACTCAAGGAATTTGTCTTTGGTGCATATGCTCTCAATGTACATAAAGAAGAATAAAATGCATTCATCAAGAATCATGAGATACAACACTTAGTGATAGTCATAGGTTACTAATAAGAAAACAAATTGTACTAGGAAACAAATAAAACAACATAAATTGTAAAGATACAAGTAACATGGTTATAGTCATAAGTGGGAAGAGATAGATACTAGGAAGGATGAGAAGAATAATAGTAATATAGTCTTACTAAATAATTTGACAGTGTCGTGGGAATTAGTTGTTTAGCAGAGTGATGGCATTTGGGAAAAAGATGTCCTTGTATATAGTTGTTCTGGTGTGCAGTGCCCTATAGTGTTGTTTTGAGGGTAGAAGTTGAAACAATTTTTGTCCAGGATGTGAGGGGTCTGTAGATATTTTCACAATGTCCTTTTGATTTGTGCAGTATACAAGTCCTCAATGGAAGGCAGGTTGGTAGCAATTGTGTTTTCTGCAGTTCTAATTATCCATTGGAGTCTGTGTCTGTCTTGTTTGGCTGCAGAGCCATACCAGACAGTTATAGAGGTGCAGATGACACTCTGTAATCCCTCTGTAGAAATGAATCAGTTCTGCTCTTTCAGCAGAAGTAACATTGCTATTTACTGTGTCATTATTGACACTGTCTACATATACAGCCAAGATATTGCAATGGAGTTTTGACTGGACAAATGTGCCACGCTCATCATCAAATGGGGGGAAATAGTGAAAATTATTACAAAGGACAGCTTTATTTGGAAGAGCTTACATTCTGCGGCAATACCTATAACACCATCAAGCATCAACATCTGCCTATCTGAGATTTTTGGGAAAGATTCAAAAGGTGGATAAAAATGCCAAATCCAGCCTAAACATTTGGCTGATTGCGCAACCAACCATATTCCTTAAGAATAAAATAATAGCTAGAAATGTGTCAAGGGATCCTATTTTATATAATCTTCCAAAACATAAGGGTGATTTATAAAATAGAAAAAAATGTATGGCATGAAATATAATTTGTGAAGAGAGCAGAGTCAGAGTAACTGAACTTTTAAAGTTTTAAAACTCTTCCTGGCCATATTCTACATATTTTGTAGCTGTCTATTAATAGAGTAGAAACATCAAATCTGAGCTAACAATCTCAGATTTTCCCATTTCTTGTTTTTCCTGCTACTTGAAATTACTAAGTTTTGAAGTTAGACATTTTTGTATTCAGGACCAGGGCTTTTTCTTCTTCTTTTTTTTTTACAGAAGAATGTCCTTTTATAAGGAAAACATTCTGAGAGCAATTAATTAATTCCCTGGAAATTTAAGTTAGGATTGTTTTGCAGCTTTAAGACTTTTTTTTTTTAGATTCAATGAACTAGAATGATGGTAGTATTTAAAATTTCTTGTACCTTCCATAATTTGCCAATACTCACCTAAAGTATTTCTTAAAAGATTTGAGGGTAGGTACAAGAATAGCAATAGCACTTAGACTTATATACCACTTCACAGTGCTTTACAGCCTACTCTGAGCAGTTTACAGAGTCAGCATATTGCCCCCAATAATTTGGGTCCTCATTTTACCCACCTTGGAAGGATGGAGGGCTGAGTCAACCTTGATCCTGGTGAGATTTGAACTGCCAAATTATAGGCAGCTGGCAGGCAGCAGAAGTAGCTCACAGTACTGCACTCTAACCACTGCACAACCTTTCAAGAATGTCTTGAAAGTTCTTAAAGTCCAGTTTTGCAATAGTTATTCCAGGTTTTATGCAGTCATGTTGTATTTAATATGTATATTAAAGTCATTCTTGCATGTGTAAGAAAAACAGTGCACCTCTGTGCTTATTGTTTATACATATTGTTGTACACATGCAACCTATCTCTTGACAACAAACGTGTCTCTTCAAGTCCAGTCATTCATAGATATTAACTTGCTTGTAAAATCTGGCTGTCATTGAGAAGCACTGATTTCAAAAGATCAGGACGTGACAATTACAACAGCAGCTTTTGGACTATTATATAGAGAATATAACGACCCTCGAGAATAAGAAGTTGACTATTAGCCAACTATATTTCCAGTTTGTTGTCTTTAATGGTTTAAGTGGGTGAGTTGCTTATGAAACATGGTGTTGTTTCCTTCACTAGAGCTGAACTCACCAGATAATCAAATCTTTATGCTTTTGTCCAATATTGTTTTACTTAGTTGTACCCTTTGGTCTGAAGATTGTTGGAGTTGGAGTTGAGTCAGATAGTACTGAACTCCAGTGTCCAACAGCTTTAATCAACACATGTCAGTGACATGTGTAAGGCCCATGTTCTCCATCTCTGCTTTAAATCCTCCAAGGATTAAAAATGATTTCTAGAAATCACAAGGAAAGTTTTCCTTGAAATCATTTTAAAAAACATGTTTATTCTAGGGTATGTTAAAAAATATTTCTGTTGATGCTTACTGTAGACTGCATACGTTTAAAGTAAATCCCCAAAGGTCCACATATAATTCTTCTCAACATTGGTCTGAATATCTGAATTGTATTAGACCCTCACATTAGCGACTGACTTTAAGAGCAGTCCAGTTACATAAATGCAACATATTTTCGTCAATTTACAGAATGCAAGGCATATGCATAAATCAATTTTGCTGCTGCTATAAGAGTATCTCCGGCAACCAGTGAGGCTGGATTGAAGAAACATATTGCTTTTTGGTATCTGTTGGAGGTGGAAGTGAAAACCTTATGGAGTGTCAGCATATGTTGTTGGTAGCACAGTATGCAGTGTAATAAGGGGAAAGAACATAACACACTTTATGCTGACTGATTATTTCTTAACTGTTAATACATATTTTGTGGGATTCCCATTTCTTCATACCATATACCAGGCTGAGGAAAATGTATTTAAACAGGAATGTTTATAATTATTAGAATAGGGTAAGGGAGTCAATATACCTTTTTCCAGAAAATCCTGACATCTGAAATCCTTTGCATACTAAGGGTGTTAATTCTAATTAAACTTTCTGAGGATGACACTGAATATAGATTTATAAATAATTTTATTTTAAAAACAGATTTTATAATACTTAGAGCTTCATAAAATAGAAATGATGTTTACATGGATTCATGTTTAAATATGTCGAGGTGGCGCAGTGGTTAGAGTGCTGTACTGCAGCCACTTCAGCTGACTGTTATCTGCAGTTCGGCGGTTCAAATCTTATCGGCTCAGGGTTGACTCAGCCTTCCATCCTTCTGAGGTGGGTAAAATGAGGACCCAGACTGTGGGGGCAATATGCTGACTCTGTAAACTGCTTAGAGAGGGCTGAAAGCCTTATGAAGCGGTATATAAGTCTAACTGCTATTGCTATTGCTATTGCTATGTCCATAATCCAAATATAAATCTAATATTGCGTAAAAGGTACAGTTTATTTTGTTTCTCCATTCTGGCTGAACCTGAATCATATACAAAAACAGCAAATTGAAACAAGCATAAATAACACAATCACATAAGATGGATTGGTTTCATGTATGATTTTTTTTATAACAGATAATATTTTTAAAATATAGTCAATTGAAATATAAATATGAGCAAATGGAAGGAAATGCTTGGTTGAATATGTAAGTTCCTGTGCCAAAGGAGAAAGACTCGGATTTCTGCATTCACCTTGAAGGTGTAAATTAAGTACAATGACATGAAATTGGCAAAGAGATGCTTTGTAAAGTAGAAAGAAATTTAGCTTGGTCATCAAACTTATTCAGAATAATTCTGGCTTTGTTCTAATGAAGTCTACTTAGTGATACTTTCTCAATATTTTTATTGCTCTAAGATTCATGAAATTAATAACTTTTGTAAAATTAATAGAACTACTTTAACATCATTTTTAGTTTAGGACAGCAATTAAAAAAACCCAGCAGCAACTAACAGCAGATGGAGGGGAGGAATATGATCTGAAGGAGGAACAGGAAAGTCCATCGATTTGCTGATTTCAAAGAAAAAATAATTAATGGGCTCTCTAATACATACTATATATAGAAAACTGATCCAATTCAGCTAGTTCAGTAGATAGTTTTGTATATAGGAACTGCTGTCCATATCAGTATCCCCAGTTCAGTATGGAAATCTCTGATGGAAGATGGACCATCCTGGTCTGAACCTGTTCTAAAGAGAGAATTGAACAACTTCTTATAGATTTGAGCCATTATTTCAAATCCCCCACACACAATGGATTATTACAATACAGGTAATCCTTGACTTGCAATAATTGATTTAGTGACAGTTCAAAGTTGGAACAGCACTGAAAAAAGTGATTTATATCCGTTTTTCACACATATGACCACTGCAATATCTCCATGGTCACAAGATAAAATTCAGACAACTGACTCATATTTATAATGTTTGCCGGATCATGCGGTCATGTGATCACCTTTTGAGACCTTCTGACAAGCCACTTAACAACTGTGGCAAGAAAGGTTGTAAAATAAGATAAAACTGATTAAACAACTGTTTCACTTAGCAACTGAAATTTTGGGCTGGATTGTGGTCATAAATTGAAGATTATCTTTATTCACAATTGCAAGGGATTCATTCTAGCAGCACTATCCCCCTCACGCTGTGGGCTGGGAGCTAAAGCAGGAATAATATTTGCCTAAAATAGATCTAGTTTATGAATTTATCACTGATGTGAAATTTAAACCAGAATTTCTAATAATAATAATAATAATAATAATAATAATAATAATAATAATAATTCACTTTTGACTTTTTTCAATAATGATACAGTGGTTAAGGAGACAAGCATCTTTCCAGCTGGATCATTCCTTAGCAATAAAGCTCCACTATTCAAAAACAAAATTATTTCTTGTATTATTATGCCACTTTTAGTCACGGTTAGTTTTTCACTTCCTTGATTAAAAATAAATATTAATAATTAATGTAGATTTTTTTCTTTTCTCTTTCTCTTTAAACCTAGACCATGTCTGAAATTTTAATGAAGTGAAATCTAACACTTTTATTGTCTTGGGTATAATTGGAAGTAACTTCTTCTATATCAAAATAAACAATAGGTGTGATTGTATAAACTCTATGAGTCAGGGTCAAAGGTGAATAGTATGTGCAAAAAGATTAACAAAGAAAACAATCTAATTTAGATGGAACATTTTCCAGTGGCGTTAATGAAGTGCAACAAGTAGTTTCTCCTTTGACATGTTTTCATTCTTTATTTCTATCTTATTTTTGTACTGCAAAAGAAATTTTAGAGAGCTATTTTCAGTAAAAGGACAAGAGAAATTAGGAGATGATTTTAATTTTAAAAAAAAACAGAATATTGCATGCTTTTGATTATAAGTATTGTCCTCTTGTGATGGTGCCATGTCACTTATGAAAGGGGATTAGGACCTATGATAGGTCTGTAAGCTATCAGTTATTTCCTGCTAACAGACTTATTGGTTCTAGAGACTTGCATAACATAGTTGGATGAGAAGTTGAAGCCTTGAGAGTCACTGTTGCATGCCATTCAACCTGCTACTTCATGTATAAAACTAATGTATAAAACTAATGATATGTTCTTTCCAAATCACCTTTGTTTTCTTCAGACTTTCTCTACTCGGCACTTCCATCACATGAACAGATGTCCTACTATATAGGATGCTCTCCTGCAGGAGATACATGTGTTCTCTAAGCTATTGTTAAAGTTTTTTCAGATAAAATATCTAGGGAGTTTCCTTTGTAACATTCATAACCTTTAACATTTTATTCCAGAAGTTCTGTTATTGTTGTTAGTTGTGAAGTCATGTCCAACCCATCACAACCCCATGGACAACATTCCCCCAGGCCTTCCTGTCCTCTACCATCCTCTGGAGTCCATTTAAGTTCATGCCTACTGCTTTGGTGGCTCCATCCAGCCACCTCATTCTCTGTCATCCCCTTCTTCTTTAGCCCTCAATCTTTCAGAAGTTCTATAGTCTAGTTTATAATAGCAGTTTGACATTCTGGGATAGCTCCATCTCACCAAAAGTTCTTGAAGTACAGTATGGGAGGGAAAAGAGGCTAGCTAGAGAATGCTGTGTTTGGGTTTAAGTAATGAAATAGTAAAACAAACTCAATAACAGACCCATGTATTTGAAGAGGGGAATTCTGAACTAAAATAGATTGAAGCATTCAAGTTTTACCTATTAGTTGAAGTCTGCTCATTTACACTTGATGCTGGAAATGACTTTTTGACATGATATTTTAATGTCAATGCTTAGATAAAGAAGACATTTGCTTTACCCTCTGATCTGACTAACTTGGAGTTCAGTGGGTTTCAGAGGGAGGAAGGTATTTCTGCAAGCAAAGCCAACTTTTAGAAAGTTGCTGGCAATGAAAGCTTAGAAATACATTTCAGTTCATTGAGACTGCTCAAAGGAGAGTAATATTCTTTTGCCCCTTGGATACTGCTAGAAATTGTAGGCCCATAATTCTAAAGTTTTGCACACTAATTTCTTGTTAAATTGATTCCATTGCCTTGTGAATTATAAATTTAAATCATGTCAAGAAGAATTTCTCATCATGTTTGAATCTCAGAATTAAAAAATGTGACTACACAGCAAGAGGGAGAGAAGGAGATTACCATGTGTTTGCATAAATCTGAGTAAGTCAAGGTCAGAATTATAAGCAGATGGATCTGTGACGTTTTCAGTACAGTGTCCTTCTGTACTGTACTGAAGAGAGTGCCTCTCTTTAAAGCAATTTAATGTCACATTACATGTAACTCTGATCCTCTAGTAGGATTTGTAATTAATAAAAGTGTCTCAATGTGGCTTCATTTAACTAAACTTTTACTAAGCTGCTTATAGCAATAATAAATTTATTAAGATGCACACCTTTTATTTTTGCAAATGTTAAGTAATGTTGTTTGGCATTAAAATATCATACAGTAACAAAACTACACACACACCCTTTTGCAGGTGTGCATAATTTTTGTGGGTTTCCAAGGCATGCTTAGGGATTTCTTAACAATTTGGTAGGCATTTTCATGTGGTTGGTTCATCTTTGGAACATCTGGTTCATCTTTGGAACAGACTACCCAAACACTTGATTGTGAGACCTTATTCTGATCACTGATACCAGGCAATGTTTTGTTTTCCTAGAAGTAATGTGAAGAATGAAATTGAGAAGATTGTTGGAACAATTGTGATCAAAAGGATTATGAATGAGCAATAGCAATAGCAGTTAGACTTATATACTGCTTGATAGGGCTTTCAGCCGTCTCTAAGCGGTTTACAGAGTCAGCATATTGCCCCCAACAACAATCCGGGTCCTCATTTTACCCACCTCGGAAGGAAGGAAAGCTGAGTCAACCCTGAGCCGGTGAGATTTGAACAGCTGAACTGCAGAACTGCAGTCAGCTGAAGTAGCCTGCAGTGCTGCATTTAACCACTGCGCCACCTCGGCTCTCTGCTATATGCTTAGAGAATTGCCTGTTCTTCTAAACATGTAATGTCTTTATGGATTTCCTGCAAGTCCCACTGTTCAAAGTGGGCCAAATTCAGTGAATAAGGATAGGTGGGATAAGGAGACATTAGGCCTTCTAGATGATTTTGTGGGTTACCCTTGCAGACATGTATTTAATGTGGTTGGGATTTTGGCCCAGTCCTGGAGCAGAAACTTCATTGGCCACTCCGGTAGATGATCTTCACTGAGACCTAGAAGGGAAGACTTCTCTCTCTAAAAGAGTTGGTATCCTACATTTGCAGCTCTAGCTTTTGGGAGGAATGGCCAAGGCAAATTTTGGTCGAACAGGTATATCCGTTATGGCTCTATTTAAACTAGGAAGCATTTTTACTGATTCATGCCCTCATGATAATATAATTGAATTAGTGCCCCACTCTATACAGGACTGATTCAGAAACTGCAGCTGCTACAAATATGGTGGTCAGGCTGCTAACTGGGGTTGCTATTACAAAATTATGTTCATCCTGAGGTTGTAGCATTAGTTATCAATTCAAATTCCAAGGGCTTTGGCCAGATTCAGGTTAATGTCAGAGTTCCAAATAGCATCCTCAATAAAATAAGAGGCTAGAGATTCCTCAAAGTTCTCAAAAAAAAAAAAGTTCCAATTTATTAGAAGAGTCATCTTGGCACGTCTGGGAAAACCTGAATCTGAAAGCTTCCAGGTTTTCCCCAACCAGTTGAAAGTTTAAGACCCTGCTCCAGCACCCACATGCCCATCACATGGTCCAATCAGTCACTGTCCAAAAGAAAGATTCCTCCCAGTGAAGCCCCTCCAGGTGCCAAGGCAAAATGACCTTCTGAGAAGTAATGTTATTTTGACTAAAAAGCTCCCATGCTTTACACAATCCCCCCCTCCCAATTTCCCACAGTTATATGGAATATGTGGCAGGCTTGAGGCCCATTGTAAAAGATGGCTTCCAAGCCTGAAAAATGGGTTTGTTGTCTATTTAGAACACTGTATGGCATCATGCTAGGATGTATCAGAGATTGCTTTGCTAAATATGATCCCACCCGTCTGGTTCAAATATTACAATTAGTGCCAAAAGAGTTGTGGACCAAAAGGTAGTCCTTTTCTGTGATACACCTGACAAAAAAAAAATCAAACTCATCTTTATTACAACCAGAGGCCAGCCATGCAAATTGTTTACAAACAAAATTAAAATTCCTACTAGTAATTAATGCACTCTTATTAAAATCACTTTAAATATAGTTCACTAGCATGGCACCAAATTATGGCATTTTATGTAGCTGTTATCTTCTCTCTAATTTTACAAGCTATTACATAAAAAGATGGCCACGTTGAGGATAATGTCTTCATCAGTAGCAAATAAAAGTACAAAAGAATAAAACAGATCTTAGTGGCCTTAACGTGTTGACAGAATTGGAGAAATGTACTTTAATTAACTATCTTTATAGAAATTACTAAATAAAAGTACAGTTTTTAGTTTCTCCCAGTGCACAAGAGTAGAGACACATGCTGCATATACATATACACACACATATATACATATATACATATGTATATATGTATGTATGTGTGTGTATGTGTATGTGTATATATGTGTATATATATATGTGTGTGTGTGTGTACGTGTATATATATATATATATATGTATGTATGTATGTATGTATGTATGTATGTATGTATGTATGTATGTAGAGGTAGAGAGAGAGATGATAGATAGATAGATAGATAGATAGATAGATAGATAGATAGATGATAGATAGATAGATAGATAGATAGATAGATAGATAGATAGATAGATAGGGCTGTGTGTGTGTGTGTGTGTGTGTGTGTGTGTGTGTGTGTGTGTGTGTGTGTATGTTCCAACATAACTCTGGAATGCCTCTAGCAATTTCAACCAAACTTTATACATAGATGACTTACTCCAGGGGTAGTTAACCTTTTTATACCTACCGCCCACTTTTGTATCTCTAGTAGTAAAATTTTCTAATCGCCCATCGATTCCACAGTAATGGTGATTTATAAAGTAGGGAAGTCAATTAAATTAAAAAAGGGAAAGTGCTTCAGTATAGGACAAAACCCCTACCACCCACCATGAAAGCTGGAACGCCCACAAGTGGGCAATAGGGACCAGGTTGACTACCACTGACTTACTCCCTGGAAAAAATATAAAGGGAGAGGAGACACCCCTAACACCTCTCAGGGTGTGTATTCTGTTAAGATTCAGCCTGTTGTGCCTTTGAATGGCTTCTACTATATCCTCAAACTTGGAAGCCTAGTGGATACATTTGGAATGTTTCACAATACACTATATTGTGAACACTCTCACATTCACAAAATGACTTATATTGAAATGTAACCAATTACAAAATGCCAATTTTTCAGAATGTTTTTTGCTGTCTTTCAAGTCCCCCACATACAAGCAAAACATCCCCAATTATTCATGTTTATATTTTTTTCTGAAGCAGTGGGAAACATTTTCAAACCAAACAAACCCCGTTTTCACTTTCTGAGTTAAAGTTTGGGGGCTAGGGGATTTTTTTTTAATCAACAAGATGTTTTGCAACAGTCTAGCTTCCAGTTTTCATAATTAGAAGAATTTATTTAAAAATTGAACAAGTCAGATATGGCAGAAAATGTATTGAACCCCAGGGCTTTTGCTATAGCCAGGGTCCCCAACCCCTTGGTCTGTGGATCAGAACCAGTCCTCAGCATGCCAGAAAGCAAGTGAAGCCCGATCTGTGGGATTCAGGCGGCACGTGAAGCCACACTGCTTCCAGTCTGTGGGAAAACGTCTCTCCAGGTCCCTGGTGCCCAAAAGATTGAGGGCCACTGCTATAAGCAATATAAAGAAAAGGAAGTGCACCAGACCATAGAGATAAAAGAAAAGAAGATAATTGTACACAAATATCTTTGTATTTGTATTTGTATTTGGTTTATTTGTATGCTGCCCTTCTCCAGGAGGGACTCAGGGCGGCGAACAACTCAGGGGGGAAAGGGAACATAAATACAATACACATAATTAAAATGCACGAAAATCACACAGCCATACCAGTCGAGAGGGGAGGGGAACTCATCAACCCCAGGCCTGCCGGTACAGCCAGGTTTTGATGGCTTTCCAGAAGGCCTGGAGAGAGGTGAGGGTCCGGATCTCCGCGGGGAGTTCATTCCAAAGGGCCGGAGCTGCCACAGAGAAGGCCCTCCCCCGGGTAGTAGCCAGATGGCATTGGCTGGTGGACGGAACCCGGAGGAGGCCGACCCTGTGAGATCTAACGGGTCTTTGGGGGGTAATTGGCAGCAGGCGGTCTCTCAAGTACCCAGGTCCAATACCATGAAGGGCTTTATAAGTTACAACTAGCACTTTGAAGCATATCTGGAGACCGATCGGTAGCCAGTGCAGCTCGCAGAGGATAGGTGTAACGTGGGTGTACCAAGGTGCACCCACAATCGCTCGCGCGGCTGCATTCTGGACGAGTTGAAGTCTCCGAATACTCTTCAAAGGCTGCCCCATGTTGAGCTCATTGCAGTAGTCCAGTCTTTGCAAAATCTCTACCTAGACCTGTTTTTTTTTCCTTCAGGGGAACTATTACAACAGAAACTACATTCAAAGCATGCATATCTGTCCTCAAAAGGTGTTATTCAGTGGTGGGTTCCTACTGGTTTGGATTGGCCATCTGGGTCACTGAAACTGGCAGCGACGCAGGGGAACTGATTCCCCGGGCAGCGCCGATGGAGCTGCCATCTTGTTTTTCAATTTTGTGCATGTGCAAAAGAATTTAAATTGTACTGTGCATGCACAGGCAGCATGCATCAAGCACGCACACAAGCAAATTGGCAGTAGTGCCTGCCAGAACCCACCCCTGGTTCTATTGTAAGGATTCCCTAAGGAAGAAGTTAATCCAGGAATTGGCTGAAATTTACATTTTGCAATGAAGTATACATGCACCACTTTCCTTTTTACCATCAGGAAGACAATAATAAGGAAACCCCTCTATTATGCATAGGTAAGTGACACACAGTCCCTGTTTACAGATTTTATTTGGCAAGCATGATATCAGGCAGTTCTCTGAGGTTTCAGTACTTCAACACACTGCTTAGTGTTCTGCAAATGTAACACAGGACATTTTCCCCTGCTCCATATGCATAACTATTGTAATGCCTGTGCTGATCACTAAGTCTTATCTCTTTGCAATTATGCACATGCACCATGTGAATGGCTAAAGAGACACAGTACTGTGCTCTGTCTTTGGAAAATGTGTTTCATCTGTACTGATTTATCCCAGAAGAACCATTGTTCTGAATGGGGGAATCAATTTCTACCAGTTAACAGCTACTTATTTTCCACTTTTCTACCTTACACACATATTACACTTCTATCAATGCACATTTCTAATTGCATTCATTTAGCCCAGAAACCTCGTTGCAAAATTATAATAATAGCCCAAACCAAGCCAAGTTGAAGAAGTAACAGTTACACAATTTGAACACCTAGAAGAACCCATCCATTTTGATACAGCAGCACCAACTAGTCAGCTAAAGAAGATTGTCTGAATTCCTTTTTTGCTTTTACTCATTGTCATATATTTTTCCCTGTCCAAAGTTATCTCTATTTCCTGTTAGCAAATAAAATATTCTGCTGCTGAGTCAACATGACTTGTTCTTTTGTCCTATAGCAAATCAAGGTAAAAATAAAAATAAAAAGTCCTTGATGTACTTATTAAATGGGCTCAGTTCAGATCTTTATAATTTGGATTTTTAAGGATGTTAACGTTAAGGAGAGATCTTTGGTATTTCAAAAGTTGACAATTTTATTTATTTATTTTATTTATTTATAAATAAATAGTTGCATTTAATGAAGGAGCAGACCCAGTTCTGTGTAGTGGTTAAGGCACTAGGCTAGAAACCTGTGATTTCTAATTCCACCTTGGGCAGAAAGCCATCTGGGTGATCTTGGGCTAATTATTTTCTCTCAGCCTTATAAAGGAAGCACTGGCAAACTTCTTCTAAAAAAATCCCCTTGCTTAAAAAAAAAACTTGCAGTATTTAAGCATTAATCCATTTAAGAGCCCCAAATCACAGCCAAGAAAACAAACAAATGGATCATCGAACAACTCAATGCAGAGTTCTTACTTGAGGCATTAGGGATCAACCTCAAATTATCCCACTGCAGACATACGACATAAAGATCTAGCTCTCTGAAAAAGGCTCTGATGCTGGGAAAAGTGAAAGGAAAGAGAACACAAGGATGACCAGAAGCAAGATGGACAGACTCAGTTACAGTTACAGGGGTGATGAGTGCATTGTTGGAAGATTAAGTTAGGGATAGATCATCATGGAGAAAATCAACCTATGTGGTCACTAACAGAATAAGAGAGTTGGAAGGGACCTTTGAAGTCTTCTAGTTCAACCCGCTGCTCAAGCAGGAGACCCTATACTATTTCACATAAATGGCCATCCAATATCTTCTTAAAAGCCTCCAGTGATGGAGCACTCGCAACTTCCGAAAGCACACTGTTCCACTGTCTCACTGTCAAGAAATTTCTCCTTAGTTCTAGGTTGTTTTTGTCTTTGATTAGTTTCCATCCGTTGGTTCTTGTCTTGCCTTCTGGTGCCTTGGAGAATAGTTTGACTCCCTCTTCTTTGTGGAAACACCTGAGATATTGGAACACTGCTATCATGTCTCCCCTAGTCCTTCTTTTCAATATCCAGTTCCTGCAACCATTTGTTGTATGTTTTAGCCTCCAGTCAAAAGTAACTTGACAACATACAATCAATTTTCTCAGGAACCCAAAATGGCTTACATATTTCTCCCAATTCCATATTCCTCTCCTTACCCCACTACCCCTCTGCAAAAATATGCTGAGAGAGAGTGGACAGTCTAAAGTTCTCCCTGGAACTTTTGAAAGTAGGCTTAAACCTGGGTCTCTCTGATCTCAGTCTAATACATTAAACACACTGCCCTAATTTAAATATGAAAAGAGATTGCTTATTCACTTTCCTTATAGTTTATTTACAATAAATTTAAAGATGCCTGGCATTTCTTATCTGTTTATAAAATCTTCATATCAGAGTACACCTTTTCATTTATTTGAGTCCCAGAAACACTCGGAGCTTCACACTGAGAATAATCTGAATTCCGTATTGCTCAATCCTGACTCAATTAGGGAAAGATGCATAGTACATAATTTCTCTTGTGCATACATACAATTTTTTAACATAATCTTATTTTAAAATCTTTATTTTGTTTATTATGTAGTGATATTGCTCTCGGCTCTTCATACTTGTAAGGCTCAAAATCAACTCGTTACCTTCTTGGTTCTTTGGTCGAGCTGTGTTTTTATTTGGTTTTTACAATGTTGAGATTTATAAATATCTTCTGAAAATTGCCATCTGTTGCTCTGCCTGTTGTCAGCCTATCTTCTCTGTAACATCTTGTCAAATTTGTCTATATTCCTTGACCACCATTCAAATAGTGTCGGATATGCAAATATAGTTGCACAAGTACTGGAAACATTGCTACAAATATGAACTGTGCGATAGCACAAAATATTAATGCTCTTGAAGCCAACTTTCAGGAGTCAATTAAAAACAGGAAAGATATTTTAGGATATACATGTTGGGAATCCCTTATGCTTCAAATAAGCTGTATATTAAGAAGGCAAATATCTTCAATAGGGAAAAAAATTCAATTCAATTTAAGTGCTTTGCAAGTAACTGATAGTGATGATGAATTGGATCTAAAAGAGTACTATAATGTAATTGAAATCCTGACTTTGATTAGTATGACAGAGAAAAACTGCACTGTAAACAAAAGCTAAGATTGAGAAAAGATATAAATATATTCCAAGTATACGTTCATTTCTTTTGTTTCAAAACACTTTAGAAGCTCCTGTACAATTTAGTTGTGTTTTTATGTCTACATATACAAAATATAAAAGGGATGTGGTGGCTCAGTGGCTAAGACACTGCACTTGTTGATCAGAAAGGTTGGCAGTTCACCGGTTTGAATCCCTAGTGCCGTGGAATGGAGTGAGTTCCCATTACTTGCCCCAGCTTCTGCCAACCTAGCAGTTTGAAAGCATGTAAAAGTTTAAGTAGAAAAACAGGAACCACTTTTGGTGGGAAGGTAACAGCGTTCTGTGCATCTTTGGCATTGAGTCATGCTGGCCACATGACCACGGAGACGTCTTCAGACAGCCCTGGCTTTTTAGCTTTAGCAATAGCAATAGCAGTTAGACTTATATACCACTTCATAGGGCTTTCAGCCCTCTCTAAGCAGTTTACAGAGTCAGCATATCGCCCCCACAGTCTGGGTCCTCATTTCACCCACCTCGGAAGGATGGAAGTCTGAGTCAACCCTGAGCCAGTGAGATTTGAACAGCCGAACTGCAGATAACAGTCAGCTGAAGTGGCTGCAGTACAGCACTCTAACCACTGCGCCACCTCGGCTTTGAAACAGAGATGAGCACCGCCCCCTAGAGTTGGGAACAACTAGCACATACTATGTGTGAGGGAACCCTTACTCTTACCTTATATAAAATATGCACACTGTCTTTGTATATTTTTGTAGATATTCTTCATATTTATCATTCTTGGCCAAAAAGAAATGTCTTCTGATCATTCCCATCCATATATGGGCGCATCTGTCTTTCTGTACTCATGTATGTATGTGTGTTTGTGATTTGATTTAAATTATGCATTATTTCTTATTCAAAAAAATATTTAAGGCAATATAATAATGACTTAATATTGGTAATGCAATTAGGTTATGCTATTATCACTACCCAATACTTCTAAGCTCTCTGGTTTCTAAAGGCACTTCTTTGTTTAGCTATTGAAATATTTATCAGGCTCCTTATAGCAGTGGAACTCAGGATGGATGTAAACAATAAAAAGGAATTGCAAACCATAATAAAACATTGAAAGCACAACACCACCAAAACCATGGACTCTACAATCCTATATAAATAAAAGATGAATCAAAATGGAGACCATTTATCCCAGGCCTTTTCAGAGGACAATCGATACGCTTTTCTTCCTTTCTGTTCCCCTTTCCCATAGTCATTCCTTTGTCTCATGCTTTTTCTACGTTTTTCTAATGTTGTCCTTTGCTTTTATAACATTTTAACCATTGTAAACTGCCCAAGAATCAGACAGCATATAAATGTAATAAATTATTCTTATACACAACAATATGGAATCACAAAAGAAGGTCTTTAGCTGGTACATTGAGTTTGTATTCTTCAAGTCCTTAGGAGTATGTATATTAGTGTGATTAATGACATAACATCCCAGTCAAGCAACTTTTGTGTTGCTCTCATGTACTGAATGAATGTAATTATTCTAATTTTAATTCAAAACTGCAAAGCAGCTATTAGATGCTGTGAAATCTGTGACCAACCCATGGTATTATGGACAGCATTACGATGAATTATTCAAGGGCCTATATTGTCAGCAACTTTATTACAGATAGTAGCAAAGGCTACAATCTTCAAGTGCATGAGTTTGTTTTTCAGTGATTACAGCACTGTGAGCATTTTCATCATAGCTAGCCCAGATGTTTTGCTTATTTCAAGCAAAAATGTGATTGCATTGCATTTTCCAGTCTGTGCCCTCTGCTCGGTTTTGTTTTTCAAAATCCTCCTTCACTAAAACTAAGTAGAATTGTTGAGGTTTAATAATGGGGAAAATCTGTCATCTCTTTGACAGTAGTATGGCTTGCAATAATTCAGTGAGGTTAAAAACTCCATCCAAAATTTAATTACCCTGCTCAGTTTGGTTGTAAAAACTAACTGCTGTTAGTTGAAATAGCTGTATAAAATCTAGTCAGTCATTAAAAGGACAGGGTTTTAATGAAAATAATGGTTAAAGTCAAAGTACCTTTTTCAAAATTTTGCTAAAATAACGTGGAATGAACATGTTTGCACCAGCAATGTATTGCCTCACCCAGTCTTTACTATAGTGTCTGCATTACTGATTTATTACTTGAGTAATGGTTGGATGATGGTATAATTAATTCTCATGGAAATCTTCAATAAATCAATGTAATGTTTTGTGTACCTATAGATTGTGATGTGACAATTCAAGCCTACATTGTAGTCCAAAGAGATACACTAAATGGGTGTTGGTGGTAATACAAAGAACACTGTTAAGTCAAATTAAGATCACTATAGATATAGTGAACTGTTTTGTAAAAGGATAGATTCATCTTCTTCTTCTTCTTCTTCTTCTTCTTCTTCTTCTTCTTCTTCTTCTTCTTCTTCTTCTTCTTCTTCTTCTTCTTCTTCATCATCATCATCATCATCATCATCATCATCATCATCATTTTAGCCATTACCTATCCGCTGCAGGATGAAGGCCTCTTACACATGTTTCCAGCCAATATGGTCCTGAACTTTCTTTTGCCAATTGGACCCACAACACTTGCTGATCTCCTTGATATATCTTATTTTTGGTCTCTTTCATGGATGCTTTTTATCAAGTGGGATCCATTCTATGACTACCTTGGTCCACCTGCCATCAGTTCTTCTTGCTATGTGACAACCTATTTCCATTTCAATTCTTTTACTTTCTTGGTGATATTGTACACTTTCGTTCATTCTCTGATACATTATTGTCTACTATATCATAAGATTTTTATCTTACACAGTAGCTTTACCGAAGTCAGCTGTAACAACCAAGGAACAAAAAAACCCCAGAATTTCAAGAATTATGTGCTTCATAAAAGCCCGTTGAGTTTATTTTGAGACGGTCAAAACTGCTAGTCTCTACTGAATATCCTAAATGTAATGAAAAGAGAAGATAGGCTTTTAAGGAGCCATCATCAATGTATGCTGAATAGAGGTGAAAGGACAAAACTTATGGAAGGAAATTTGCAATAGGTATATAAGAGGAGTGATGAGAGGCTGCTAAGGAGAAGAAATAAGTGAGTTTTTATATTCTGCTTTTGGAGTATGTTTTCCTATTCAAAGGGATGTCTGGACATCTTTTTTAAAATTTTCTGAACCTTGAAAAAGTAGAGTTTGCAGTTGTCCACAAGTGTGTGTGTGTGTGTGTGTGTGTGTGTGTGTGAGAGAGAGAGAGAGAGAGAGAGAGAGAGAGAGAGAGAGAGAGAGAGAGAGAGAGAGAGAGAGAGATTGAGATTGATTCTCAGCAGAAACAGAAGTTCTGAAAATGCTCCAAACACTCCTCAAGTGTAAATCTACCTAAAGAAATGCTGATTGCTTGAATGGGATAACTTATTCTGGAAATAGATGTTAATGTCTTGTTGGTTTTTCTTCACTCTATGCATACCTAACAAGCAGTAAGAACTGGGTTTGATGGATTTAGTTATCTCCTTTAAGCGACATGCTGTTTTTGGATGTACTGACATCATTAACCAGAAGTCATCTAAATTTGAGTATTCTGAAAGACCATCAAGTTGAGAATTATTTAACCAATAGGGGAAGGGTTGATAGAGGAAGAGAGACAAACTAATGGGATACATGATTCAAGGTATTCGCTTTGCATACTGTGTCCCTTGACTTAGAGGCATAATATGCTGCACTGCTCAGGAACCAAATAGTCTTGGGATAGCATCATTGTCAGCAGTAAGGGAGTGATTTACCTTGTGTGCGTACTACTGCAATGAATCTTCCATATAGCATTCTACCTTGAAGAGTGAAAGAGTGGCATACTGAGAAGTCTTTTCTATACCAGCCAAGCGACAAACAATACTCTGGTTTATAGAATTGCATATATAATTGATATTAATTGCTTTTAAGGTCTATTTTGGAATGAGCTAAAAAAAAACCTTTATATTCATAGGAAGTCACATTCTTTGCACCCATTGAGATCCATTGTGCAATGAGGCTTCTGTGAGAGAATCAAGAGGGATGGCAGGTTGTGGTATGGATTTTATCCACAATATATGTACGCTTTAATGGATAAGTTGGAAAGAATAGGATTGTCTCTGTATAATGAAGTTTGGTTTTGTTTTTTTACATGATCCTGTTGCATTGTACTGTATTTAGAGGTGTTTTGTGCAGATACATGTATGTATGTATGTATGTATGTATGTATGTATGTATGTATCCATTTATGTATCCAAACTGAGATCCAGACATGCTTTGATTCTTTCTGCTCTATGTATAGAATAGAGCCGAGGTAGCCCCGTGGTTATAGTGCAATACTGCAAGTTACTTCAGCTGACTGCTAGGTGCAGTTCAGCAGTTCAAATCTCACCAGCTCAAGGTTGACTCCTCCTTCCATCCTTCCAAGGTGGGTAAAATGAGAACCCAGATTGTTGGGGGCAATATGCTGGTTCTGTAAACTGCTTAGAGAGGGCTGTAAAATCACTATGAAGTGGTATATAAGTGCTATTGCTATGTGAAATCACAATGGCTTTCCCCCATTGATTCTGTCGGACGTCAGCTGGGAAGTGCACAAATGGTGATCACATGACCACAGGACACCACAAGTGTTGTAAAATACACAACAGTTTCCAATGTCTGAATTTTAGATCATGTCATCTTGGGGATACTGAAATGGTTGTAAGTGTGAGGAGAGATCGTAAATGACTTTTTTTCAGCACCATTGTAATTTTGAATGGTTACTAAAAAAAAAAAAAAGGTTGTTAGTTAAGCACTACCCATAGTCTTTTATGGAACACGATCTATCATAGCTAGGAGTGTTGAAGGTCTCATTCCTGAACCAATTCTAGGCTGCATCGATCTTTCAAAATAACTATGCAGCCAATTCATTAACCAGATAGTTGGGCAAACTTTTAATTAGGATACCATGTGGATATATGCATTATTCAAAATAACTAGCATATCTTGGAATATTACAACAGTAAAAAAAGAGATAAATCATTAAGAATGAATGACAGTAGATTAATATTCATGTTGTTCTACGGACTGTTACAATGATTAATTCCCATGGAATTATAAGAGTGCAAAGCCACTCTTTGCAGCCTCAGATGGCAATTACAAATGCCACAGGACATCATAGAACAATGCAGAACAAAGCAAAGATAATTCTTTACTTCGGACTTAGATAAGGGGGGGTGGGGTAGCATTAAGTTGCAAAGCAAGTTTAAGGCGATACGTTGCTTATTCCTCCTTTAAAGCATAGTCCATGTCTTCAGCCTCAGGAAATTATCTGAGACAGATACTGCTGCTAGTTGAGAGAGAACCTTTCTTACCACCAGTAATAGTTTGCATAAAAATCATAAAATTATGAATAAGCAGAAAATTAAATGTAAATCTTACTCCTAAAATCCCCCCCATTCCTAAAGAGCAGAAGAAAATTCTCTCGCTTCTTAAGAATTATACCACTGTCCTCAAAATATTGTTTCCAAAGAGACCCAAAGTTTATATTTCCAAACCTGAAAACAGATACTAAATTATCCTGCTTGACCCTCCGCTACTAAGAAATAACGTTTGACTGTATCCTCCAACTGAAACACATTTTAATGCATTTTTTAAAGCTATCATATTTGTTAAAATCTGCTAGTTGCATTTTTTCTTTCAGTTGGATTGTATACATAGTTTTTAATTAGTCAATCAATCAATCAAATTTTAAAGCCAATTAAGGACTCTGCCAACAAATCTTTTACTTGATATTTGGGACAGCATGGAAGTTTCTAAATTTGAAAATGAGTGCAATTGAGCTAACAAATAAAACAGATAAAGCTTTCTCAATGGTGGTGCTTCTTCATTTATAAAATTCTATTCCCGGTAATACCCACTAAATCTCATCATTATTTAAAATCTTAAATAAATGAGTCACATGATTGCCATTTGCATACTTCACAGCTGGCATCCAATAAGCAGAGTCAATGAGGAAGTTTGCAGTAAGATCACAAGTCGCTGTCACATGATGTCTCACTTAATGGCTATGGCACTTAACGATGGAGTTGCTGGCCCCAACTGTGAAAATTAAGCAAAAGCTACCTGTATATAGTAATAGGTCATGCGTGGAATTCACATTCTATCTTTCTGCTTATGCACTATAGGTTGTGAGAGAGTGATCTTTGGACTTAATATCATGTCTAGTTCATTTCCACAGCTTCTAAGTTTATACTACACTAATTGCAAGATCTACTACAGCAGAGAAAACATGAGCATAGGTGAAAACTAAAGAGCAACTTCTTCTGTGTGCAAACAGAATAAGTCAGGAAAGCCTGAGAACTGCATAGTGATAAGCGGCCACGGAACAGATTTCTTATCACTGTACATACTTGGGTCATAAACTGCTTAGCTTATTATCAGTAGCACACAGTGCTATGCAGGGTCTATACCCAAAAAAATAAATAAATCCCAACTTCTTTTCTGCCTGCATGCTCATTTCAAATAAACAGAATGGTGAGGGGGTAATATTAAAGGTAAAGATAATAATCTAATAATGTGGCAATGGGGCCCTGTGGTTCTTCAGATGTGGCCAAACAGTGACGTCCAGCATTTGTTAAAAGGTAACGGTTCCGCTCTCACATATGTGCTAGTCATTCCTGACTCTATGGGGCTCATCTCCATTTCAAAGCCAAAGAGCCAGCGCTATCCAAAGACGTCTCCCTGGTCATGTGGCTGGCATGACTGAAGGCTGAAGGGGCACAGACTGCTGTTTCCTTCCCACCAAAGGTGGTTCCTATTTTTCTACTTGCATTTTTACATGCTTTCGAACTGCTAGGTTAGCAGAAGCTGGGACAAGTAACGGGAGCTCACTCCATTACGTAGCACTAGATATTCGAACCGCCAAACTGCCAATCTTTCTGATTGACAAGCTCAGCATCTTAGCTACTGAGCCTAATATTACACTAATATATTACTATAAATGTAATATTAGTATATTATTTAGTATATAATTAGTATATTACTATAATATACAATATTAGCCACTGAGCCTAATATTGCACTAACAAAAAATGTTGAAATATATTGTACAGTGATACTTAAAAGTTTGTGTACCCTTTAGAATTTTCAATATTTCTGCATACATATGACCTAAAATGTGACACATATCCTACAATTAGATAGATAAAAGAGAACCCAATTAAACAAAAAAGTTCAAAATCATTATACTTGGGTTATAACTCCTGGTGGCAAAATTTCCCTGTGTGAGTCAACTTGGATGCCACCTTTTATCTGGATGGGTAAAACCTTTGAGATTCTGTCATCTTTGACCCCCCTCACCATATCCATCTGCACTGGATAGACAGGGTATATTTTCTCCTCCAAATAAGTAGCCTTCAGCAATGTAAACACTGTCCATTCCAGTTCTGGATTCCCAGCCTACATTGTTCTTAATTGCTTCCATTTTTTCTAGTTCTGTTTCCCAGAGTTTAAAACTCTACCTCTGCCAGCACAGCATCTGTGACCCTTTCTATTCTTTCTCCTACTGAAATACTTCCTAGAAAAAAAACAACCACTAAATTATGCAATGCTCCCAGCTGCTGCTTCTTCTTCTTATCAACAAACCTAGCACAAAAGTTTCTCTGGGTTTCTGCAAGGATATGTGAACTGCTAGGAGCAAGCTCTGGGTTGAATCCTGAATGTTAAAAGCTACAGAAATTATAGCAACTGGATTACTTTCACTGTGGAACCCAATTTATCATTATGTTTATTGGGAATATATTATTCAGTCTATTCCTAATGACTTTTTTTGTGAATCGGAGAGCAGACTGCTCTATTTAAAAAGTAACTGAGGAACAGGCAAGCAGTTGTTCTCCCATGCTATCAGTTGAATCTTTGTTGGGATCTGAACAGACCATTTGGTAAAGGTAAAGGTTCCCTTCATGTACATGTGCTAGTCCTTCCCGACTCTACATTGAAGACTATAGTAGAAGTCTAGACCCTAGTAGGAACTGCTAGGTTGGTAGAAGCTGGGACAAGTAATAGGAGCTCACTCTGTTATATGGAGCTAGAGAGTCGAACCACCAACCTTCTGATCAACAAGCTCAGCATCTTAGCCACTGAGCCACCGTGCCCCATCCCCAAGCATATCATTACAAGATCACATAGTAACATTAGCAGAATGGATGAACTATTGGGGGGGGGGGATGTTCCACAATAGGAAGAGATATGGGAGACAACCACACACAACTGCAATACTGCTCTGTGCTTTTAATAATTCTTGCAGTTAATAAGAAATATAGTTAGCTCATCAGTAAATGAGCTAACCACTTGGAACATTGCACCATTTTGATCACCTTGATACAAAAAAGATGTTGGAACTCTAGAAACAGTGCAGAGAAGACAACAAAGATGATTAAGGGGCTGGAGGCTAAAACATATGAACAGTTAAAACCCATTAATTTTTTAAAACTACAATTTTTATTTATTTATTTTTCTTAACACATATTGTACTTCCCCCCTCCCCCTCCCCCCAAATCCCCACCTCCCTTCCCTCCCCCCGACTTCCCAAAGACCATACGTGGTATAATTTTTGAACAATCACAGTCTGAAATATCTCTACATTGAACTCAGCTTCTTACTGTTACCCAAATTTAAAACAATTTAAATTATTACTGATACTAAGCATAAGCTATCTGGAGTTTTTTAGTCCCATATTTACTTTTTATGTAATCAATCCACTTTTTCCAGTCTCTTTTGTATCTCTCGTTTGAATGTTCTTTGAGATATGCTGAGATTTTGGCCATTTCGGCTAAGTTCATAACTTTCAAAGTCCATTCTTGAATTATAGGTAAATCTTTCTTCTTCCAATACTGCGCCACCAAGAGTCTTGCTGCCGTTATTAAATACAGGATCAAATTAGTCTCTGCTACTGTAAAATCAATGCATATACCCAGTAAAAACAACTGGGGGGTAAATTTTATCCTTCTTTTGAAGATGTTTTGCAGGATCCACCATATTTTTATCCAAAATGCCTTAACATTACGACATGTCCACCATATATGAAAATATGTAGCATCACAAGAACCACATCTCCAACATTTAGGTTGAACATTTGGATACATAGAGGCAAGCTTTTTAGGATCTAGGTGCCATCTATAAAACATTTTATAAAAATTTTCTCTCAAGTTTTGTGCTTGTGTAAATTTCACATTTCTTACCCAGATTCTTTCCCATGTTTCAAGCATTATTGGTTCCTCAACATTCTGAGCCCATTTTATCATACAATCCTTAATCAGTTCCGTTTCAGAATCCCATTAATTTTAATGATTATAAAATCCCAGTGTATGTGATTTTTGTTCTTGTTTTAAAGTAGGAAGCACAGGAAGCTGCAGAGGAATAGAAAAATGTGTAAGTGGGAGAGGAATCATGAGACACACTATAACAATACACCACTTTCTAAAACATATTGAGAATAAAGTAGAAAAACAGCTTCTTTCATAGAAAAAGTAACTGAAGACAGATTTTGTCATGCCTCTGGATTTCGTTTTATCTTTGAAGTTGCACATGGGAATAGTCAATTCCTCAAGGATTCTTCTTTCATGAATATGGAGACACTTCAAGTGACTTATAATCAAATTATAATTCACTGCCTTGATGACACCAAGCAGTTAAATAAACAAATAAATGCCTAAGAAGAGTACTTGGATATGTAGCATCTGCACTGAACATAAGAAAATATCACCTACTCATTTTGCTAATTAGAGAAGCGTAACAAGACATACAATGAGGAGATTTGGTAGAATGGTTAGCAACCACTTGCTTTGCTGAAAAACTGCTCAGATTTTGTAAGCTGTTCGTTCCGTAGCCTTATTTACTTTTTTAACATCTATATGAAGTCAGCCATGAGTACGGTGCATCAGCATTGTCAGTATGCTGATGATACTGATTTGTATATCTCCTACTCTAGCCTCTATGTTAGGCTGTCAAAGCCCTTTCCCAATACAGGGAGGGTGTAGAAATCTGAACACTAGGCTTTGACTCATGCCTTTCAAGACCAAGGCTGTGACTTCCTGGATCTGGGGACTGGAGATTTTCCATCTTTTGTTCTTGACAGGGGTTCATTTCCCTGCACAGATGTATTGGAATTGCAAGACCAATTGAGGAGTCTTCCTGGATGCTTAGCTTCTGCTTGAAGAGAAGATGGTAGCTGTGGTCAGTAAATCCTTTGCACAATTTATTTGCACAACAGTAATTATGCCTGTTTCCTGAATCATAAGACTGTGTTCTTCTCACTCACATACTTGCCTAAAGGTTGGACTTTTGCAATGTGCTCTGTACAGGATATACTGTATAGGAAAACCATCAAGAAACTACAGTTGGTCTAGAATGCAGAGAAGAAGGCAACATCCTGATTTACCGAATTGCACTGGTAAATGTGGTGGCTCAGTGGCTAAGATGATCAGAAAGGTCGAATCCCTATTGCCGCATAATGAAGTGAGCTCCCATTACTTGTCCCAGCTTCTGCTTACCTAGCAGTTTGAAAGCATGTAAAAATGCAAATAGAAAAATAGGAAAGGTAACAGCGTTTCATGCGACTTTGGCATTTACTCTCTCTCTCTCTCTCTCTCTCTCACACACACACACACACACACACACACACACACACCACACACACACACACACACACACACACACATAGTTTTGATCAACCCCACATTCTCTTTGTGTCCCTTCTTTGAATGTCTCTGATGGAAGTTCGGATGTGTACCTTTTTGGTTGCAGCCCCTGCCCTCTGAGAATATCCTCTACTTTCCTGGCATATAGATGGCACTGGCCTTGTTTACCTTTAGAAAGACATGAAAAGATGACTCTTTCCTTGGCTGCTGGGACTGGAATGATTGGAATCCTTTCTGGAGGAGAACAGAAATAGTGAACTCTGCTTACCTATTCAGGGTTATTGTATGGAATTTTAATTGGAGCAGTACGTGTTGTGTTTTCCATTATTTATTTATTTAGCTACTGATTTATAGTGTTATATGATTAGCCATATAAATGTTTTAGATAAATAAATAAAAATGAACGTGTTCAACTGTCACAGCAAACTATCAAAGTAAATGTTTATTAGGTTCAGTATCTTGAAGAACTATAGATAGACAACTGGATGTCTCTCTTGGCTTGGCAGACATCAGTACTTCTAGGACTATGAAGACAAAATGTACCTGTCAAGGTTCTGACTCATGAACCCAACCAAAGCAGTCACGGTCAAGACAATCCGCTCTCTTAATGCAAAACTTTATTGAGTACATGCTTTTGGCACAAATGAAGCAAAATCAGATCTAATTGTTTCCCACGCGACCCATATAGTTAAAGTTCAGGTTCTCCATCCTCCCAATTAGACCAAGTCACATTGTCCAATGGAAACTCCTGGTGCTGTTGTGAGAAAGTCTTTTCACTCTGGTAAACACCTGCTGAAATGTCTTTGGTCCCCATGGCTGGCATCTTGATGTCTGGACCTAAGTTCTCCCCATACTTCATTGGCAAGCTGAGAAGCGATAATGGTTGCAACAGCAAAAAGCGCCCTTTGAAGCTTGACAGTATCATTCTCCCTTTAGAGGGAACATTAGTCATGAAAACTTCATTATTCTTACCTAAGGTATGATTAGGTTACCCTTTAGAAAGCAATATGTTCAAATAGTCTGTGCAAAGTTATTGATGCAGCTCAATTTCTCCTGAAGAAGAGGCAGTGACTGGCGTCCATGAGAGTTAGTAAAATCTCAACAAAATCTGCAATTTAAGATTAAAACTAGAATTCATTTTCCTAGAGAATTCCTATATCCTACAATATTAAACCCTTTCCAGCAAAGATAAATTGCATATGGCCTTATGGAGATGTGCCAAAGCTGATGTGGAATTAAAAATTAAACTTATGTTAATTTCCATTTCATTTTTATTTTTATTGCTTTTAAAATTATGACAGAAAGACAAAACACAAAGATAAATGTATATGCTTTATCAATGAAAAAAGCATATAGAAAGTGTTTCTTGTAAAAGGAAAAAAAATCAACAAATTAAAAAAAAGATATATCATTTCTGCTGTAAGAATTTTATATAAAGGTATCAAATGCAATGATATTCAACCACATATATATTTCTATTTCCTTTAAATAGAAAGCATATTTAATAATATTGCCTAACATTACTTAAAGGGGACACGGTGGCTCACTGGCTAAGATGCTGAGCTTATAGTTTTTTTTATAGTTTATTATGATTTATAGGCCGCCCTTTTCCCTGAGGGGACTCAGGGCGGCTTACAATACATGGGAAGGGGGGTGCAAAAACAAAAACACAAGACTGCATAAATAAAATAAAACAATAAAACACAACTTTCATTCAACATTCGGGTGGGGCAAATTAGAATCTTATCCCCAGGCCTGACGGGATAGCCAGATCCTAAGGGCTGTGCGGAAGGTCTGGACGGTGGTGAGGGTGCGAATCTCCACGGGGAGATCGTTCCAAAGGGTCGGAGCTGCTACTGAGAAGGCTCTCCTCCGCGTAGTCGCCAGTCGGCACTGACTGGCGGATGGAACTCGGAGGAGGCCTAATCTGTGCGATCTAATCGGTCGAAGGGAGGTAATCGGCAGGAGGCGGTCTCTCAAGTACTCAGATCCACTACCATGGAGAGATTTATGGATGGTGACTGGCACCTTGAAGTGCACCCGGAGATCAACAGGTAGCCAGCGCAGCTCGCGGAGGATAGGTGTTATGTGGGCGAACCGCGGTGCGCTCCCAATCACTCGCGCGGCCGCATTCTGGACTAGCTGAAGTCGCCGGATGCTCTTCAAGGGCTGCCCCATGTAGAGCACATTGCAGTATTCCAGCCTAGAGATCACAAGGGCTCGAGTGACTGTTGTGAGGGCCTCCCGGTTCAGGTAGGGTCGCAACTGGCGCACCAGGCGAACCTGGGCAAATGCCCCCCTGGTCACAGCCGACAAATGATGGTCGAAAGTCAGCTGTGGGTCCAGGAGGACTCCCAAGTTGCGAACCCTATCTGAGGGGTGTAAAATTTGACCCCCCAGCCTGAGCGATGGAACACTGGCCAAATTATTGGGAGGAAAACACAACAGCCACTCGGTCTTGTCTGGGTTGAGTACCAGTTTGTTAGCTCTCATCCAGTTCTTAACGGCCTCAAGACCCCGGTTCATCACGTCCACCGCTTCATTGAGTTGGCACGGGGCGGACAGATACAGCTGAGTATCGTCCGCGTATTGGTGGTATTTTATCCCGTGCCTCCGAATGATCTCGCCCAGCGGTTTCATGTAAATGTTAAATAGTAGGGGTGATAAGACCGAACCCTGCGGCACCCCATATGTTGGGGCCTCGGGGACGATCTCTGCCCCCCAACCAACACCGACTGCGACCTGTCCGAGAGGTAGGAGGAGAACCACGGCAAAACAGTGCCTCCCACCCCCACCTCCCGCAGTCGTCGCAGAAGGATACCATGGTCGATGGTATCGAAAGCCGCCGAGAGGTCAAGGAGAACCAGGATGGACACATGGCCTCCATCCCTGGCTCTCCAGAGATCATCGGTCAATGCGACCAAAGCGGTTTCTGTGCTGTAACCAGGTCTGAAGCCGGACTGGAAGGGGTCAAGATAGCTAGCTTCCTCCAAGGACCGTTGAAGCTGGAAGGCCACCACCTTCTCAACAACCTTCCCAACAAAGGGGAGGTTGGAGACTGGATGGTAATTGTTAAAAACGGCTGGATCCAAAGATGGTTTCTTCAGGAGGGGTCTCACCACCGCCGCTTTAAGTGCGGCGGGGAAGTGCCCCTCCCGAAGGGAGGCGGTGACGACCGCCTGGATCCAGCCTCGTGTCACCTCACTGCTGTTGGCAACCAGCCAGGAGGGACACGGGTCCAGTATACAGGTGGAGGCACTCACAGCTCGTATGGCCTTGTCCACATCCCCAGAGGCAACATCCTGAAACTCAACCCAGCGATGGTCTGCCAAGCTATCATCCTGTGTCTTGGCTGGATCTGCAAAGGTGGAGTCCAAGTCCGACCGAAGCCGAGCAACTTTGTCCGCTAAGAACTGGACATATTCCTCAGCCTTACCCTGCAGGGAGTCCCCCGCATCCCTCCTATTTAGGAGGGAGCGGGTTATCCTAAACAGGGCGGCTGGGCGGGACTCAGCGGACACAACCAAGGTGGAAATATATGTTCTTTTTGTTGTCCTCAATGCCCTGATATATTCCTTGGTGCATGTTGTCAAAAGCGCTCGGTTCGGTTCGGACTTATCGGACCTCCACAGGTGCTCTAGGCGTCTCCTCCGGCGCTTCTTCTCCCGGAGCTCCTCGGTAAACCAAGGAGGCCTCCGGGGACCGCTGACCCGGAGGGGCCGTAGTGGCGCAATTCGGTCGAGGGACCCCGATGCCGCCGAGTGCCAGGCGGCAACCAGGTTCTCCGCCGAACTGTGGGCGAGAGTATCAGGAATAACCCCAAGCTCCGTCTGGAACCTCAAAGGGTCCATAAGTCGCCTGGGGCGGAACCACCTGGTCGGTTCCTCCTCCCTACAGTGGGGGTTTGGCCTCAGTAGGCAGTGGTCTGACCATGACAGGGGTATGATCTCATTACCCCTCAGACCAAGATCACAAGTCCACTGCTCCGAGAGAAATACGAGGTCGAGCATGTGACCCGCTGAATGGGTTGGGCCCCGAATTACCTGGGTCAAGCCCATGGCTGTCATGGAGGCCATGAACTCCTGCGCACCGTCAGAGTGTTCACCGAGCGAAGGCAAATTGAAGTCCCCCAGAACCATAAGTCTGGGGAACTCAATTGCTAGCTCGGCTACTGACTCGAGGAGCGAGGGGAGGGCTGCTGCAACGCAGTTGGGAGGCAGGTACGTTAGCAGCAGACCCACTTGACCCTTGAGGTCCAACTTCACCAGCAGGGACTCACACCCGACAAGCTCCAGAGCAGGGATCCTACGAGGTGTTAAAGACTTCCGGATAACAATAGCCACACCGCCACCCCTTCCCTGGGCTCTCGGCTGATGAAGCACCTGAAATCCTTCTGGGCACATCTCTATGAGGGGGACTCCTCCCTCCGGGCCCAGCCAGGTTTCAGTAATACATGCCAGGTCTGCCCTCTCGTCTAAAATTAAGTCCCGGACGAGGGGAGCCTTGTGAACAACAGACCTGGCATTTAGCGACAACAGCCTGAGACCAGGGTCCTGACTACTCGCGCCATCTGGCCTCGGAGTGGGACTCATAGGGCCGGAAGGAGGGATCTCTGTGATGTAGCGAACCCTCCTTCCCCGGTAATGGCCAGCCCTAAAGTCCCCGCCATATCTGCCCCTCCCTGTTACGACCGCAATGCTCCGACCCACTCCCATGGGCGTGGTCCCCCCAACCACCCCGGTGACCCCCGCTTTCCCCGGCAGGCCTTCCGAATCAGACATACTCATTCACTCACTCAAGCAGTCCCCACGTAGTAGTTAAAATACAAAAAATACAACAATAATTGTAATAAAAATGGGGGCATTCATCCAATTACAAGCATAACACATACATATCCCATACTAAGGCAGAAGGAAGAGGAGAGAAGAAAAAGAAAGAATTTAAAAGAAAGATAAAATGCGCAGCTTTTAAATTAAAATTGCGAGTTCAGAGAGAGCCAAATGGCTCTCAACAGATGGCTCTGCAGCCGACAATAGCGATGTTGAAACAGAGAGCTAAGCCACGGGGGAGAGAGCAGGGGGAGAGGGTGTCCATGAGGATTGCAATAATGGCAGTCACAGTCAATTCCAGAAAGTGGCCAGTCTCTGCAGGCACCCAAACCGCGTCCTCTAAGATAATGTTGGTTTAATGAAGGGACCGGAAGTTCAGAAAGCTGGGCAATGTTGGTCAAAAGGTGCTGCAAGGATTCAACAAAAGTACACAGTACCGCCATCCTCTGTCCACCCGCGGTCCCGGTAACAGCCCAGTCCAAAGGTCTTCTTTCTGGGGGTAGAACCACCCCTGGGGGTCCCCAAAGGCTCACCGTCAAGGGCAGGCAGGGCGAAACGATGAAGCAGACGCTGGAGTTGCCAGAAAATGCCACTGCCGCTCCCAAAATGGAACCTGCCTCGTCGAAACCGCCGAAAGGCGCCGTCGTTGCCATCAGGAAAGGCTAGGGCTCCTCTCCTCGCTGCCAAACGGCCGAAATAGTATGGAAGCCGCTGGATGCCTAGTTGGGTCATGAAACGTCTGCAAGAAAACAACCAGGCTCAGAGAACGCCAAGGACCCCACAGTCCTTTTCCTCCTCCTCCTCCTCTGCAAACTCCACTCCCTTCAAGCACTGATGATGTTCCTTAGTTCGGTAATGAAACATCTGCAATAAAAACCACCAAGCTCAGAGAGCACCAAGGATCCCTCGGATTATTGTATGCAGAGAGCAGGGAAGATTCAACAGGATCCCCTAGGAAGGAATGTTGGCAAAGCTGAAAGATTTTTTGGGGAGATGGGTAAATTTGACTTTTTGGATCAGAGAAAATAACAATAACAGAATAACAAGAGTTGGAAGGGACCTTGGAGGTCTTCTACTCCAACCCCCTGCCCTGCTCAAGCAGGAAACCCCTAGAGAGCTTGTTGATCAGAAGGTCGGCAGTTGAGTGGTTTGAATCCCTAGTGCCTTGTAATGGAGTGAGCTCCCATTACTTTTCCCAGCTTCTGCCAACCTAGCAGTTTGAAAGCATGTAAAATTGCAAGTAGAAAAATAGGGGCCACCATTGGTGGGAAGGTAGCAGCATTCCGTGTGCCTTTGGCATTTAGTCATGCCAGCCACATGACCATGGAGACGTCTTCAGACAGTATTGGATCTTCAGCTTTGAAACAGAGATGAGCATGCCCTCTAGAGTCAGGAATGACTAGCACGTATGTGCAAGGGGAACCTTTACCTTTACCTTAACATTACCTAATATTTGAAGAGAAGGCAATTTCCAGATATTAAGGTCTCTATCCTGGTCCAGATGCAGGTGCTGGTCTTGACTACATAAATTAATTGAAAGGGTGCTTTGAAAAGCATCTCAGGGAGAGTGAAACACCTTTAAATGCACCATTAAGGCAGCCACAGATTGCCAGGAAATTTAAGGTGCTGTTCATGAATACACTGTATACTAACTTGGAAGCTTTTCTTTAAAGAAAATGACTACTTTTATAATTCACACTTTCCATGAAAGATGTCCTTCAAATACTATTCACAGCTCTACTATTCTGAAAACTAAAGATAAAGCAAACCAAGCTGCACTAGTCAGAAGAAGAGGAAGAAAACTAATTTGCAGTCAGGAAATTCCTTTGTCAAGACTAACAGTAATGTCTAAAGTTATGGTAAATGTTTTTAAAACCATGGGATATGCACTTCAGGGTATTTGATGGAGGCTTTTAGGCTTTTAACTCTGCTCTCTTTCGGTCTCCATCCCCACTAAAGCCACTCTTTTATAAAGCTAATTCAATGTCATACAGTAATGATCTCTGTCTTGATCCTGTTAAGGCAATACTTTCATTAAACCAACTCAAGATCACAAACAGCGTGCAAGCTTTCAAATTCTTAAAGAGACTTCGCCAGGTGAGATGGTTTTAATGAAAAAAAAAAGTGGAAATGGAGGATGCATATAATTTCTGTATTTGGACAGACTGATGGAATGTACGAGTGGTGTCCGTTTTCTCTTTCAAGCTATTCTGTGTTGAACAGATAAGCAAATTGTGCAAGTGTTTCATTAGTCCTAAAGAGAATAGAATAGAATAACAGAGTTGGAAGGGACCTTGGTGGTCTTCTAATCTAACCCCCTGCCTAGACAGGAAACTCTACATCATTTCAGACAGATGGCTGTCCAATCTCTTCTTAAAATCTTCCAGTGTTGGAGCACCCCAACTTCTAGAGGCAAATTGTTCCCCTGATGAAATATTCTAACTGTCAGGAAATTTCTCCTCAGTTCTAAGTTGCTTCTCTCCTTGATTAGTTTCCACCCATTGTTTCTTGCTCTGCGCTCAGGTGCTTTGGAGAATAGCTCAACTCCCTCTTCTTTGTCTCAACCCCTGAGGTGCAAAGGTTGGTTTTTGTTATGAGTCAAAGTGGCTTGATTTGCTTTCGTGTGCAACCAAACAATATGATGTGATGACTATCATATTTATCTAAAGGGAAAATGGTCTTACATTTTAGCTGATTTAAATCTCCAAGGGAAGGTGAAAGAGTCGTATCTCCCCTGCCCTCTTTACCACTGTCACCAAAGCTAAGGTTATCTTTTGAAGAAAGATTGTTTGGGGGGAGAAGAAAGGACCCTATAATGAGTACTTTAGGCAATACAGTATTTTGCTTGCTGATTTTCCCATTCTTCACACTAGCAAGAACAGTAAGCACTTGCTGAAATGAAACAAAGAACATGTGATACCTTATGTTCCAACATTATGGAGACTGTTCCAAAATTAGCAGTCACATATGAACGTAGTAGTGTTAATTATGTATAATATAGAAATGGTTTCTGCACTAGTTTTTTTATTAATTACTTAGCAATGAGAGCAATTCCATTCAAGTATCATATGAATGATACACCTGATTAAAATTTAATTTAGGATCCTTTTAGCAACAGC
Organism: Thamnophis elegans; assembly: GCF_009769535.1. Lineage (NCBI taxonomy): Eukaryota > Metazoa > Chordata > Lepidosauria > Squamata > Natricidae > Thamnophis > Thamnophis elegans. Next base: position 18,205,133 of record NC_045541.1, on the reverse strand, counting down.
AGATATAGAAATACTGTAGGTAAAAGGTAGGGGGCTATACAAATGCACAGGGTGCATTTACTATTAAAGCTTTATACCAGTACAATTGATGGCCAGAAAACTCTCAGCTGTCACTTTATGAAGTAGTTAATTATCTCTTTATGTCTATTTATGTTAGATTTGTACTATTAAAGAACAATGAATTAATGGCATTGCCCATTTCAAAAGAGCTACGTTTTCAATCCTCCTTTAACTACTCCAGTAGGCTTCTCTTAATAGTTCTGTTAGTTAGTTTTTAATAGGGCTAGAAAACTTACATAAAGTGTAGAGGCAGAATTCACTTTGCTCAGTGGGTTACCTTGATACATGATACATCCAAAGCTTCTGATTATCCCCCAATCATTACAATGACAACATTAACAAATGTCTATAATTTATACATTGTCAGACTAATTGGATGGCACTGGCTGGCATAATAACATATTCTGAGCTGCTAAAGACCACTGGATTTCAGACAAAGGAAATATAAAGATCTGGATGATAGAAATGCCTGAAATTGATCTGAAGGGAGAGATAATTCATTCTGCATCTCTGTCACTACTCTTCTCAGAAATGGTCTGAGAGCAACATGGTCTTTTATTACATTGGTAATCTTACTGAAAAATATAAAAATTGTGATTGCACAATAACATTACAAATGTAACATGATAAGAAACATAAAAAAGCAGAGAGAGTATGCTCCAGATCCCTTTTATCAAATAGTAACATTTTGTTGAATCCAGAAAACATTCACAGAGACAAATCTAGAATTAATTTAAATGCAACAAAGGCTAAAATGGAGACCAGTGGAGGAAGTATTTTCATATTTAACAACAAAGATTTGTCAGAGTGTGCACAGCGGGACTACTATTTTGAGACAATCCAGAAACAAAATACAGTACACAGAGGTTTTGTCTTTCAAACAGTGGTTTATATACAAGACTTATATATACATACATGTGTTAGGCAAATACCACGCAATCAATCAATCTTCAACTCTACATAGGAAACCACAATGGAGATAGAACATGAGGAGAGAAATACACAAGGAGAGAGAGAGAGAGACACCCTCACATGGCCTCCCTTATATATACAGTTTCTTAAAGTGGCAGTAACCCTGCTGATTTATCCTCATGTCATAATCTCGGTTTATAGCCTTACAGCAGCTAGTCAGCTATTAAATTGTCATTATCCTGACAAGATTAGACTCAATACAAATGCATATGAGATTTAAGAAAAAGTTTAGAGGGGTTTGGATGTGGCATATAAGTTTTAGTGGCCTGTTGTGGCTATAGTTGTGTTGGTGTGAATCAGCAAACAGAGTAAGAAGTGTCTACGTGCACAAAAATGTTGCATATGCAGCATGGGACATTTGTACTGCAGGTTGCCTATTCATACACCAAAATCAATTTCCCTAGAAGGCTTTGGGAATGGGAAAACCATTAAAGTCATTTCAACACTCATTCTCATGGGCATTGAGGTCAATACATCTGATTCTGATTTAGTATTGATATGGTTTTATTGATCTGTTTACAGACTCTATTAACCATTACACTGAAGAGTCACCTTGTAGGTCTTGTTCTGGAATGAAAGGTGCAGGTAAAAATGAGATAATGAAACTGCTAAATGATTTTAGAGTTATGTACCATGAACAGTTAGGTTAACTGAGAAAAATTGTGGATTGAATTTCAAAATGCAATTACCTAGCCTTAAAGGAAACAGAAACCTTTTTACATATTTCTAACACTAGCAGCATATGAGTTTTGAGCAATACCATGGTTACTTCCTAGGGGGAAAAAAACAACCCAAAAGCAACATTCATGAAAAATAAAATACGCAAATGATGCAGGCTGTAGTTCATGATATTGTAAGAAATACTAAAGCCATATGGTTTTGTTCCTACACATAGTATCATCTTGGAGGTTTGTTGCAAACTGAATATGGCTCTGTTAAAAGCTAAACAACTTAATACCCAACAACTATGGTGGAAAGTAAAGTAAACTAGAGAGTAAATCAGCTGTTCGTAATTCCTCTCCTGAGGAGAGGACCTGAGATCACCCATGAATAATCCATACAGTTGCTCCCAAAAGGAAGCTGCAGAACATGTTGTCCAGTAAGCTTAGTAGGTTTACCCTGGAAGATGACAGAATAGCTCTTTGCTCAATCTACTCTTGGTAGCTTTAAGGACCCTGGATTCCTCCTTTCCTGTTAGAAATTGTTTGTTAATTTCTTTTCAGCTGTTAGATACCTTTGGACTGACAAGCTTTACAATACAAGGTGAATTTTGTTCTATCCCATAGTGCAAAATGATTCTGAAATTAATTACAACAATCCTTCCCATGAGAAAATATTTTTGTTTTGAATTCTTTAAAAATAATACATACAAGATAGAATGAAGCTTTGAAGATTGGACACTAGAGGGAACTAGAGAAAAATATTTAACTTATAATAAATGAATAAATATAGGTAAGAAATGAGATATGGGAAGAAGCTAAATCTTAGTTTGTTTATTTTGAAGTTGTGTTTTTTTAAATAAAATTACTACTAAAAATAAAAATAACAAACTCTGTTGCTCTTCTATTGTCTGTTTGAAAATATGGCATTGTGATTAGAAGCTGAATTTTTTGAAGGTGCTGCTTTTGTATTTTACTTTCCATGCTTATTATAGTGATGTTCCTGTCCATGTGCTAGATTTGCACTAGAAGAAATGCACTTTCTCTGCTTATTTTTGTCTCTTTAAATAAACAGGGTATATTTTCTTACAAATAAAGACATCATTTTTAGATTGATGCATTAGTCTGGATGTGTGTCAAGTCCCTCTGTAATGTAGATCCCTCCAGGTCTGCCTTTCTCTTATTCAAGTTTGGAAGGGGGGATGGATTCCTTTAAAGAAGATGGTTTGAAGGACCATCAAAGGACAGTGTTTCATTTCAAGGCCCCCATTATTCGGAGAGGCATTCAGTCCAATCTGAGTTTAAAATAAAGGATCTAAAAAGGGGAAAGAAGAATCTTGAAATTGCTCATCCACCAGTTAACTGGGTAGTTGACTGAACAGCACACTCATATGTCCTTATAGTTTTCAGCACCATAACAATATGTACTGCATATTATTTAAACAGAATTCGCATATATTCATAAACATGAATAGATGCAAATTGAATACTGTTCTGGGCCTTTCCCCCTCCACCACTGATGCATCAGTATGCAGACTAATCCTTGGTTCTCCAAGTGGCATGTTGGAATCAGTATGGGACCAAATCCGAGTCTTGCTGATTGACAGCAATTAAAAACAAAATGATGTGCCAAATGGCTACTTTCTTCCTTAGTTTTTAAAGGGGGAAAATGCATTGGGCATTCATTTCAAAATACTTTTAGTTAGTTAGATAGATACTGCCCTTCAGAGAATTGCAGAGTTGTTTACAAAGACAAAACTTAAAATAACAACAATTAAATGCAGCACTAAAACCGTATACGTCCTTTAGCTAGCAGCAACAACTAGCAACTTTTATAATTCTCCTGAGCTTCTGCTGTTCCAGGGCTTTGTGGGATGAGATGCAGCAATGGTGATAACTTCTGCATTCCTAAAAACAAGAGACTGGTTTTGGAGAAAATTCTGCAAAATATCTTGTTTCTAAAAGGTTGACAAACATGAAACTCTCAAAGGTGTGTGTGGGGGGGGAAGGTATTTGGGGAAATTTTGACTGATAAATTGAAGGAAAGTGGAATTATGTAGGATAACAAAAAACTGGTCTTAAAAAAAGAGCATTGACAAACAGTCCCGACTTTAAGTGTCATTCCATGATCTTGTGCAATGTCCCAGATTCCACTCTACAAATTACTGAAACACTGCAAGTTAATCTCCCCCTCACTCCTTTGGGAACCACACTGTCTTAAATAATGATTTTTTCAGGCCAGGTAGACATTTAAAAGTTGAAACCAAGCAAATAATTCAACAGCACAGGCAATTAAATCAACAAAATGCATAAGTAGTTTGGGCATTGCTTTATGTACTCCCCCCCCCCCACTTTAAGTAAAGGAGAAACATGTTTAAATAGCCCTCTTTGATGCCAGGCCTTGTAGAAATGTCCCATACTGTGTTGTGATGGGGATATTTTTTGCCATCTAGTTCTAAATGTTCTGGCTCACAGAGTGGGAGATGGGTGGGTGGAAAGTCTTGCACAGTGGTAAGCTATCTAACGGAGGGGGGGGAGGCGGTGGAGTCTCAGATTGCTTCCATTCCACTGCCACACTGTGTGTCTTTCTCTGTCTTATGCACATGTTCTTTTTCATTTTTACATTAGTTATGCCTATTTTCTGCCTCTAGTCACACTGCTTAAATATAGCTTGATGGAAACAAACATACATTGACTATTGCAAGGAACAGAATCTTTATACCTTTAGAGTAATAATTACAGGCCCACATAAAAAAAAAAATGCATATGTGTATGTATGTGTGTCTCTGTGTGTGTGTGTACACACACACACACACACACACACACACACACACAAGTAGCAGTCTTATAAAGCCTTATAGAAAATAGTGCTGTTTCAAACAATGAATACTTCTAGTAAAAGTAAAGGTTTTCCTCGCACATATGTGCTAGTTGTTCCTGACTCTAGGGGGCGGTGCTCATCTCCATTTCAAAGCTGAATAGCCAGCACTGTCCAGAGATGCCTCCATGGTAATGTGGCCAGCATGATTAAATGCCGAAGGTGCCCAGAACGCTGTTACCTTCCCACCAAAAGTGGCTCCTATTTTTTTACTTGCATTTTTACATGCTTTCGAACTGCCAGGTTGGCAGAAGCTCGGACAAGTATTGGGAGCTCACTCCATTATGCGTTGCTAGGGATTCGAACTGCAGAACTTCTGACCTTTCTGATCAACAAGATCAGCCATCTTGGACATTAACCCCCAAGAGTTATCAAGGAAAAGCTATCACTTGTAACCATCAACTGAGAATGAGAAATTTCCACTACCTTCAAGTTATTCTGCCTGCTGTTCAAATTGCTTCCCTACTGCTATTACAAGTGCCTTCAGTCTTCCTATCTACCATCCCCTGGCTAAGAGATACTGTACATTGGAAGACATACATTCCCTGCTTTGAGGGGGATCCTCAGAATGAGACATTATAAGGTGATTGCAACTGTATAGTGTCCTGCTTGAACAGGGTGTTGGACAAGAAGACCTCCAAGATCCCTCCCAACTCCATTATTCAATTACATATGGCACAGTAAAATGGATGGTTATATCTGCCCTTACCCACAAGGCTTTGCTCTTCATTTTGATGACTATGACTGAAGCATTGAGGTCAGCCTAGCTCTATAAATTTATGGTATGCTCTAATAACTCATCCTTAAGAGTCCTTAAAGTGAAGCCTTGTAGCCGCTGATCACTCCAGGCAATAGTCAGAAGAAGAAGGTGAGGTTCTTGTCTTAAGCTGCTCCTCTTCCCAATTCCAGCATTAAGGGATTGTTTCACTATGTATATTGATAGGCTGGTCCTTCTATTTCCTATTTATTGGATTAATTTAAAAAAGAATGCTGTTAGGAAGCAGTCTTAGTATACTGTATTGGTTTTGTTTACTAACTAGAACCTTTGTTTCCTTCCTAATTTTTAAGAGGAATCATGAACTTTTAATATCTGATATACCGGTACCGATTCTATTTTGCTGTTATTTATTTCTGCATGAGACCTAGGTGACATTTTCTTGTGCTAACAGATACTTTTTTAAAAAATGACTTATTTTAGAGCAGCAAAAACTATAACTAAGAAAAAAACACATTATTACATAAACATATGTAAGGAGAAAGTAGACAAAACAAGGGGGTTTCAAGGCCAAATAGTGTAACAATTGGAAAGTAAATAGTCACAAATGTACTGGACTGATTGCCATTATTTCCCAATTTAATTAATTATTCAGAGAAAACTAATATCCAATCCTTTTCTTTCCATTTTTGCCATGAAAAATCACTAGTAAACTTCCAACTCGTTGTAAATCCTATTTAGACCATTAAAAAAACCCAACCACCTAATATTCGATATGCATCCACAATTCCAAAAATTGTTGAATAATTTTTGAATAAATGAAAAATTGTTGAGAAATTGAATAAAGTTCTATAAAAATTAAGATTTAGGCAAGTAATTTCAGAAATAATGCGTCATATATTATACCAAAATGAAAGAGCCTTGGGAGAGAAAAGATTAAAAATAATTCATTTTGAGGGAACTATAGGGCTTTACCAAACATATACTTAAGAAGCAAACATTTTCCATCACAGATATACTTGTAAATTTGTTTTCCAACCAGTCCATATGAATTTTTCAGGCACTTTATTGTTTATTTATATGGGTAACTTAAGAAATCTGTGTGGTAAAACAAAGAGAGAGAGGGACAGTGAATGAAGAGGTGCTGAATGAATGCGGACTGAATACAGAAATTAGTGATCAGTATAAAAGACATTGAGATAGTTTGATCATTCAAAAATAAAAAAAATAAAAATGAATGTAGACTGAATTGAAAACTGAGTGATCTTGGACTCGTAACTCACTCTTAGCCCCTGGGTTGTTGTGGTGGAGAAAATAGGAGAGAAGGGAATACCAGATATGTTCCCTGAATGCTATTTATAAAAATAATATAGAGGTGGGATATAAATACAATAAAATAAATAAACATGAGGGGACAGTGAATGAGTCAAGAAAATGGGAAGATAAAGAAAGTTGTGGTTAAGTGGAATGTATGAGTACCTTGAAGCATAAATCAAAATTTCAAACAACAAAGACCTATATATTATGAAGTATATTGTTGTGACTGAGAGGTAGGTTGGTGTAGTGGGTAGGGCACCAAGCTAGAAACTGGGAGACCAGGAGTTCTAATCTCACTTTAGATACAAATCCAGCTGCAGAACCTTAGACCAATCCTCCTTATGCTCCAGATAAGGATTCAGCTAGTATATCAGCTAAAGCAGTGTTTCTCAACCTTGGCGACTTTAAGTCCTGTGGACTTCAACTCCCAGAATCCCCCAGCCATCTGTGCTGGCTGGGGGATTTTGGGAGTTGAAGTCCACCAAGGTTGAAAAACACTGAGCTAAAGCAATAAAAAAAATCCTTACCACAGTTGTTTTGTGTTTCTCGAGCATCAAAGTTATATCCAGGTATTTGATGTATCACCAGCCATCCAGCCATCCAGCCCCCAGGGTCAGAAGCAACTCAATCTTGTCCAAATTCAAACTTCATCTTGCTTTTCTCATATCTGATCCCTTACAGCCCGGAGAAACATAAATACATAAACGTTCTCTAAATTTCCAAGTTTTAATTCTTGGAAATGATATAGCCAAATATCTATACACTTGTGCCATTTAGCTCCAATTCCATGTATAATAATTCATACAAGAAAAAGGACTTTGTAGAAGTGGGAATAAATGTCTTCTTCTGACAGCACTCAGAAAAATGATCAAAGTCACGAGGGAATGATCCTTCCATTTTACAGTTCCCCCAAGTGTTTCAAAAGGAAGTAATACTAATAATAGCATCAAAGATCTTCTAGAAATCCAGACACTCTTATATTTTTATTATAATGCAAGCACTCAATTTGATGATCAAAATCATCTCTGTGAGAAATCTGGGTCTAGACTCTTCTATGTACTTCTTCTCTATTAGCATGGGTATATATAGATTTGGCTTTGAAATGAGAACTCGTAACAATTGAGTTTGGTTAAATATAAAGTTGAAATGGGTGACCAGTATAATTTCAAATACACTGGTTTATGACTCATAAATAATAGGAAAGACCATTGTTAAGATAGTTTGATTGTTATCTGCATTAAATATCTGGAAGTAGGATAGCAATTGTGATAATAGGAAATATATTTAAGAGCATTTTTTTTTAAAAAAAAACACTACTTGGAGTCATATTTGCAGTTGGACTTTATTTCAAATAGAATCAGAGCTACATTGGGCACTAACAACACAGAAGTAATGTTGTCTGGCAGCTAAACTGCTGAATTAGCATTTCCATAAGCACTTAGAAGCACATACCATCTAAGCATAAGGTTGATCAAAAATATAAGAGCTAATATACTAATGGCTTAAATGCTAGGCATTAATGGCTTACTTCTTGCAGACATCATGGAAGAAGTGAATTGGTATGTGCACTGTTAAAAGATTCCTATGGGAAAGTGGTAAATAATAAATAAAAACATTTATGATGAGGTAATGGACAAAATGAAATCTGATATGATTTGACTCACAATTGTGGCATCAGTATAGTATTCAGATGTATTTTTTTCCCTATGGAGACAAGTCAAATGATATATTTTAAAAAGGTAATTGCTATTTTCAATAGTCATTTTGTGATAGGCAGGGAGCCAAATGAAGCTTTTGTGTACATCATATTTGAAATACTCAACAGATATTTAATGGTTGCGGTAATATCAAAATTACATAAAACCCATGCCATGCAATTAAAAAAGCCCAGGTTTGTGACTGCTACGTAGATTAAAATCTAGTTGAGGCTAAACTATCCTGTCTTACACATTACATATAAGCAAAATAAAATAAGTTAAATATAGCATTATATATTTAAACTGCTACATTAAGTGAATTACTGCTACGTTGCTGTTCTTCTTGTTTGAATTTTTTGCTCCCCAAGGATTTTTTTCCCTTCTGAGAGCAATATGTGAATAATTGTTGGAGCTGAAGTATCTTCTCTGTCACACATACTTACCTATCCTCTCTTATTCATCCAAACCCACAAACATATTAATTCCTATGCCCACAAGCATGAAAATGTATTTTTTTCTATCTGTAAGGATGACCTATCCTTTGAATTGCTTTTGACATGCTGTAATTAGATTTTAAAAATGTATCTCTGAGTTTCACTCAAGAAAATCCTGTTGCCAATTAATGAAGGATGTTTTAATTTTCGAGATTTGTCTCAGGTCAACAGATGGCCTCTCATGGCCTATTTTTGAATCAGCAATATTCCTTATAAAATGGAGGGGATGATCTCCAAAAGTATGGCATTATTCTTCCTGTTCCTATATTTGAAGTGGAACTTTAAAACAATCAATAATATCAGACCATGAACTTTTCTCTTATATGGGGCCACAGCATACATATTTATCTGTATAAAAGTGAAATACCACTCACACATCATCACCAAATCTCCAGAACTGTAAAACCTACAAACTTGAAATTTGGCGTATATGTTCCTCTTGGCTTCTAGATGCTTGCTAAGAAAGGATTTTTCAAAATGACCATCAGATCATTAGTATTTCTTATATTATTATTAACACACACACTGATGCTAAGGAGTTAGATGTTATACTCCCCTCCCCACCTGAAAAGAATTCTGTTTCAACTGCCACTTGGGCATGGGCGTGATCAGTGCGTGACTCTCTGGCCTGCAGGCTGGGAGTTTAGACATTCTACTTCCCTCCCCACATGAAAAACACTCTGATGCTAAGGAGATAGACTGGGGGAGAGAAGGGGATAAGATAGGAGAGGCTTCTGTGGGGGCAAGCCGGAGGTAGAGAAGGGGAGAGGAGAGGCCATTCATAACTACTTATTAATTTTCAAACTGTAAGTGTTGATTTATCAACCTTGATCACATAGTATCATAGCGGAGCATGGGTATCCAGCTAGTTGTTTTTATATAATGGCCTATTATGGATCTTTTCATGTTGCAGATATGGTTACAGATGTGATGCTCAAACCATATATATGGTTCTCATAATACAGTTTTTATCAGTATCCTAATGATCTCTTTTTTAGCTAGAAGTCCTATGAGATAATTCTTTTTGTTTTGTTTTGAATGATTCACTGTTTTTTGAAAATGTGCTTTTTTTGAAGTGCATACCACAGATTGGAAACTAACAGGAGGATAATGGAACAGAACACAGCAATGAGGGTTATAATTCAAGGGCATACACTCATTGTGTCAATTCTGCAAAGAAAGAGAACTTAAAATATCAGCCCCCACAGGTAACCCAGGCAGGAAGCATGATGGGTTGAGTTAATTCTATTTATAAGGCTATATTAATAGAACCTTACAAGTTTGAAGGTGCAAGCTTCCCACCCCCATTTTAAACTGCCTGATCAATTAAGATGGGTCTTTCCTACGTTTCTTCCCCCTGATTGTTATTCCACTGGGGACTCCCTCTTCTCTGATCATTTCGTAGGCAGGATCTCTTTTCCTTGTCCTCCAAGGTTGACCTTTCCATTATGACAAATTTGACCAAGTTTCAGTTGGGGGACCATTTAGAAAAAAAATGTGGGTTTCCCTCTATGTTGAATTTCCATTTTTCTTCTTTTAAAGTAGACAAATATTGAATGTAAATCAATTGTGTAAACCCTGTTTAATAGAGTAATTGGAGAAAGGAATGCTCTTTAAAGCCAATGGTGGTTCAATCAAGGGTCCAAACTCTTTAGACCCAGCTTCCCATTGTAAGCTAGCAGCATTTGAGATTGGGCCACTGAAATTTAGTGGTAAATAGACCCAATATTGATTGTATCAATTTAACCTATTTTTAAGAGCATTTTTAAGTTAAAAAATTTTAAAGGTAGATTTGTGAGAATTAAAAGTTTAACTATGGTTGTCCTGGTAATATCACAGCATTATGTGATAGATTTTTTGTATGCTCTTCCAGAGAGTTGGAACGCTGTACTGTAGCCCCTGGTAAGAGTATTCTTACTCTAGAGGAATCAGAGTTTGAGGCTATGATAAACAATGACAAATAGCATTACTCCTATGTAAATTTAACTGAGAAAAAAAAGCCATTAAAATATCAGGACTTGCATCTCGCTAATCATGTATAAGGATAAGGTTTGAAATTTTAATTAGCTGTGAAACTAAAACATTATGTATTCTTTTTTTCTTTTTTACTAAATAAGGTAAGTAAATATCTTCAGCCATTACCTTTAAGTATTGATAGGATATCCCAATTGGATTAAACTTATTTTTCCCTCTGTCTCAGCATAAGATGGTAACTCAAGGTAGTGTTTGTATTATCTTTATTTTATATGCATAAAGCTAAAATCAATATTGTAATCTTTGTGAAAATTCTATTCGACAGGACTAGTATGAATTATATAAAGAAAAATATGTTAAACTGACATGTCTGAGAATTCAGAAACACCTCATGCATTTATAAGGTCTTATTCAGAAATTTCATGCATTTGTAATACCTTTGCACTATTTGTAAGAATTGTAGAAAATAGATTTTAATTTTTGACAAAGAGTAAGTAAAGAAATGTCCAACTATACAGTTAGGGCAGGAGTCCTCAAACTTTTTAAACAGGGGCCAATTCATGGTCTCTCAGACAGTTGGGGGGAGGGACCAACTAGGTGGGCAGGGCTAGGTGGCATATGACTGGGTGGATGTGGCCAATTTAACAGTCCATTAAACAATATGCACACATTTTAATTTGTTATGCTCCTGGGGGTGGGAAGCAGATTAGTAAAGGGATGTGGCTGATTTGGGATGTGTTTGAGGGACTTCTGTTTGTGTGTGTGTTTGGGTCTTTCTCCCTCCTTCCCTCCCTCTCTCTCTCCTTCTCTCTCCCCTATCTCTAGAAGCTGGGCCCATTTTTGGCTGCCTCAGTCTCCAGAACCACCAAACCACCAAAATGGGCCCATTTTTGGCTTCCTGAGGCCTCCACATGTTCCGTTTTTGGCCTCTGCAGGTAGGTGGGACGATTTGGGCATCATAGCCTTGTGGTCCCACACGGCTTCAGAGGGACGTATCCAGCCTGTGGGTCATAGTTTGAGGACCCATGAATTAGGGGATGGTGCTTGTGGAATTCCATTCAGAATAAGAGAAGAGTAGAAAGGGTCTACAACTGATATCAGGAAGGCGGGGTGATGTCTCAGTAGTTAAAGATGCTAAGCATGTCAGCTGGAGAGCTGAAAGCCTGGGTTCGAGATCTGAGTGCCACGTAAGTGCCCATACTTGCCCCAGGTCCAACCCACCTAGAAGTTCGAAAGCATGCAAATGCAAGTAGATAAATAGGTACCACTTCAGTGGAAAGGTAACCACATTCTGTGTGCCTCTACATATAGTCACACTGGCCACATGATCATGCAAATGTCTTTGGACAATGCTAGTTTCCTTGGCTAAAAATGGAGATGCCCCCTAGAATCAGACCCCACTGGTAAAGGAAAACTGTTACCTTTATCTTTATACTGCTACCAGCTTGCATCATGGTCAGGGGTCCTTAAACTACAGCCCCCAATCCGGATATGGCCCTCCAAAGCCATTTTGCCTTTATCATGATCTCCTGGAAGTGGAAAGGATTGTTTCATGATTCATAATTTCAAATGTAATAATAATTACAAATGTGTTCCTTCTATTTAAACATTTTAATCCAAGAAATTAAAATGATTTTTGTGAATAAAGTTTTCTGGAGGTCAAACAGTATAGAACTTCAGTTCTGCTAACACTGCTCTCCAAAGGCTACATATACAGTACATGAACAACTATGTAAACCACAGCCCTAACAGATGCAAATTTGCTGTTATATCATTTGGAATAATCACATGAAATGTTAATACCACTTTATAATGCCTTGGTAAGGCCACCACATGGAATACTGCTTCCAAAAAAGATGTTGAGACCAGAGGTGGTATTCAGCCAGTTCTGAAAGATTCTGGAGAACTGGTAGTGGAGATTTTGAGAATGGGGAGGGAATGGGGATTTTGCAGTAACCTTCCCCTGCCACAGCCACAAAGCCCCCTCACTGGTTGAGACTCTAGAAAGAGTGCCGAGAAGGGTAACAATGATGATTAGGGGACTCAAGGATAAAATATATAAAGGACGGTTGCTGGAACTGGATATGTTTAGTCTTATGAAAAGAAAGACTAGGGGTGACCTGATAGCAGTGTTCCAATATCTCAAGGGCTGCCACACAGAAGAGGGAGTCAAGCTATACTCCAAAGCACCTGAGGGCAGAACAACAAGCAATGGGTGGAAACTAATCGAGGAGAGAGGCAACTTGGAACTAAGGAGAAATTTCAAGACAGTTAGAACAATTAATCAGTGAAACAACTTGCTTCCAGAAGTTGTGAATGCTCCAACACTGGAAGTTTTTAAGAAGATATTATATATCCATTTGTCTGAAGTGGTGTAGGGTTTCCTGCCTAAGCAGGGGGTTGGACTAGAAGACCTCCAAGGTACCTTCCAACTTTGTTAAATTAGTATTAGTAATAATATATATCATTTATTTCTTGTGACGTAGAACCTAAGAATATGAATTTATTTTAACATAGTGCTGACTATCTAGGAACACACAACACAGAAGATTTCTGTCTGACATGTCCTTAAAAAAAAGAAAGAATACAGCTGTATAGTTTTTAATGGACACAGCAAATGGATTTGCTGCAGAGGTTCAGCAATTAAATCAAACCAGATGCTTCACTTTTCAAATGTGTAGTAGCTTGGCAACAGCCCTCTAAAGCTGTGTACTTGACTTTATAGAGAAGTTATTATAGACTGCACAAAGTTAACTTACTACATTTTCCCCCAAGTTCATGTAATCACCTTGCATTGAGAGATGTGAACACACAAATTTAAAAAAATGACACAAAACAAAAAAACATGGGGGGGGAGAGAGAGAGAGAAACAAGTGTCTTGAGTGGATTACTGTGACTCTGGATAAAATGATAAAATAAATGCTGTCTGAAACTTCAGCTTTTTTTTTTTTGCTGTCTCCCCCCCCCCCCCCCCCCCCCCCAGATATTGTCATCCACTACTGTGCACCTACCTTGATAGCTGAATCTGGAGTTTTTGCAGGTCTGAATTTTAGGTCCTTGGGGACATTTTATAGCAGTGTAAGGGCAAGCATCTTCTAGTAATATATGTTTCTTGGGATCTCCTAGTTGAGCTGTATCAAAGTCGTGATGACACATTGTCGTCGTGTGACGTATCACAAGTTTTTTTCTTCCTTCACGGCCAGCATGTGATGCATCTGTCCTGTGGGCCACAAGTTTGACACCACTGTCCTAGCTCATTTTGAATGGTTGAGCCAAGATTAAAAAGGACAACAAGAGTCAACTATAAATGTAATATATTATTATGCAAGAGACTTTGCAGAAGGCTAATTTAAGATGATCAATTTGTATAAAGATCCAACGAGGTACTGATGAATATGACCTCATAAAGATCCAATCATGATCCAATGAAATGACTGAAAATTATACACAATATATTGTTGATGCTTAAACCGATTGTAACTGGATCAAAGCTCATATCAGAAATTCGCTGAATATTGAGATTGGTATCACATGTAAGTGAGGGGCTTATAGCCGTTAATGAAAATTAGTTCAAAACAGCAATCATATGAATAATAATCCATAGTCTATTTATTCCAGGAATTATCATGTCTTGCATAAATACACCCCAGAAAACATTCTGTATTCTCAACCTTTTTCCCTCATTTAACAAATGCCATTAAATCAGTTTTTTAAAAAAATCATATTTTAAGACATGTTGATTTCTGTGGCTTTTCCTAAATATTATATTGGACCATGTATATTCAACTATATATATCTGAAGTACAAATCAGTTATAGAGCTGAACAGTTTTGCTTTGTGAAAAAAAAATCACCATGAAACATTTTTTGTATGCTTATATAGCATTTTCAAAAAAAGACCCTGTAGAATTAGCCTCTTTATGCTTTTTATGATGTCATAAATATTAAACACTTTTTTCATATTATATTTTTTTTTAAAAAAAAATCAAATCATGGTAGAACTGGCTGATCTAGTCTTCAGAAGGATCTGTGCCCTGGGAATAAAATACAGACTTAATTAGAGAATGATTTAATCAAGCAGAACCATGGCTTCCTGTACTAACATCTAGCTGCATGATCAATATGGAAAAAGCAATATGACATGTCTTTTAATCTACTTTGATATTAAACAAAAAAAAATTGAAGACACATGAATTGTAGTTGCAGGTTTGGCTGTAGAGAATTATAATTGTACAAAGCACTGTTAGAGATTCTTGACTGTATACAACACAAGACATTAGCGTATCAGCTGGCTTAAGCCTATTGCCAGCATAAGGACAGCTATTCAACACAGCTGGGTACAACTGTAGGAAGCCAAATCTTAGAAAGAGCTATTAGTAAAATCTTGGCAAGCATAAACCAGAGAGACATGATGCCCAGGCATGGTTAATTTTGTTATTTGACACTGAAAAGACCTTGAGCTGATTTTGTTTCGTCTATTTAAATCTGTAGCCTGGAATAAATTGTCACGGAAAGAGCTTCTTTTCTTAGATAGTATGGTTGTAGGCAAGACTGTACAGAATCCTTTTAAAGATAAAAGGAAAAGTTTCCCCTAACACATACGTGCTAGTTGCTCCTGACTCTAGGGGGCGGTGCTCATCTCCATTTCAAAGCTGAAGAGCCAGCGCTGTCTGAAGACATCTCTGTGGTCATATGGCTGGCATGACTAAATGCCGAAGGGGCACAGACCACTGTTACCTTCCCACCAAAGGTGGTCCCTATTTTTTGACTTGCATTTTTACAGGCTTTTGAACTGCTAGGTTGGCAGAAGCTGGGACAAGTATCGGGAGCTCACTCCGTTATGCAGCACTAGGGATTTGAACCGCCAAACTGCTGACCTTTCTGATTGACAAGCTCAGCATCTTAACCACTGAGCCACCGCAGCCCCTTGTAACAATTCATTACAGGAGTATAATATTTAATGTAACTCATTAATTTCATCTAACATTGTATGCCTTCCATGCGAATACAGTAATCATTCTTTCATGTTATATGCTTCTATTATGCAATGCATTTCAATTATACATTAATTTTAAAATAATCCAAGAAGGGTGGGAGGGACGGATGGGTGGGTTGTTGTTGCTTTTAGTGTAGTGACTTCTCCATGCAAATAGCTAGCTGCTTCCTGCCATTAGTGATTTTCAGTTACTCAAGCCACACAATTCAAGGAGAATGCCAGATGGTCTCTATTCTTTTTGCCTGTCATAGAAGAACAATTTTAACAGAATGTGCGTAACAATATGGATAGATTAAATATGCATTGGGTGGGGGGAGGAGTGGGATAATAGAAGCAAGTATTTTCCTTGGTCCCATGAACAGCCTAAGCATTATAAATCCTTACTGTGGTATGTATGCAGAGTACCAATATATTCAAGGATATTCTTCTTGATGCCCACCTGAGTTTTATTTAAATATATATTTTTAATGCTAAAAAAAAATCAGTGGAACAGGATATGGATGCTCCAACCCTAAAGGTTTTTAACAACAGGATGGACAACCATTTGTCTGAAATGGTATAAGGTTTCCTGCTTGAGCAGCTAGTTGGACTAGAAGACTTCCAAGGTCCCTTTCAACTCTTGTTATTCTTTTAAATGATCGAATTGCAAAGCAACACAATAATTTATATTATCATCATATGGCCTCTAGTCTTCGACATGAAACTCCCCTCCCCCTCCCTTCCCGTCCCTTCCCTATCTTTATTACACAGACACATACACAAAGACACACAGACAAGTTTATTAAGAGAAGCATTTGAAGGTGAGGTTGTTTCCATCTGTACACATTCATTCTGAGGAAAATAGTGCTTGTGGTGGTTTTTTTTAAAAAAAAAAATTAATATTTTTGTTTTATTAAATAATAAGAAAAATAAAAAAATAATTACAATGAAAATATATATATTACGTTCTCAAAGAAAAAATGCACTATATAAAAAGTATTTTAAAAATGAAAAAAACTAGATAGAAAACGTAAACAAAGTAAACTGTATTCCAATAAAATTTACAATTCTATATCTGCTTTTTAAATGTAAATATTAGTCAACTCATATCAGAGGTAGTATTCAGCAGGTTCTGACCAGTTCTGTAGAACCAGTAGTGGATATTTTGAGTAGTTCGGAGAGAACCCATAAATACTACCTCTGATTGGCCCTGCCCACATCTATTCTCTGTCTCCTGTGTCCCAGCTGATCAGGAGAAAATGGGGATTTTACAGTAACCGTCCCCTGGAGTGTGGAGGGAATGGAGATTTTGCAGTAAACTTCCCCTGCCATGCCCGCCAAGCCATGCCCACCAACCATGTCACACCCACTAAGTCACACCCACAGAACCGGTAGTAATTTTTTTGAATCCCACCTCCCTCTCTCTCTCTCTCTCCCTCCCTCCCTCTCTCTCTCTCACACACACATACACACACACGTACGTACGTACGTACGTACGTATGTACGTACATATGTATGTATGTATCCATCCAATTTTTTTCTTTTCATCATTTTTTTCCTATTTTTAAAATAAATTTATGCATTTCACAAAAATTCAATTTAGAATGAGAAAAGGTGTCAAGTCTTTTACTTTCTAAAGGACCTGTTTCCAGAGTGACCATGATGCAGCTTGATCGTAGTGATCAACCAATGGCTAAGCAAGTATAAAACAAGTTTGCATACCTTAAGAGAAAGACAAACATGATGTCAGTGTTCCAAATAATGCACCCATAGAAAGCGAAACTCTGAGGCAGGCAAGTTCCTCAAAGAATGGTTTATTGGATACATCATACTGGCACAACGGGTGAAAGCTGACTATAATTTCCAGCAGCTTTCACCTGATTAAAAGTAAAAGCCCCCCGCCCCCCCCAAGTCACAATACAAGTGCTGGCCAGTCGCTTGGTTACTGGCTCCTCCTCTGGCCAGTCCCCTGTGAGGATGCCCTTGGTTCCCACAGGAAAACTTTATTGTTTTAGCTACAAAACCCCATCTAACTATTCCCTCCCCTCTCACCATTGTATGGCAACTGTGGAGCCTCCAAGATGGCTTCAGCCAGGCTTACCTCAGGGTTGACACATGAATAGAAGTGATGAAGAAGATGCAAATTGTGCAGGTCTAACGCTGAAGATCCCATCTTTAACCAGTTAATCTGAGTTTAGATTCAGAGGGAGGTTCCTAACCATCTAGTCTTCCAGCACTCTTGTTAGCAAATTAGTGCAATTGTGGTAATTTTCATTGTCATTTATAAATATTAAAACTTATTTGACAATCCTTCATCACATTATCTTATTATTAGGGTAAATGCTAGCTTTAAAAGGAACTCTGGCTCCAAACTAAATGGCTTCAGCGATGTGGGAGATAATCTTGTTAAAGCTACCCATGCATTTGCCACTCTCTGCTGACTTGTAGGTGTGGGGGAGGAGAAGCAGAAGGCCATGTATGACGAGCACATATGTTTCTGTTATTAAGCAAGGAATAAAAACAGTTTTGTCAGTTGATTTCAGTTGTTTGCCATTTATTTAGAGTGGTCTGAGTAGGCCTAAAATACATAGATGATTGTGTTCCAGTATAAGCATTAAAAAATAAAAGAACAAGGGGAAATAAACTGCTTGCCTTTTTTTTTTTTTTTTGATAACACTACATTTGAAATGATTTTATTTGAAAATATATTGGAGGCAAAAAGACTGAGCTGTACCAAATGTTAGTTAATCTGCTATGACTAAGAAATAGGAAGCTGCATTTAAAAATGGTACCAAATCTACAGAACGCATTCATTATCCAAGCTTGGAATCCATGAAAGGTTTCATACTTCAGATTGTAATCATATTTTCTTATCTTGTATCCAGTGGTGGGATTCAAATAATTTAACAACAGTTCTCTGTCCTAATGATTTCTTCCAAGAGCCGCTTCACCAAACTGCTCAGAAAGTTAACAACCAGTTTTCCCAAAGTGGTGTGAACCGGCTGAATCCTATCACTGGTTGTGTCCCAATACAGTGGATATTGTAGTAATATGAGAATACTACTGTTGTGCACCATTTTTGGGAAATGGTGAGTTGCTCTTTCTGCTTGCTTGCTTTGAATCCAAGGTAGTTGTTTTCTTACTGTTATTTTCAGTAACATTATCACCAGAGGTGGGGAAACAATGAGGCATGGAAATAATAGCTTGCCTTTTGAACAATCTCCTTAGTGACACAATATTTGACTTCCTGCCTCCTGCTCTTTAGAACAAGATAGGGATATTCAGCTTCTTATTGTGAACTTTTCTTTTAGGGTTGAATAATTCTCATGTAGAATTTGATACTATTATATTGCCTATACATTGCATATGGGCTTTATATGTGTAAAATTAAGCAGTGGTGTATTCAGCCGGTTCTATCCAGTTTGGGCGAACCAATAGCGGTGGTGGCGGGAGGCTCCATCTACCCTGGACATCATCTCGTCCTGTTTTTGACACCCTGTGCATGCACAGAAGGTCCCGCGTGCTCACATTTGCGAACCGGTAATGAAAATAAGTTGATTTCACCCCTGGAATTAAGGCATAGAGTCATGAATTAGCTCATAAGATTTGGTGGACAGATCTTTAAACAACTTTTATATAAGTCATTCTATATTTCCAGAATGAATGCAGATATATATTTCAAGTAATCCTTCCTGAGAAAATAATTCATCCTTCTCTTTTCATCAACTCCTCAGATTCCTTTTTTTGACTGGTTGATATTTCAGAGAATGCAGTATTGGTGAAAAGGCTTGTTGATTCTCTCTTATGGCAGGAACACAAATATCAAAAATGAGACCGCTAAGAAATAGAATATTGGAGAAATGTATTTCTGAAATAGAGGATGGCAAAACCTTTGCAAGGACAGGACAACTTATAGGTAGCTCTGTTTTTCTTGGCAGGCATTCTAGTAGAGATCTAATCAAATCTATTGGATCTAATTCTACAGTAGGTGGAATGCTACTAGATAGAATTCCAGTTGGTTGAAAATATTCTAAGCCTCCCCAAACAGATGCTGTCCCTGGCTGGAGAATTCTGGAAGTTGTTATCCAACACATTTGGGTATACCTAGATTGGGAAAGGCTAAATTGGGCATTGCAAAATGAAGGGGTGAGGATTTTCCATTATTGCCAGAGCAAATATTGAGTCATTCCAGTGCTTTTTTTTTAGTAAGTTGTGCTCTAAATTGTTTGTCCTAAGCTGATGGTCTCTGAGTCTTCTCCCACAATATATGTGACGCAGAATAAAAAAAGGTAAAAGCTACCATGGTATGGCTCTTAAAACGTGGACCACTCCTGAGCAGCTACTCAAGAGTTTCTCAACCCTTGACGATAAAAGTATCACGTTATATTCTGTGTTTATTTCCCTTATGGCAGAAGTAAGTAGTCCTCAGTTTGATGGCAAATTCTACTCAGCTTCACTTGAAAAGGCATTAAACACCTGCAAGTATACAGATGTCTCATTAAAAGAGAAATACATGGAAGCTCTCCCAGGCTTCTTTTTATCAGCTGTGTGAGGTATTTGTAGGGATCATGGCCTTATAAAGTAGAACTCCTCTCTGAGAGAAATTTCAACAATATTTTCCCCATTGATCTCTCACAGACAAATTAAGACCTTTGTGTTTCAAGTCAGTTTTAGGAGGGGGGGGAGATACTGCTTTGCTCTTCTCCTTTTTTTCAGTGAACAGTTTTTTTGCACTGCATGGAAGAGGCAAGCACTAGGTTTAATTGAGGATCAATTAGTGGATAGACAAGGCATTTGCCCCAGTTACCAATTATGTGTACTTGGACCTCACAAATACAGGGATATAAATTATCCATGCAATTTTGGGTTTGTGGTATCCGTGGCTCAATTTTAAGACTTTCACTATAATAACTTCCTTTATTTGTTGCATCTCTAATTCTCATTTCTATTGCCGAGTGATAGTGAACTATAGCATTATAAGGAGAAAATCTAAGTTTGATGTTCTGAGAGTTCAGGAAACATGCTTCTTCTTGTTTAGCCTGTAAGATATAAACTATTTCTTCCTGCTCTCTAACTGGGCAATTATTTAACCAAAGTTAAGATAGGAAGGCACATTTCCAAGCCAGCTGAGGCTAGCTCATGAATGTGGAGGTCATTTATGGCTCAATCCCAAATCTGTCAGAACATAGAATCCTTCATCTTGTGTGAGGTTTGCATCTCTCTCTAAACCTCCTAGGTAGAAATATCCATCTAGATTGGATGACAATCCGCCATGACCAAATCGCCGCAGCCAAATCGCCACGGCCAACTCACCATAACCACCTATCTACAGGACGGTTCACTGAAGGACAAGACTTATACTAATATCAAAGAAATAGTGGAATACAATCATTAAAGAAAGGATGCCAAAAAAGGGACAAAATGAAATGTGAATGACAAAATTATTATGTAATTATTTTAAATAATTAAATGGAATTGTTGAATTGTCCTCCAGCAAGTGATCCTATGGTGAGCTGGCCATGCCTAGTTGTCCTGCAGCAAGTTGGCCTTGGTGAATTGACCATGGTGAGTTGACTGTGGCATGTTGGCCATGGTAAGTTGTCTGTGATGAGTTGTCCCATTCTGACGTAGATCTCTGGGTAAAACAAAATGAAGCTTCTGGGGAATCTTTCAGCTGGGCAATATTGACTTTTCTGCCCTTCCCTGTTTTTTCCAACCAGTATTTGTAATACATTTTATAACATCTTCACTATACTATTTCAATACTTGGTTTGGTTTATGTTTATATTTCATGTTTCATTATTTGATATGCAGGAAAATGGTAAATAGCATGTGGCTTATGTGTTCTCTGTTACTCTCTAGTATTTTAATAGAATAGAATAAGAGAGTTGGAAGGGACCTTGGAGGTCTTCTAGTCCAACCCCCTGCCTAGGCAGGAAATCCTACACCACTTCAGACAAATGGTTATCCAACATCTTCTTAAAAACATCCAGTGTTTGAGCATTCACAACGTCTGGAGGCAACTTGTTCCACTGATTATTTGTTCTGTCAGGAAATTTCTCCTAAGTTGCTTCTCTCCTTGATTAATTTCCATCCATTGCTTCTTGTTCCATCCTCAGGTGCTTTGGAGAATAGCTTGACTCCCTCTTCTTTGTGGCAACCCCAGGTCTAATGACTAAGACTGGCTCTGTGTGTAACTTAAAATGATACCGTGTTTCCCTGAGTCTTATTTTCTTTTGACCCCCTGATATAAGTACCTGGCCTTATTTTCGGAGAGGTCTTATTATTTTTGAGGTGCAGGAGGCAGCGAGCATGGTTACCTCATGACTGCTGCTATGTTGCAGTATTTTCAAGGAGGGCTTATTTTTAGGGAGGACATATTTTCATGGGAGGGCTTATTTTTAGCACATACGTTCAAAACCCCGATTAGACTTATTATCTGGAGAGGTCTTATTTTTGGGAAAACAGGATACACATTGTTTGTTATTAACTACGCTCCTGTAGATTGAATGAAATCTTTGTTTCTTCAAACACCAGGTCACTTAGCTTCAGCAATTTCATTTGGTTTTTTTAAATCTATCTTTTAGTTTAAATAAATACTTGACAATTTTGATTATATTATGAAAAACAAAAAATTGGATATGTCCATCATCCCCACCATCACCATCACTTTTTTCAGATACAAGAGCTGAGCAGTTAACAGGCATGAAATTTTCCAAATAAGAGTAGTGTGAAATTGATAAAACTCGTGCATAATAAATGCTATTTGGCATGTTTACCTTCCATACACTCGCTCTGAAAATGCAAATGCTGTCAGCTGATGACAACATAATGTAAAACGATTGGCTGTATAATTAGAATCATGGTGACAAATGGAATGGAGTGAAATTTGGCAAATTGCTAATGTTAGTGCATTAATGACATTTTTCATTCTTCCCAGGACATTTGCTCAAGTCCCTGTATTACTTAAAAAGTCACAAATTTGCCAAGTATGGATAAAGGCCAGCACATTAACCAAAAGACACAGCAGGAAATAAACTTTGCTAACATTATATCAGTATAATTGACCTTAAAATTAATTTATCTATTACAGACAACCAATTATTACTATTTTTTTTAAAAAAAAAACACGTTTGCAGAGTTAATTTTAATGGATTCTTAATGAGAGAAGGGAAGTATAAAGTACTGATATGCTAATTTTGCATTTATTTTTAATTTACTTTAGTAAGTGCATAAATACTGTATAGAAGCTTTCTTGCTAGAGTATTATAAATCCAGTTAATTTAACAAATATAAGTGCATAAAGTCAGTCAATTTTTTTTGTAAGATATTTTCTATAAGTCCCTTAAAGTAGCTTTGTATTTCTTTGAGAAGTATATGACTCAATATTATGGCCTTTGAGTCCTATTAATGATTACTTGCAACTGATATTTATGATTTTGCCATAAAATTAATCCAAATGGGAACTTATTAGTAGTTGATATGATTTCAGTTAAATATACCTCAACTCTATTGTACTCACCTCATTATCTTATAAGCAACGGCCATATTGGTTTTCAGTTGGGCGGTCTAGAAACTTGCTTATAGATTTGGTAGGAAAAAAATCTATATAAATCCTTAGAAAACCAATGGATTATTTCACCAATGGATGGAGACCACCTCTCCAAATTTCTATCTCTATGTTCTTTAGTATTCTGTGCCTGCTTTTAATTTCCTGTAGGTGTTTTATGCTAAAAATAGGGCAATAGTTCACACAAGCAGGTCATGCTTTTGCAAAATTATGAAACCAGGTTGCCTATTAATGCTGGCAAAATCTTCAAGAGGATAATTTGTTTTGATTAGGGTTCAAAAGGGACACAAACCTCGTGAAGTTACTTTGCCACATAACATAGTTCCTATGAATGAAGGGAAGGGGTCATGTTCCTTGCATCATTCTGCTTTGCAAGCGTTCCTCAGTCTCCTCTAACATTTGCAAAATTGTGCAGCCTCTCTTCCAGTTTCTCCATATGCAAAGAGCATTAAGAAGGTGCTGGGTGGCAATCCTCAGGCACTTGACATAGCTGGAAGATATGCCAGCTTTCACAAGAGCAGGGAATGTTCAGAGGAAGCTGGGAGACATTGGTCTCCTCTGCAACCTTATCTTAGAATCCTCCATCACTGCATACACCCGTGTAAAAACATCTTCTAGCTTTTGCAAATGGAGGAAGTGATTTTTCAAAAAGGGAAGATTTGTGATGCAATGCAAAGTGCTTGGAAGTAAATTGTGTTTCTTTGCCCTGAAGAGAAAATAATAGCACCTCCAAAGCATAAAAATGTTCATTGAGTTTCATTTAAGCTAAGTTAAAATATTGTTTAACTGGCTAAAATATATCCTTTGTCAGAATTTGTATAACTGAATCCAGGGGGAATTACACTTTCCAACTATAATTTGAATTCCTAATTTGAATTATTTGCTACTTTGGAACTCTGATACATCCTTGTCAAAGTTCCTATCAAGTGTTTAACCTTGTGTTATTAAATACCTTGTGTAATCTTAGCTAGGAAACTAACGTATGTCATAGTTTTAAAAGACTAGGCCTTTTTTCTACTTTTGCTCAGTCGTGTCTGATTCTCAGACATTGCCTGGGAAAGTCCCTGAAGTTTTCAGTCAGATTATTCTGAAGTGCTTTGGCATTGCCTCCTTCCTAAGGTAGAGAGAAAACAATTGGCTCAACATCAGCCAGCTGGCTTTGAACCTAAGATGGGACTGCAACTCCTGAATTCAGAATTTCTAGCCTGATCATGGCCTAACCACTACACTAAACTGGTTCTCCTTATATATTTTATATTTTTGTTATTGAATTATTAAAATATACTGTATATATTTAAGAAAGTGCACATGTACCTGTTCGTGTGTAACATACTGATTTTAAAATAGTGAATAGAGAATTCTTTGATATTCAACTACCCTAACTAATCTACCCATAATGTTGCTGTTTAGTAAGTAATGCTAGCTGTAAGATCGACTTACAAAAATGCTTTCTGGGTTTTGTTGCAAATTTTTTTGCAGTGTAGAATATAATGTAAATTAAATTCTGGGGAGAACATGAAAAAAAATAATTCATTTCTAACAAAGGAAAACAAATGTAAATTTTACTGCTAATAAACTTTCATTATTTATTAAATAAGGTTTCATTAATAAATACGTGTTAATTCCTGTCTCACAACCCTAGGAGGAGGCAATGGCGAACTATTTCCAAAAAAGATTGCCAAGAGAAATTGCAAGTACCTGTCCAGGCAGATGCCAGGAATCCAAAACTGATATTAGTGTGTGTTTGTGTGTGCGCACATACATTAATTTAAAGAAATAAGCTTTATTAAGTCTGCAAGCAGATATTTAAGGAACTTTTAAATGTTAAGACTAACCTTTGGTAAAAAAAAATTAAAGTTTCAAAGTGCTAGTTAGTTTATAATTCTTCAAAACCAGTATTTAGGATGCTCCATGGATGAGGGCCTAATCTTAACCCTAATCCTGCTCAGAACAGCTAAATCAGTGCATATTGCCTTGGATCATACATGGAATTCATTAATGCTAACTAATTAATGGTTGTTAGAGGATCTTCTGCATAAATAAGGGAAATTCAGTATTGTCATTTAGGTCCCCAAGATATTAGGGAAATTAAGAGAAGATGACTAAGGCATTTCCTAACAGTCTTTATAAGCTTTCATAGAGATGCTGTGGGTCCTATCTTTGGAATGGAACAGCAGAAAAACACAGTCGATGTCTCATCTTAACTGCTCATCATCTGATTTTAATTTTAAATTAGGAGATTCATAAATTCATAAATAGGTCATTCATAAATAGGTCATTTAAAAATTAAAAAATAATGATAGACTAAATTTAATATTTAATTATCTTGCTGATTATTTTACAAGGAAATCTAGTAGAAATATTGGGAAGGATTCACAGCCACTGTGAGAAACAGTATGGCCTAGTAGCTACACCTATGATGTTATGCTCAGGTCAAATCCTATGTGGCTCGATTGCTTGCTTGTTTATTAAATTGATACACTGCCCGACTCCCAGTTCCCAATACAAACAAACAAACACACACACACACACACACACACACTCTGAATGAAACAACACAATGTAAAAGGAACAAAAAGATGCCAATACCAGATAACAATGAGAAACATGTACATATTCATTGGAAATAACTTTAACTACTCTAGCCAAAAAGCCGAGGCGAAAAGCTGTATCACAGGCACTCTTAATATTTACTTATATACTTATCCTGCAAATTTACATGTATGCACATACTAGCCAAATAACTCCAGGCAGATACAAGCCATAACAGCAAAACTCTACACAAAATCAGTAAAGAGAACAGCAGAAGATGCCAGGTAAAAATAATCAACTCCTCAACCGAATCAAAGCAAAACACAATGCCCATGAACAATTTTATGGGTCGTTTAAAGCATACCATATCAGCAAGAACTTCCAGCTTCCAACTTCAACAATAGCAATGATTAAACATATTCACAGTTTACAATTCTTAGAGAGAATCCTAAGATTTATTGCTGTGTGGATCAGCATAGAGTGAATTATTTAGTCAGCTCCATTGTGAGATTAATCTCAAAGTCCAGTCCTTCCTGAATTTGTACCCTAAAATCCTCCGTTGTTGCTGGACTCAATATAATATAAATGCCCAAACAATTCCAATGTATCTGAAGCATGCTCATCAGACCTTATCCAAAGGCAGTGCTTGAGTGTATCTTGTAAATAAAGAAGGCCACAGGGCCAATCTCTGACAGTTGATGTCTACCTAGTAAAACCAGATAATTATGAATTACATAGGGCAGGGTAGTCAAACTCACAGCCCATGGGCCAGATGTGTCATGCACTGGCTATACCCATGCCCACACCCAGTTTAGTGAAGGGGGGGAAGTCCCGATATGTCACATGATGCTGCCGTGACAACACGAGTTTGACACTTCTGACATAGGGCAACAGATTGCCATCCTAAAAGGTAGGTTCTTAGGTACTGACTCTTTGGGAAATAATTCGCTGTTGTATTTAAAGGATTTCTATTTGCAGGACATAGGAAGAAAATCTTTAATGGATATCATGCCATGTCCAGCTTTTATAAGTGTTATTTGTACACAGGGACAGAAGCCTGAAAAGTGACCTTACCCAACAAAAGCAGCTGGGCAGCCTGTTATTCCTGTTACAAATTCAGCACACAGCAGATGTTAGTCTTTTACTAATGTTAGATGGGAAATCCCTGTAATCCCAGCTTGACTTAATCAAAGAGCCAGGGTGCCGCTTGAAATAAATCAGTAGGTTTGTTTGTTTCGAGAAAAATGATTTTGAATAGTTAGATTGTACCATCTGCCTGGAAAGCTCTTATATTTATATAAACCCGTAGGATCTAACAAGTCAGGCTTATTCTATAGAGTAAGTGATCTATATTTCTTTGAAATTTGAAAAAAAACAACTAATATTTTCAGTTTGGTGTTATAACATTGATAATCTACTGGATTTTAGAACCATGTAAATCAGTTTTAAACAATATCCGCCAGGATTTGAAGCAGCAGCACAACTTCTTATTCCCATTATGCCATTTATATCCTGATCAATGTAAGTAAGCAGGACCTCAATATGGAGCTAACGATGGATAGAACATCATGTGTGAAAAAATTAATGTTATACATGCTCAGATGCACCAATAGAATAAATGAGCATCCATCATTGACTGGACAGGTAGTGGTTGCACTTCCTTTCACAGAGGAATCTACAGCCCTGATTGGCCTAATATTATTGAAATGACTTTCAATTTTGGAAGCCCAAAGACACAAATAAATTGGCTGACTAGATAGATTTGGCCTTGCTCTCTGTGTTTCATTACATTAAATAGGTGGAAATAATTCTGTTGGTCCTTGGGCAGCTCAATAGCTATAGTAAATACACTGAGAAATGCTTCAGCACATAAATCTCATAAATCACATAAATGGAGGAATCCAAATATTGAAATAGTATATGAGAAAAATAATAAACTCAGGATGATTTTTGAGAACTATATATTAGTTTCTCACCATAAAAATTTTTTAAAAAAAGTTTTCTGAAGCCCAATGCTCCCATTTCTTATTAGAAAATCTCTTACTATGATTCAGAACAATGAGTATAGAATTTTGTCATATAATAATATTTAATCTTTATATTATCTTTCCAAGTATTCAGATTGTTTTATGTATAGCTCAGTCAGTGATGGGATTCAGCCAGTTTGCACCTATTCGGGAGAACCGGTTGGTAACTTTCTAAGCAGTTCAGAGAACCAGTTGTTGGAAGAAATATTTTGTTTTTTCCCACTTTA
Organism: Thamnophis elegans; assembly: GCF_009769535.1. Lineage (NCBI taxonomy): Eukaryota > Metazoa > Chordata > Lepidosauria > Squamata > Natricidae > Thamnophis > Thamnophis elegans. The sequence continues at coordinate 18,177,037 of NC_045541.1, read as the reverse complement.
CAGGGCTAATCCTGTAAGGAAGGCAGGAAGGAAACATTCTGGTGTTGTTTCTAGCCTAATCTTTATTGCCCTGCTTACAGAAACTGCCTCTTCAGTTAACCCTTATTACCGTTGTAACAACTAAGGAGAAGTGCTCATTGACCTGAGTGACATTGACTTGCCCACGCCCACATGATCACATGACCACTGAGCCCCACCTACCTAGCTGGTCATTAGGGCAGAGAACTGGTTGGTTAATTATTTGAATCCCACCACTGAGCCCAGTGTAAAATAAATCACAAATTTTCTCAACAGAAGAAAAAAACCCGGAGTTTCTCATGCTTCTGTGTCAAAATTGGTGTTTTAATCTTGATTGAAAATAATAATAATAATAATAATAATAATAATAATTATTATTATTATTATTATTATTATTATTATTATTATTATTAGATGTGATAAATTAGATTATTAGATATTAGATCTGAAGAAAAGATGTGATAAAATCAAGAATGGAGAGTTGGCAGAACAAAGTACTGCATGGCCAATTTCTGGAAAAAATAAAAGATAAAGTGGAAAGTGAACAAACTTGGTTATGGTTAACAACAGGTACATTAAAGAAAGAAACAGAGTCACTAATCCTGGCTGCGCAAGAACAAGCTATCCGCACAAATGCCATTAAGGCCAAAATTGAAAAATCCTCTGATGATGCCAAATGCAGACTTTGCAAAGAAGCTGATGAAACTGTTGATCACATACTCAGCTGCTGTAAAAAAATCACGCAGACTGATTACAAATTGCGGCACAATTCAGTAGCACAAATGATCCATTGGAATTTGTGCAAAAATTATAATATTAAAACAGCAACAAACTGGTGGGAACATCAGCCTGAAAAAGTCACCGAAAATCAGATGGTCAAGATCTTGTGGGATTTCCGTATACAAACAGACAAAATACTGGCGCATAATACACCAGACATCACACTGGTTAAGAAAAATAAGGTCACAATCATAGACATCGCAATACCAGGTGATAGCAGGGTCGCCGAGAAGGAACATGAAAAAATCGCAAGATACCAGGACTTAAAAATCGAAATTCAACGACTATGGCACAAACCAGCAGTGATAATTCCAGTGGTAATTGGCACACTGGGTGCTATTCCAAAAGCACTGGAATTACATTTAAAACAGTTAAAAATTGACAAAATCACCATCAGTCAAATGCAAAAAGCCGCACTGCTTGGATCTGCACGCATATTACGAAAATACGTTATGACGTCCTAGGCCCCTGGGTGGGGCCCGACTAGTAACCAATGCCAAATCCGGCGAAACAACTGGCATTTTTTAGGATATAACAATAACAACAACAACAGTTCTTAGGTCCTTGGTTAGGACTCGAGCTATTGAGCTACCAATCAGCCCCAAAGGCTGTGAATCTCACCAAGGATTAACCATATAATAATGTGCTATATCCATCATTGGACATTGGTGATCCTATTTTTATCAACAGCCACACGAAAAAGTGCTGCTGAGTTTTGTCCAAACCAGACCCCTAGATTTTGAAGCCATGATGTTTTTCTTCTGCCTGGACTTTTTCCCTGGAGGATTAAGTGAAATATGCTGTCTTTTTCTGGGTGTCGTATCACATTTGCAAAATATTCTAACAACAACAACAACAATAGTGTAATTTAAATAAATAATAAATGAATGAGTTTAGAATTCATTGGACTCCATTAAGTTTGTATAGAAAAGGACTGTCAAAAATAGCCTCTGTAAGAGGTTCTACAGAGAAGGCTTCTTTAAAACATATGTTTCTACAATCTCCTATACTTACTGAGTTTTGGATAAAGTAGTGGATTATATAAATAGGATTGTGTGACAAAAACTAAAAATTTTCAGAGGACAGTATTCTTTTGAACTACATAGTACATTTAATTTGATAGCTAATCAAATCAAGTAATTTGATAACTGCAGAACATAGATTTTTCATGCTTTTACTATGGCTTAAAGATTGATATTGCAGGATTGGAAAGATAAATGTAAGGCTCTGTTTATTCAATGGAATGAAGACCTGAAAGTACTTGCCATCTACAAATGGACTGCATGGATAAATATAATGAAATATGAAACTCATATAGAATATAATAGGTTAAAAAACATAGTTCTATAAATGTGTTGGAAATATAAATGCATGTAAGTATTTGAATCATTTTTGTATTAGACAATTACACATAGAATTGTAACGGTTGTTACAATGACAAATTGACACATCCTTTCATGTTTTTTTTCTTTGTTGTATTTCTTTCACTTGTTTGTTAAAGCATTTTTAAATGTGTTTTTTTTTCCTATTCCTCTCTTTGGCAATGAATGTTTCTTCAATACTATTTTCTTGGTGATTTGCCCCTTTTCCCTCTATTAATTATCAACAAGCAATGAAATAAATTTTTAAAAATCCTAAAAAATTATTTTAATTTGAAGTTAAACAGTGATGTATGTAAATGATATTAAACTATTCAAACTGATAAAAATAAAAGATGATTGGGGACACTTCAGACAGATATCCTTACACTAGGTGTATAGTCAACTTACTGACAAATATGGTTCGATTTAAATCAATATAAAGTTTTGGCTAATTGTTAATTGTCAAGAATGCTCTTGCAAATTTTGAATCAAACTCTTCAAACTGCATAAGACACAATAAACCCCAATAATCTTAATTTGAAAGATTAGGGTCAAAACACTATGCATTACAGAAAAGAAAATTTCCATCTTTAGTTCTACACTATCAAGTAAATAGAAATTGAGGAATAACTATAACTACATTTTCCATACCAATAACTTTGTGGTAGTTGGAAGTTTGAGGACTTAGGCTGTTTCAGTCACTAAATTTTAATATTTATTCATAACTAATAAAATATTAAGTTTATTAAAATATTAATAAAATTAAATATTAATTAAGAAGATAAAAGTCCTTATAGTTATATCAGGAAAAAGCTTTAGAGACAGTTTCTTGTCTAGAAGAATGCCTAAATTGCATAGCAATTTCTGGAAGCTGTTCATTGTAACAAGTAAAAGTAATAGGACCAAAAACAACAACAAAAAAAGGTTATTGGAATGAAATACAATAACCTTGGCTTTGTTGCACTTTATATTAAGATGGAAGCAATGTATCCAGTGGGAAATCTCACTAATATGGAGAAGGAAAACCATCAGCCAAGGCCGGTATTGAGAAATACATGTAGATATCATTGGCATCCATATGTTAATTGAACTATAAAAAAGAATGAAGAGAAAATAATGGCAACAATGTCAACAAAGTGAGCAAAAGTGAACCAAACTCCGAGGAACACCAGAGATAAAAGGCAGGCCTTCAGGAGAAATAAAACAACAACAACAACAACAGAACGATCTACCCCGAGATCCGGACCCTTACCACTCTCCCGGCCTTCCGTAAAGCCGTCAAGACCTGGCTGTTCCAGCAGGCCTGGGGCTGTTGATTGATATCCAGCCCCGCTAAGATGGAATGGATGATGTGATATTTTAATATTGTATTTTTATTTTTAAATTTTAAATGTTTCTTTGTCTTGTTGTGAGCCGCCCAGAGTCCCAATGGGAGTGGGCGGCATACAAATTTTATTAAACTTGGAAACTGCTATACAACTGAAACAAAGAAAAAGCTATATTGTCAAACAATTAAAAAGCCAAACAACAACAACCCATAAAAGAAGACATGAAAACTAGTGTGAAAAGAACAAGGAAAGTTTATAAAAAATAAATAAATAAAGTGAAGATAGATATGTATCAAAGAGCTGGGAAAAATATCTGCCACAGAAGAACTAAAAACAACAAGTAAATAAAGAAAATGATCTGAAGCACATCTAATATATGAAACTTCTGAAAATATTTTGGCTACTACTGCTAAAGCAGCTGAGAAAATTTAAAACTAGGTAAAGAATAATTTGGAGTAGCAGAAAAGGTTCATAAGCCCTATATAGGGGGTAGAAGCCTGAAATTCAATTTTAGACAAAAATCTATATTTCAAACTCCTCAGATATAAGTCAAGTAGAACTTTCAGAAACAACTACTAGCAGAGATTTCAATAAAAGAGACTGGAATATAACAAAAATTGGAGAAATTTGTTTGAATGTGATTAAATTTTTGTCATTACATTGCTTGAATTGTACCAACAATGCAATGAAATTAGGAAGAAGGTTATGAAAAGAATTCTTACTGTCAGCAGATTGGATCTTTCTGTATTTTTTTGTTCCATACTGCAAATATCTTCAATGTTCTGTAAACTCAGAAAAAGATGTGGATGGAGGAATCCTTTTTAAGATTAACCCTGGAGAAAAAAAGATAAAACACAGCTCAGATGACATAATTAAAGGGTTTTTCTTAATGCAACAGGAGTTTAGAATTTTGATGCAGTCAAGCCTGAAAGGGAAAAAAATACTAATATAGAAAAAAATAGACTAATAGCTGAAGAATAGATCAATTTTTTTTTTTTTAAATGATGAGTTGGAGCCCAGAAAGGGCATTTATTGAAAAGGGATGAAAAAGAAGTCAGATTGTATTGTGTCAATTCTTACCAAATTAAATTAAGGGGACTTAAATGAGACTGAAGGGAAGAAAAAAATCTAACCAATGTTAGGTTTAAAGAAGTTTAGCCATGAAACTTACTTAAGTTAGAGGAAATTTCAGCAATGTCAAAATTCTTAAGCAGTAATTACAAAATGTCTAATTCTAAGAAAGGAAAGAATAGCAAGGAAAGTTCTTCAACAAATTGAGTTTGAAAGCCAAGTGTTTGATTTATAATTGCTACTGAGCAATGAAGTGAAAATTTAATTTCAACAACAAATGATTCAAAAGAATTACCAATATCTGCGGAAGATTTAGATGTGTAAGTAAGAACAGCAAATCAGCTCTGTAATTTGAGAATCTGGAGCCTGCACTAATTGGAATTTCCCTTGGGAAAGGTTTACAACCATATGATCAGATTTTAATTGTCATTTCTGGCAGCAAATAAAATAGATTGAACAATCTAAAGAATCAAATGAAAACTGAGGCTTCATAGTTGTATCTTCGTTCCACGACAACCGCTAAAGCTACTTTGTCAGATCAAAACAAGTTGCAATTGATATTAAAGCAACCAGTTCTATAATATTTCCAAGACACACTGTAACAATCATGAATGATCCATGGCAGAAACAGTTCTCCAACTATAATGCTGACTTAATCATAATCAAATGACTAAGGCTGTGAATTTTAAAATAATATGTTACACCTAAGTAATTCAAATATTTCCAACTAATCAAGAGCTTATATATATATATATATATGTACACACACACACACACACACACACACACACACATACATACACATACACACACACACATATATACATACACATATATACATATACATATACATACATACATACATACATACATACATACATACATACACCCATGAAGGTATGCTGGTCTTGTATTCAGGTCTTTTCCCGTGTAAGATTGAGAGTATCTTGGTGACATTTCGATGAGGTCCCACTTCAGGCTGGTGCCTTTGGCTTCGTGCTTGTTCAAGCAAAGCTACGTCACCAAGATACTCTCAATCTTACACGAGAAAGGACCTGAATATGCCAAGACCTGCATACCTGTACCTGTGAAAAATCTACAAAAATATATAAATATAAATATAAATATAAATATAAATTTGTATGCATGTATGCATGTATGCATGTATGCATGTAGTCCACTTCCTAGAAATAATAAAGAATAAAGACCTATAACCCAGTGACCTACTCGTGAGCTTCGATGTCATATCCATCTTTACCCTAGTGCCTATAAATGAAGCCTTGACAGCTATCCAAAACAAACACAACCCCCCTAAACACGTCCTGGACCTGAACAACCATTGCCTAACCAACACATACTTCATCCATAATGGACAAAGATACAAACAGATAGAAGGAGCCAATACAACCACAATCTTACATGGGAATAGACCCAAATACAACAAGACCAGCATATATATATATATATATATGTGTGTGTGTGTGTGTGTGTGTGTGTGTGTGTGTGTGTGTGTGTGTGTGAACATTCCTTCCAGCAGGCTAGATATCGTCTTAATTAAATAGCAAAAGAGCCTTTCCTCAAAGAGAGGGCTGCTTCCATCTGCATTCTGCCATGAGAAAACTGCAACACAGCAGGGTCAGGATCCTTGAGCTTGGTTGTTTTCTTGCAGACATTTCATTACCAAAACTAGGTAATAACATCAGTGCTAGCACCACCCTAACTCCTCGGTTCAACCCTGAGCTACAAATATTCTCCTTTATTGATACAACACAGGAGGGGGCCTGATTCCAGAGTGTTCCCTGAAGGAAAGCTGGCTAAGTGCACTTTGGGAATTTCTAGTGGGTGAACATACTTTTGTACAATGTCGAGGAAGAAAAACAAGGCTTTCCTACATAAGGGACTTGAGAAGGTGGTCTTGTTGTTGTCTCTAACAGTTGATTGTATAATAAACTTCACCTCTCTTTCAAGGAACTGTATGCACTCTTTATTCCCAGGACATGGTGATATTTCTTTCTAATAGTGTGATGGAATTTTTAGAATGGGATAGCTATAAACCTAACTATATAAATCATATGCTAATATACTTGTCTGAACAAACTCCTTAGTCTTTTGCAAAGCAGGATGAAATTAATTTGTATATAGCTGTATGCAATTTTTCCTGCTTATTAAGAAATATCCAGTTTCCTCTATTGATTGAAACCAATATTATATTCTTTTTTTTTTCATGTTCCCAATTTCAGGTTTTATTAAATTGTGAAGTTATTTATTTTATAAACTTGCTTTGGTTGACTGGTAAGCTCTTATATTAAAATAAAGCTTTTAATTGCATCGGGGATTGAAAAAATATTCTACAATGCATTTGAGAAGACTTGAGTAAGATCACAGAATGTAGGCATTCAAGTCCAACTCCCTATTCAGAGCAGGAACTGAAATGAAAGCATCTCCAACAAACTGTCCAGATTATGTTGCAATATAAATGTAGCAAAGTAGAGCTTGTCCCTCATTTAGTAACTGGTTCCATTCTTGAACTGTTCTTGCATGCTTTTTCCAACATTCAAACAGAATCTGCTACCTTGTAATTTAAGCCAATCATTCCTTATCTTGCACTTTTTGTTCCTGTACTATTTTATCTGAGTCCAATTACCTCCCAAAGACCCATTAGATCACACAGGGTTGGCCTCCTCCGGGTTCCGTCTACCAGCCAATGCCATCTGGCTACTACCCGGGGGAGGGCCTTCTCTGTGGCAGCGCCGGCCCTTTGGAACGAACTCCCCGCCGAGATTCGGACCCTCACCTCTCTCCAGGCCTTCCGAAAAGCCGTTAAAACCTGGCTGTGTCGGCAGGCCTGGGGTTGATGAGTTCCCTTCCCCTCTCGATTGTGTGTCTGTTGGTTATTTTAAATGCTTGTATTTGTAGTTCTTGTGTTTCCCTTCCCCTCTTGGGTTTGTGAGCCGCCCTGAGTCCCGCTGGGAATAGGGCGGCATATAAATAAAACGAAACCTGAAACCTGAGTCTCTTTTAACATGGAGAGCCCAAAATTGGACACAACACTTGAAATGGAACCTGGCCAATGCAGATTAATCTCCTGGACATAAACTGTTTCAGCTTCTCCCCTCAGGACCTCACTATAAGGCATTGCATGCCAAAACAACTAGACACAGACACCCCCTCCCCACATGCCATCACTCTGCTGAACACATGATTCCCATAACATTAGTGGTAATTAAATATATTTAAGCATGCAGTAGGCTGTATTGCTATTATCCTTCTCATCTTCTCATTTTTCCTACTATCTTCTCCTATTTTATCTTATGATTTATCACTTGTTTTTATCTTATGATTAATGATTGTAACTATGATTTAGAACCTATCACTTTGTTGTTTGTACACTGAGAGTTTATACACTGGAGACAAATTTATTGTGTGTGTCTAGTCATACTTGATCAATTCTATCCTATCCTATCCTAACCTATCTCATCCCATCCCATCCAATCCAATCCTATCCCACTCCACTCCTCTCCACTCTCCGCTCTCCTCTCCACTCCTCTCTATACACCTGGAATACTGCAACCAATTTTGGTCACCCTACTACAAAAAAGATGTTGAGACTTTAGAAAAAGTTCAGAGAAGAGCAACTAAGATGATCAAAGGCCTGGAGACTAAATCATATGAAGAATGGCTGCAGCAGTGGTGGGTTGCAGGCGGTAAGCCTCGGTACAGGCATACCAGTGCCTGTCTGGAGTACCATTCCTGTATGGTGCTCTGGAGGGCCCACCCGCCTGCCTGAGCTCTGTACTTGAGCTCTTTGGCACTTCCGTATGTGTGTGCACTGTGCACGTTCATGTGGTGGACCCATGGCCTCATTGCACTGTACTGGTTGCACCGAGATCTAGAACCCACCACTGGGCTGCAGGTTTTGCATCTAGCTAGTCTAAAGAAAAGAAGAATAAGAAGTGACATGATTTCAGTATTTGAGAGGATGCCACGAAGAAGAGGGGGTCAAATTATTCTGCAAAGCACCTGAGGGTAGGACAAGAAACAATGGATGTAAACTAATCAAAGAGAGAAGCAACCTGGAATTAAGGAGTATTCCTAACCAGTGGAACAGCTTGCCATCAGAAATCGTGGGTGCTACATCACTGAAGGGTTTTTGGGAAGAGATTGGACAGTCACTTGTCTGAGAAGGTATAGGTTCCCCTGCTTGAGCAGGGGGTTTGACTAGAAGAACTCTAGTCTTCTGCCACACATGCACACACTTTCAGCTTGTCAGGAACAAGCAGGTTAGCCATCACTGCTAGAGAGTTTCTTGCTTGAGCAGGGGGTTGGACCTCCAAGGTCCTTTCCAACTCAGTCATTCTGTTATTCTGTTAACCATGGGCCCAATTCGCAATGTGAATTCATAAGTACAGCCCCACTGATGGATGGGGCCAGAAATGACATGGATGCGGTCAGAATGATGTGTTGTCCTTACACATTCTGGCCCATGGCTGCCTATGAGGGTGGGTTATAAGGGGGAACTTACATACTTGTGTCACTCGTTAAGACATAAATATAAGGCTGTGGCATTTGCATGGTGACATTACCATGGATTGCTTTGGATACTTCTGTTCTTGTCCTTTGGCAACAGCTGGTGGGAGCTGACTATTTTATATAGCAAATTTCCTAAGCAACCCCAAGGCCAGTGAAAGTGGTTCAGTTTCAGTATACAGATATAGTAACGTGTTGTGGCTCGGCAGGAGCCTTTGGAGCTGCTATCAGACTCTGACAGCGAGGGGCCCTATGAGTCAGGCCTGGAGGAGGCGGAGGGCCCTGGACAGGGTTCTGACCCTGAGCAGGGCTCAGAGAGACTAGTTGGTCCCCAGGTAATGACTGAGCCTTGGATCAGTGGAGAGGAGACAAGAGAGGCTGACACAGAAACCTCTTGTAAGTTGTTTCGGGATGCACGCAGGAGAAGGGCTGACCGTAAGGAACAATTGAGGACTCACAGGAGATGATAACGAGCACCTGTTGCTCATTAGGATCTCCTCCTGCGGATAAAAGAGACTGATGGTGCCAGGCCCTGGTTGCAGAAGTCAACGTTCTCCGTTCACGTGCAACCATCGAGAAAAGCACTTGGATAAGTGACTTGATTTATATAATCCTGTTTTGTAGTAGTTTATGAGTGAGGACTTTTGCCAGAGCATTTATCTGTGTTTATTTTGGGCTCGCAGCCAGCAAGAGTTGGGACTGATAAAAACATTCCTTTGAACGTTCTGTTTGGCTTTCGTTTCTGAACGGACAAGGTGGGGGTCAGAACAGTAATGGTTTGCTTCCTGGGTTATTTCTAAAACTAGTCCAAGATTCAAACCAGTTTATAGAATTCAGGCTGTCCTGGGTTTCAAAATATGAAAAAGGAGATGCTATATTTCAAGCTTTGAGATTGTATTTTGTCAAAACAACTTATTGTCTCTCAGTTTCTTATCTTTATCTTGTTCCCTGTTTTCTTCCCTCATCTTCAAATCACTAGACAGCCAGCCTGTGCTGTACACAAATCTGATTCTGCTGTAGTTGAGGCGATGTAGAATAAATATTGCTTCTGAGAGCAACTAGTTTTCAAAGGCCTATGAGATGTGACAGTATTCTGTTTAGCTGATAAATTGCAGTGTAGCAGGAAGGATTCTACAATGAGTATTGATTTCTTTTGTACATAGAACTCATTTTGCCACAGCTTGTGAATTGCCTCCATGAGCTGACAATCCATTAAGGATCACTTTGTAATGTCTCTCCCTTCATTATTGCTTCTTTTACTGCTTTCTGCTTTACTGCTTTTTAAAATACATTGTCAAGGCAAATGAAAATAGGTAAGAAGGGAACACTCTAATAATGGCAAAACAATTTGGATCTGGGAAAAGGAAGGCATTGTTGAAGGGGAAGAAGAAGAGGAAGATGGTAGGAGAAGAAAATCAGCACTTTACTGACTGAAATTTAATAATGCATTTAAGCGTGATAATGTAATAGTTAATAGAAATTATAAATAATTAAATGCAATAATGCTGCCATCTTCGCATTTAAATAATGACAGCATTATTTTACTTATTTATGGCACATGATGTAGACTTTTCTTACAATAATTTAACACTGAAGCAGTTGTCTGGATTAAATTAGCTACCATAGTTTGGATTTCACCCACTTGTACTCATAGTTTCTATCATTCATGATGAACTAATCCAAACATGACATTTCTTTGTTTTATTAGTTCTTCTGTCTTCAGAGACAATTCAAAAGTTAAACTAAGAAAATTGCAAATTATGGTGCACTTTACAAGTCCATTAATTCAACAAACCTATATACACACAAATTTGAAATGGGTCACACCTTAAATTTCATAAACTCTCGGACAACAGGAACAAGAATATGTAGCTGAAGGCTGAATGAAAAATAATGTCTTTAGTGTTACATAAGTTATCAACAGATAACATTACTGACACATAAGAAGCTCTGGGGTGTCCTGTAGCATCACTTCATTTGGCAGAAAGTCGAAGACAGGGTTGAATTACAATTGTTTCTGAAATGAAAGCCTGCAATGGATGCTCTTCAAGGTGCTTTAGACAATGTACCATGGTTGAATTTTTGATTATTGAAGAGTCTCTCTAATTAAAATTCAAGGCGGCACAGAGGTTAGAGTGCAGTACTGCAGGCTACTTCTGTTGGCTGCCAGCTGCTTGCAATTTGGCAGTTCAAATCTCACCAGGCTCAAGATTGATTCAGCCTTCCATCCTTCTGAGGTGAGTAAAATGAGGACCCAGATTGTCGGGGGCAATATGTTGACTTTGGAAACCATCTAGAAAGGGATGTAAAGCACTATAATATACATCTAAGTGCTCTTTCTATGGATATTGGTTGTTTATCGTGATAATTAGAGTTAGTGGGAATACTGTGCATGCTGGACCAAGATTGTAAAGATATAGGAAGGAGAGGAGAAAGGAGAGGAATAGGAGAAAGGGAAAGGCAGGGAAAGAATGGGAGGAAATGTAAGAGTAGGAAAGAGGGGAGGAATGGGAAGAAGAGGGGAAGGGTAAAGGGGAGGAAGGGGAAGGAGAGAAGGGAAAGGAGAGGAGGAAGGAAGGAAGGAGAGAAGAAAGAGAAGAAAGGGGGTAGGAAGGAGGGAGGGAAGGAGGGAGGGAAGCAAGGAGGGAAGGAAGGAGGGAAGGAAGTAGAGAAGGAGCGAAGAAAGGAGGGAAGGAAGGAGGGAAGGAAGGAGAGAAGGAGAGAAGAAAGGAGGGAAGGAAGGAGGGAATGTAGGAGAGAAGGAAGGGGGAAGGAAGGAGGAAAGGAAGGGGGAAGAAAGGAGAGAAGGAGAAAAGAAAGGAGGGAAGGAAGGAAGGAGGGAAGGAGGGAAGGGGAAGGAGGGAGGGAAGGAAGGGGAGTAGGAGAAGAAGAAGAAGTAGGACCCTTGTAAGATAAGATGGATCTATGGGATGTTAAAAAAGCAATCTTCAAGTATATTGTCAACAGTAGGGAAAAATTGTTATAAATACATATTATTAATAACAGTTATGAGATCATATAATTGTGAATGTATATATGAAATTGATAAAATTAAAATAATTAAAAAAAGATTGTAAAGATAGTGAACATATAACAGTTGTGTTCAAGACTGAAATGAACAACCTGTGACCTCAACCAATGAAAGATTCCACAGTCTTTCTAAGGTTCACCTATGATAGGAATCCAAATGTTGAACACTACTGGTTTGTACTAGATAACACAACTTGGAATTTATCAAGACAAGAGCTGATAAGCATCTGTTCAACAGGCCCCCTTTCCTTACAAAAAAGGTGTTAGCATCAAACAGACAACAATATATGGCTCCAAGAATATATTAATGTTGGAACATTATTACTGCGTAAGCTTATTTTACTTACAATACAAAATAATTTTTTACATTTTGTTTCTAGTTTCTAGGAAGATTTCATCGTGTGTTTCCTTTAATACATTTAATTATGAAATATGGTTTAATAATTGGATTCCTAGCACTGCAACCAATGGACTGTGAACATTTATTTTGCCCATTAGTGTTTTGGACATTATTAGAAGGATAATAGCATAGTGCATTATAAGCATTAGGAGGAAAAAAAGAAGTCTGTAAATATATAATTACATTTAAATATTACAGCTGTATAAAACCAGGTAAATGAAATTCAATTTTCAACTCTCTAAATGAGTTATTTTCATCCAAAGTAAATTAGTGTAATGATAGTTACAGAGCTGAGCCTTCAGTCCAAAGAACGATGTATTTCCTCTTCCCCCTCCCCACAAAAATCCTCTTTAGAGATGTAAGTGCTCCTCTCGAACACCATGATACAAGGTGTGAGTAGCTACTACGCCAAGATTGAATCAGCACCAATCAGGAAGAAACCAATGTATAAACCTCCTCATTTTATTTTAATAGTTCCATTTCTATTTCCATTTTCAATGCATATCTATTTCCCAATTCTACAGTACAGGCTACAAAGAATTTCTGGGGAACAGGAGCATAATCAAATCTTCCACAAATTTTGTTCCATGATTTCTAAGCTCCATGCCTTTGTAAAAGCAAGGCATGGTTTTGCTTTACTGCCTTATTAGGGCTGTGAATCAAACAGTTAATATATGTAACAATTATAAATGTTCAAAATGGGGAGTGGGGAGATTCTCCACATTTCTTCGAATTTGAGGGATCTGTCAAAAGGACATTCTTCAGACACCCGCAATTTCCACCACCGGTTCAGGTGAACTGGTCTGAACTGGCAAAAGACCACCTTTAATTATAACATAATATCTATTGTGCCTTGAATAATCTGAATACTTCAGTTCATTGTATACTAGCTAAGTAATACGTTTGTTATTCCATATGTAACTTCATCTCAGTTTCATGGGATATACAAAGTTTGCCCTTCTCTTCTCCCTTCCACCATTTCATCATTTTTCCAGTCACCTTGGAAAGGAAATCGTCATACTCATCTTTCTGCAGAACTCTTAACCACTGTCCTTTTTTAAAAAAAATAATCATATTTATTAGCATCTGTTAAGATCAGGACCACTACAGGTACTCCTCGAGTTATGACCACAATTGAGCCTAAAATTTATGTTGCTAAGTGAAACTTTTTAAAAGCGAATTTTGCCCCATTTTACGACTTTACTTACCACAGTTGTTAAGTGAGTCGCCACAGTTGATAAATTAGTAACCTGTTGTTGACTTCGCTTGTCAGAAGATCACAAAAGGGGATCACATGACCCTGGGACCCTGCAACTGTCATCAATATGAGTTAGTTGCCACATGTCTGAATTTTGATCATGTGGGATGCTACAACAGTTATAAGTGGGAAAAACGGTCATAAGTCACTTTTTGGTGCCATTGTAACTTTGAATAATCACTAAATGAACTGTTGTAAGTTGAGGACTACCTGTATTGCCACAGTCATGTGGGGATGGGTCTTCTGTGAAGTTTCCATGATCTTTTGGAGTTCCTCAGTACCAGACTTCAGTCAAAACAGACAAAAAGGAAAATGACATCAACATAGAAGATTCTTTTCAAACCGCAACGGGAAAATTTAGAATTCCCAAAGAGAAGGAGGTTGGAAAGGTGATGGCATCCTTTTTAATCTTTTTTAAAACAGTTGCTGTCCCAATTCAGTGTCAGGGAAATAAGGCAATGCCCCTAAACCCACACTCAGTGGGTACAATTGTTCAAACACTCCCATGCCCTTCTAAATAGTATCATAGTCCAGTCCACATTTTATTATCTTTTCTCTTAGAGCTTTATGGAGGTGAATGCTTTAAGGAAATCAAGGTATACTATGTCAACAACATTCCTTGTCCAACTAAGCTGCCCATTATTTGAAGAAAGGGGAAAATGTATTACGAAGATATAATCTCGATAATACATACTGGACCATGCCAAGCAGTGCACTATTTTCTACTGCCAAAAAAATAATAATAATAGCTGGTTAATAATGGATTCCAGAGATTTGCTTAATAAGAGTTTGGCTGGGTCCAACTCAGAGGGGGTATTCAGCTGGTTCGGACTAGTTCACCTGAACCAGTAGCAGAAATCACGGGTAGGCCCGCTCGCCCACCCTGGCTCTATGCTGTGCTATTAAGGCATGTTTTTGAGGCTGGGCACATATGTGGAAGGCACATGCATGACCAAAGGACATGCACAGATGGCTGGGCGCATGCGTGGAAGGGCGGGTGCACACAGGGGGAACCGGTGGTAACAAAATGTGAAACTCACCACTGGTCCAACTCTTTATAACCTGAGCAATGAAAGGCTGTTTGTAAATTCCAGGCGTTGTTTAAGGCAACGTTTTAATTGCTCAAAATATTATTTCAGGTTCTAATGATAAACTACTTCAACAAGTTGGTTATTTGCATATTCAAATTTAACATGCAAGATTACAGAACAGTACACCTTTTAACTCAGGACAAGAGATAACAAGATAGGAATGTTAACATTAGTGTTGTCTCTTCTCCGAGGCAACAAATTATAACAGTAGCATCAAAAATCATCTGTAATTAACTGTCTATGTGGGTTTGTAGCCTAACCTAATACAACCTAAAGAGGCAGGGGAAATGCTTTGAATGTGCAAAATCTAGAGTCCACTCAAAATTTTCTTAAATTTAAACCTGATTTCAAACTTTCTGGGATGAATTGGCCATACGTTAAATTCATAAACAGTAAAATGTGAATATTTTTTTTAAAAGCCCCCAATATTGTTAATTTTATAGAAGTTGTGATTGTTTTAGGTAATACTGTAGGAAGTTATCACCCAGCCCTCTCCCAGAAAAATGAAATATCCTTGGAAATATTGAAAAGGCAGAATATTTCTCTGGATGTGAAAAGAAAGAAACATGTTTTAAAAGACAGAATAGCTGCCTGTAGCTTCCTGCCCATCCCCACTTTGTCAATGGGATATTAAGAAGGCCAAGCTAGTCCCTTTACATAATAAAGACTTCTCCACTTCAGCTCTGCTGGGGGAATGGGATTAAGGCACTTTACGCAACTCACCACATGGCATCTGAGAACTCAACCAAACTTGGGATTCAAAACACAGAGGGTTGCCCTTGCATGGCCCCATGGGAGTCTGACAACCAATCAGAATGCATTTCTTACACAGGAACAGGAAACAGAGAGGTGGGACTGAACAAGTTATAAAAAGCCTACTAAGCCCCTCCCTCGGCCCTTCTCTTCTTCTCCACCAACATTGAAGCTGTGATCACCTTTTCTGTTCAGGACTCAAGCCATGTGATCTTGTCCAACAATAAACCATCTTTACAAGCAGCCTCCATGTCTCCAGTGTCTTTTTCCCCTCTTGGAGCCGAACCCAGAAGGACATTTCTTTCAACAAAACAATACAAATGGGTTAGATAGATAAAGTAGAAGAGAGTATCTGTAGCTCAGAGCTTCATTGTGGAGCGCTTGGGGTTCTTTGAATTTGGTTGTTCGCAGACATTTCATTTCCCTACTAAAGTAACACCATCAATACAAGTAAGTGTGGGACTGAGTCGACAGGTTTCAGATTTTTTTTCAGGTTTCGTTTTATTTATATGCCGCCCTATTCCCAGCAGGACTCAGGACGGCTCACAAACCCAAGAGGGGAAGGGAAACACAAGAACTACAAATACAAGCATTTAAAATAACCAACAGACACACAATCGAGAGGGGAAGGGACCCCAGGCCTGCCGACACAGCCAGGTTTTAACGGCTTTTCAAAAGGCCTGGAGAGAGGTGAGGGTCTGAATCTCGGCGGGGAGTTCGTTCTAAAGGGCCGGCGCTGCCACAGAGAAGGCCCTCCCCCGGGTAGTAGCCAGATGGCATTGGCTGGTAGATGGAACCTGTAGGAGGCCAACCCTGTGTGATCTAATGGGTCTTTGGGAGGTAATTGGCAGCAGGCAGTCTCTCAAGTACCCAGGTCCAATACCATGAAGGGCTTTATAAGTGACGACTAGCACCTTGAAGTGTATCCGGAGACCAATCAGTAACCAGTGCAGCTCGCGGAGGATAGGTGTAACGTGGGTGTACCAAGGTGCACCCACAATCGCTCGCGCGGCTGCATTCTGGATGAGCTGAAGTCTCCGAATGCTCTTCAAGGGCTGCCCCATGTAGAGCGCATTGCAGTAGTCCAGTCTTGAGGTCACGAGGACATGAGTGACTGTAGCGAGTGCCTCCCGGTTCAGGTAGGGATGCAATTGGTGCACCAGGCGAACCTGGGCAAATGCCCCCCTGGTCACAGCTGACATGATGTTCTAAGGTCAGCTGTGGGTCCAGGAGGACTCCCAAATTGCGAACCCTGTCTGAGGGGCATAAAATTTCACCCACCAGCCTGAGTGATGGACTACTAACCAAATTTTTGGGAGGGAAACACAACAGCCACTCGGTCTTGTCTGGATTGAGTGCAAGCTTGTTGACCCCCATCCAGATCCTGACAGCCTCCAGGCACTGGCACATCGCATCAACCGCTTCACTGAGTTGGCACGGGGTGGACAGATACAACTGGGTATCGTCCGCGTATTGATGGTATTTTACCAGGACGTTCTTCAGCTGGACAGACGTGGGGGATGTAAGCTCTGAAGAGCTTCACATGAACCCCTGTCTGACAAACCTTCTCCGGTATTCCTTTTTTAGGGGCAGAACCCCCCTGAAGGCAGGGCGAAGAAGGGCAGCGTCTTATCAGACCCTGGGGGAAGCAACTGATCCCCCGTGGGTTAGAGATTTGCCTATGAATAGGAGTCGGGGCAGCGGTCTTTAATATGGCTGATAAGAGGCTGACTTTTTGTCAAGCTAATTTAGCAGGCAGAGACCAGGACAGATGAAAGGGCTGGTAAGAGAATTTATCTAACCCACAACTATAAATTAAATCTGGAAAAGGCAAAAAAATCTTGAGAACATAAATAATATTGATGGTCAGATCAGGACTTTTTTTTTTCTAAAGAAAGGAAGAAAGGAAGGTGGAGGGTTTTAACACCAGCCCCCCCCCCCAAGTTCTTTGATTGAAACGCTTTTGAACAGAACAATAGAAAGCAGAGAAGTGAGGACAAACTCACTCAATTATAAACGTTAAATTTGGCTTTGGATCTCAAACAGAAGCCAATATTTTTACTCCTTCCAGCTAATATAACAACAACAAAAAAAAAAGTACGTCCTCTTACCGATAATGGACAATTTAAACTTGACTGTATAGGAAATTTTAATTAACCAACTGTCATAAATCAGAATCTGGAAAAGCAGAGGCAGAGAAAAACTTTTGGCTGATTACAAGCTTATTATAAGTGATTTATTTTGAGTAGTGATTGAAGCAAAGAATAAATATCGGCCCTGGGAACTACGAAGTTTTTCTTCTCTTCCCTGCTCTCTTGTCTTATTGCTGTGGAGGATTCAGGTGGTGTTAGCTTCTTTTCTGGTTTCAAAGTAGATGGATCTTAAATAGAAGCCAATACTTTTACTTTGTTTGAATTCCTTCCAGCCAATATAACTAAGAAGAAGAAGAAAAAAAACAAACACATCCTCTTACTGATAACAGACAACTCAACCATCACTGTGCGGAAATTTTAATTAACCAACTGCCATAAATCAGAATTTGGAAAAGTAGAGGCAGAGAAAAACTTTTGGCTGATTACAAACTTATTATAAGTGATTTATTTTGAGCAGTGTTTGAAGCAAAGAATAAGTTTCAGACCTGGGAATTACGAAGGTGTTTTTTTTTCCTCCACTCCTCTCTTCTTTTTTTGCTTGCTGTGGAGGACTAAGTAAGTGTGGGGCTTGCACCTTGTTTATGTACAGTAGCTTCCCTTGCCAGTTTTGGTGAAGATGTTTTTGTCTTGGTAATTCCTTAATTAGGGTATTGTTTTCTCCCTGATTGTTTGTCTGGTGTTAATCTCTGCTTACCTGGGTGCTTGCTGCTGGAAAGGATATGTGCTGGTTCTTTTTTTGATTTCTTCTTATCTTGTTTATTGTCTCTTTTGAGTGATATTTAAATGTGGTTTATATCTCTCTGTGTCTGCTGATGGCTGATTTATCTGAATGCCAAACTTTCAGGAATTCCCTAGTGGTTTTGACTTTGGCTTGCTCTACGATGCTAACAGTTTCTCAGTTGCAACTGGAGTTGTGAGATTAAGCATCACATAAGCATGTGTTGTGAGATTAAGGAATTTTCATTGCAGAGTGCATCCAAAACACCAACTAGCAATCAGAAAACAAAATGAAAACTCCTTAATCTGGGAAACTAAAGTATACTGGAAAATCGGATAAATGGAAAAATGTATTGCAGATTCAGTTTTATATACTAAAAACTGGCCATCAAACCATTCAAGATTTTTAAGTAAAGGGGGAAAAAACCCCCATACCATTCTGGATTAAAAGCCAAGCCCTGTATATTCAGAAAAGTTAGCTATCAACATTTCTTCTACAAATTCTCTTTCCTACATGTTTTTATGCCTTGCGGCAATGATTTCCAGTCCCTTTATTGCTCCCATGTACTGTTGTGGGGCAGGAAGGGATTCTGAAAAGTTGAATTAAATTGAAATGATTAGAGATTAAGTACCCATGAGTTGGAAAGCAATAAATAATTGCATTGGTAGTGGAAGTGACTTCCATGTAGGAATTAGATACAGTGCTCAGTGGCGTTCAGGTAGTTATGGTTCCATGCTGCCAGCTTTCATCATACAGGTATTCCTCTACTTTTCTATTTATGACTGGTCGCTTAGTGGCCATTTGAAGTTACAAGTTTCCGAAAGCTATTTATGACTTGATTCTAGAATTCTAACAGCTGCATAACCCCCCCCCCCAATAGTCACATGACCACATTTTGGTGCTTAGCAACTAGCTGATCTGTATTGTCAGTTACAATATTCCATGGTCATGTGACCACATTTACAACATTTTTTGCTGGTTCCTGAACTGTTGGTTCAGAACTGTTGGTTTCCAGCAAACTATTGGTTTATGGCAAAAACAAAACACTCATTTTTAAACAAAGGACAAGCTATTGTCAATCAATTAGAGAGGGACTTTAGAAGCTGCCTTGGTAATGAGTCCATTTAGTTCAGGGATGTGTAAACTGATTGGGTCAATGTTTGTCCAAGATTTCAACTTGAAATCTTTCCTCATCCAAACTCAAAAATCTTCAACATGGAAAATATGTTGTAGTCCGATCTGCCCTCTTGCTATTACAGTGATGTCTTGGTGATCACCTGATTTGAAACTCATTGAATTTGGTACTCAATGCATTTTGATGCAAAATTTTGTCCCAGTACTCATAGTTTGTTTGGTATTCAACTTGTTGGTGTCGACTGCCCTTTCTCTAAGGGGAAAAAAATTGTTTGGTATTCATCATTTTTGGTACTCATCGCACCTCCTGGAACCAATTAATGATGAGTACTGAGGTACAGTACCACTGTAGTATTATCTGTTTACTTAGAAAAGCCAAAATGAATCAGTTCTAGGAAAATCAGTTTTATTTTTATTTTTACACAAATTTATGCAATTCCTATTTCCTGAATTTATAGGCATGTTGAGATACAGTTGTATACTGACATTTGCACTTTTCAAAAATTTACGACAAAATTCATAAAAAATTGGACATAAGAAAATTTATAAACATGTATTTGTAGAGAATATTAAATCCAATATATACATTAGGAAAAGTGCATGTATAATGCACATAATTGAAGCTATGAATATAAATATTTAAAAGTTCTTGCTAGAAATAATAACATATTCATGAATAGTGGCAGAAATTAAATGTAATGTACTTGGGGCTGGAAAGATGAACAATTGTGTGAAATAGAACTTGACAGATCTGCTCATCATAATTCAGCACATTTCTTTGATGGTGTGGGGAGAACTACTGAATTTCCATGACATTTCTGATTGTATCTTCTTCAGAGAATATTTCTATAAAAAGAAAAAAGACATATTAATCAACCAACCACAGGTGAGACATACTGTTACTATGTATTCCTACCATGTTTTAAATTACAGATTACGTTTGATAAAAAATTTAAACCACATTCAAGTTTCCTCCCCCGCCCCAGGTTATCATTGGATTCTTCCAACTAGCTCTTAGTTCTTTGTTCCTCTAAAAATGGAGGAATTGATTTGAAACACTGTATATACATATTCAACCTTAGCTGTTCCATTAGGAAAAAATGGTATGCATTAAATAAAATAAATTGAATCCAATTTGTAATGAATTGTAAACAGGACAAACAACTGCCACTGATTTGAGTGGGAATATCTGCTCAACAAAGGATTAATGAAGTATGTTGCAAAATGACTCTGGTTATCTGAGAAAACTTGAAGGCCACAGAATAGTGTGGATGTTTGAATATAAATAGTTCACTGTTTATCAGATAAATAGAAATGAGAAATAGAAATGACAATAACATTGCTGGTTTCTGTAATTTGATTGAGTAATGCACTAAATCTTTACTGTTTCCATTAAAAAAAACCTCTTGATTTTTAAAAATGATGTGGGATTTACTATTCAAAGAAACTAATTCCCATTTCTTGAAGCTGTCCCTCTCCACAACAGAAAGTAAAGAAATGCTGGAACTATTGCAAAACTGTTGCAAAAAAGAATGTAACTTACTATGCTCTTCATGGGGCTGCCCTTGAAGAGCATCCGGCGACTTCAGCTAGTCCAGAATGCGGCCGCGCGAGTGATTGTGGGTGCACCTCGGTTCGCCCACATAACACCTATCCTCCGCGAGCTGCTCTGGCTACCTGTTGACCTCCGGGTGCGCTTCAAGGTGCTACTTACCAACCATAAAGCCCTTCATGGTAGTGGATCTGCGTACTTGAGAGACCACCTCCTGCCGATTACCTCCCTTCGACCGATTAGATCGCACAGATTAGGCCTCCTCCGAGTTCCATCCGCCAGTCAGTGTCGACTGGCAACCACACGGAGGAGAGCCTTTTCAGTAGTAGCTCCGACCCTTTGGAACGATCTCCCCGTGGAGATTCGTACCCTCACCACTGTCCAGACCTTCCGCACAGCCCTCAAGACCTGGCTATCCCGTCAGGCCTGGGGATAAAGATCGTAATCTGTCCCCACCCGAATGATGAATGAATGTTGTGTACTATTTTTACTTATGTATTGTTTTATGTTTACTGTTTTGTACCCCCCTCCCTATATTTTGTAAGCCGCCCTGAGTCCCCTCAGGGAAAAGGGCGGCCTATAAATAATAATAAAACTAAAACTAAACTAAACTAAACTATTAATCCAGAGGGAAACAATCCACAATATTGGCAAGTCAAATGGGTGAAAGAGATCCTGGATGGTAGACTCTGAATTCATGGCAAAAGGAGAAGCCGTAAGTTTATAGAGATTGTCATAGCAAAAAGGCATTTTGAGTAGATGTGCTCGTTGACTGACAAGAAACTGATTAGCTTGCTGTCATTTCTTTAACAGCAAACTGAATTGTGAAAATCAGAAGGTGGAGCTTTCTGTAGTGGGGACTGAAGAAGTCCATCTGGTTTCTTATTCATGGTTTTGCACCAATACATTGAACAATGTGCAGCATATATTTTGCATTGATTGCTGTCAACGCTGAATCGAACCTGGCTGAAGCCATCTTGTGCTGCTTCATAGTTGCCACGAACTATGGGGAGAGGTTAAGGGGGAAATGGCTAGACAAAATAAGGAGCTCTCTCATGGGAACCAAGGCCATCCCAACAGATGGCAGTAGGAGGAGGTAGAAGCAGTTGAGGGAGTCCTCCAAATGTTTTGATTGGACAATGTGAGCTGTGACACCTAGGAAGGGAAACTTTTGCTCTTTTAATTACATGGTAACCATGGGAAACTTTTAGAGTTGGTTTTCACTGGCTGTGCCAAGATGATGTGTCCAATAAACTTGTTCTCTCAGGAACATTCCTGTCTTGGAGTTCTGATTTCTTTGAATGTGTTACTCAGAACAGTGACAATAACACAATCTTATTTTGATACCACACTGCTTAGAGTCAGAGTAAATGCTATTTGAATCTTGAAATTAAGAAAAATGTAAAGTAAGACTATGGAGGCCAGTTAAAAATTGGCAACCTGAGTAGATAAGTGCCTTCAGGCCAGTCTTGACTACTGGCAACAGTTTATACAATACAATACAATACAATAGCAGAATTGGAAGGGACCTTGGAGGTCTTCTAGTCCAACCCGCTGCCTAGGCAGGAAACCCTATACCGTTCCAGACAAATGGCTATCCAACATCATCTTAAAGACTTCCAGTGCCGGGGCATTCACAACTTCTGGAGACAAGCTGTTCCACAGGTTGCATGAAACCATGGAGTTTTGGGGGGGGGGGAACATTTTCAAAAGTTGCTTGACATTACCTTCCTCCTAAGATTGAGAGAAAATGGCTGGCCTCATGCCTACAGAGAGACTAGAGCTGATGGTCTCCTAGTTTCTAACCTAGTGGTAAAACCATGCCACCAACTGGTTATAAGCTGGATGGCAATGTAGATTGTTTCTGCTGCTCTCAGTAACTAATTTAGATAATTGTATTATGGATCATTTCACCAGCTATGGTTCCAAGCTGTTCCAGAATTTTTCGTGAATAACAAAAAGAAAAAAAGAAATTAAGGTTTTTTTCAAAGACCTTTATAATAGAGGCAGGAGAGGGGAGAAGATTTGCAGTTTTTATGTCTAAAAAGAAAAAAAAAAGCTGCTGGAAAGTTAATGTGGCATAAGAGATGGGCCTATCTTGGAAGACTTCTAAATCTAACTGTGTAGAGCCTGCTTACAGTTACTGGAAAGCCATGAAAGACAGATTTTCTCTCCATTATTATGGCTTCAAAACACAAGGGCTTTACAGTCAAAGCAGCTACTGGCCCAGAGCCCTGAGTAAAATTAGCTATGTGCCATCTGGCTGGGGAAATTGCCAAGTGGAACTTACTACTAGTCTATATACAATCCAGACTGATCATTATCGTGTGTGATCAAAATTCAGGCTTCAGTTAATGCGGCAGGAATTTGAACCTTATTACTTCAGATGGAAGATGAATGAGTTATATGTGACAATATTCCATTTCCTGTATATAACACACTTGGACAAGACTAAACCTTTCCTGTTGATTGTGCTTTGATTATAACACACAGAAGAGTAATGGTAAGAAACTCAAATCTCCAGAACAAGGGAATGGGTATAAATAGGATGGAAAATTAGTCACAACTTTATTTTAGCAAAGAAGAGAGATACTGTTAGCATTGCAAGATAGTCAGACAAGAAACCAAACCAGGAGTATTAATTCTTTCTCTATTGTAAGAGTATATTAATAAAATCTTGCAAGTCTGAAAGTACCCTTCTTATCCCTGATTTTTATGCTCCTGAAAACTAGAAACCACCAAGTTCTTCTCACCACCCCTTTTCTTCAGATTTCATTGATCAGACTGTTTTCTAGGCTCCAGTTCTTCCTCCTCTTTTCCACAGTCATCCCCATATTCCATGTGACCCGGCAAATGTGCGGACGACAAAAGCGCACCGACAAAACCGTGGCGCTAAAACCGCAATGTCCTCAACATGCCGACAACAGCGCGCCGATAACAGCGCGCCAACAGAAGCACGATTTAAGTTAAGGTAAGGGTTAGAGTCAGGGCTAGGTTTTGGGTTAGGTTTAGGGTTAGGTTCAGGGTTAGGGTTAGGGTTAGGGTTAGGGTTAGGGTTAGGGTTAGAGCGCGCTTCTGTCGGCACACTATTGTCGGCACGCTTCAGCGCTCATTCGTCGGTGCAGTTTAGAACTCACGGTTTTGTCACCGTGGTTTAGTCGGGCGCACTTTTGTCGGGTGCCCTTTTGTCGGTGAACCCATATTCCATATATATAGGGGAAACTGTTATCCTGGTGAAAGCGAGTCCTGTTGAAGTAATATTTCCTCACATCTTCACTGTGGGATAGTAATGCACACCTTTCTCTCACCTTCATTCTAACAGAAAAAATATATGAAGGTTTGCTCTTCTCTTGGCTTCATTCCATAGAATAACAGTGCGTGGGTGATGCCAGCATTCCTTAAACTGACAGGTCACTGCATAGCCTGGAAGGACAACAATTATCAAGTGAGAAATGAAATGGCTCTTGGCAGATATTGTTATGGCATGTATAATGAACATCCATAAGGTACAGCATCAAAATGACATGGTTCACTGCATGTTGGCAGTGCTCTGGTTTCTATGCACATATTCCCAAAATAAGCATCCTGAATGCATGTATTGTATTCTGCCTTCTGAAGGATCTCACTAAACATTTAGAAAATGTCAGCATATATTACTGTAATTCTTTCTTTGTTAGCATAATATTTTTAAAAACCTATAAAGTCATCTTCCTGAGCACAAAATACTTGCACTCTTTTTTTCCTTGTCAGCAATCCTTAGAATAAAACAGTGGATTAATTAACACACAGGAGAGCTAATTGAATCCTTTTTATAAACTTATTTAATAGCATCTAATACAGAGAGCAATTTTCTTTCCAACAGGGGAAATGCAAATGTAGAGATGTGGAGACACACAGAAGACACATAATATATTCACCTTATAACACAGCATGAGAAAAAGAATGAAAGATTCATTTTATTCACATATTAGTGCCTGAGCATAAATTCTTTTTCTTGGTATAAATGTATAACATGAATTCCCTTCCTCCCATTCCTTATTTTCCCATGAGTTACATTATATGCTTGAAAATCACAGAGTTGACTTAGAGAGTGGTTGAATTTTTCAACCCAGCTTTCTTAAATAATTTTATTTATTTATAAAAAAATTATATATCCTTACTCAAATGACTCTTGATGACTTACAATACAAGTTAAAATTAAAACAATAAAGTACCTAGGTATAGTTCACTGTGGTAGAGAGTAAAGCTGATGACTTCGATAGAAATATGTAAGAACTTTGCCTTGGCAAATAAGGTTAAAACATTATTTAAGTCCTGTGAAGCAAGATAATATTCAGGCAAACACCTTCCTCATTTACTCAGATGTAGGAAAAAAGGGGAGATTAAGAACACCAGGCTTGCAAAATTCTGTTATTAAAGCCTAACTCAGTCTTCCTGTGGAGTTGAATTTTTGGTGCTACCTAATAGAAGTGATAAACTGCCCTCTAATTAAATCCTTAATGGAATCCTCTCTGTATTTACAAGTTTCCTAATGCCAAAAGGATGGGAGCTGATCTGATCATGACCAGAGAGGCCTACAGCCGAGACTGTTTTTTTCAGAGTCCCAATCCCTCATGTTTTCTTGCAGGATAGGCATTCAAATAATCTGTTCTAGGTTAGAATATGTAGGATAAGTAGATTGGAGTAGAAGGTCCTGAAAACAGTGAGCCACATGTTGGAGGCAAGAAGAAGAAAATACCATACTAAGAAAATGTCCCTTAGTTTTAGGGATGAACATACCAACACACAATATATATTTTTTTCAGTTAAAAAATAAGAAACCCAAACATTGTGGTCTCTTAATGTATCCATAAGAGATTGTTGTTTATTTTCCAACTTGATCAAAGCCATTCAGATAGAACAGTTCCAAATAGGAAAAAGAACCATATATACAGCTCAGGACTGAACTGTCGAGTTCTAAGTGCTCTCTGAGATGGGTTGTTTGCTTGCAGATGTTTCATTACCCAATTAGGTAACATCATTAGTGCATCACCACACTGATTACCCTAGTTGGGTAATGAAATGTCTGCAAGCAAACAACCCTAGCTCAGAGAGCGCCAAAGACTCATAGAACAGTAAACCGTAAGAAATAGCATGGTCTCTTGGCATATGGAAAAGTTGGAGAACAATGCTAAGGAAAAGAAAAACTCTCTTCTCTTAATGCCATTCTTCTGATGCAGAAATGTTGATCAACATTCAAAATTGACACCCAGAAAATACCCGTAATGGAGGGCAACTGCTGTGTATAATTTGTCAGAGTTTGTTGTAGCAATCACATCAGGTAACTGATTCAGCAGGATTCATTAACTTCTCGTTATATATAACACATGAAGTAAATATACAATACCAAAAGCAGGTTTTCCAATGTGGTAGTAAATACAAGCAAAACACAAGGAGAGGAGAGTTGCAGTTTCAATTCAAAGCAGCAGACTAATTTAGAGCTCAGCACAAACTCAGAGCTACAGAGCTAAGCCACATCCAGGTTCCTTGATGTCTGAATTAGCAAACAGCCCTCATTGGCTGATCTTGTTGCCATGTCTCTTCCACTCTGAACTCTAATACACTGACACAATTCACTAGCCCTCACTCAAATATCTCCAAATATTATGCTAGGAAGAGGGAGCCTTCCATGTTGTGTGTGTGTGTGTGATCTTGATATCAACCATCCTTGTGAGACTGCTCAACAAAATATTTGCTCTCCTTATGCATTGTCTCAATGATATTGTACATACAGTATAGAGTATGTATGTAAATACTTATAAAATTTAATAGTTCCAAATTACCTCTGTGAAACATAGCGGCTGCCTCTGACTCAGCTAGATAGTTTCACACAAAAGTTAATGAACCCTGAGGCTTGCTGACTTCACTCAATTCCTTAACCGTATTTTTGCTGTCACTGAAGACTCTGCAAGATTGCAAAAGGTTACCAAATTTGATAACAAGTTTCTAAGTTTTAGGAGTGTGACCATTATGGCTGAGGAAGCAGGATCATTAAAAAAAATGGAAGTATGAGACCCATGAACTTACTTTGCTTCTTGGAAAAATCCAAACACTGTTTAAAAAAAAATGGGTGAAATAATATTTGTTTCTCTCTGGAGTCATCACTGCCATATCTCCTGTAAAACCTTGGAAAACCTTTTCTTTCTTAATGAATGAAAAAGATATAGTTTCTGGGCATTGTTTGTTCCTGTGCTAAAGAGTTGGAAGGAAGAGTTGTGAACTTTTAAGAGTAGAATACTTATTTACTTAACTATATTATGGTCATTAACCAACACAAGAGAATTGGAATTCGAATATACAGAATATCCACAAGTAAAGTGACCATGTCATGGTACCATGTTTCTTTTGACCCCTGAAATAAGCATTTAGCCTTATTTTGGGGAAAGTCTTATTATTTTTGAGATGGAGGAGGCAGCGAGTGTGGTCATCTCATCGCTGCGGATGTGTTTGCATTGTTGGGCCTACTGCTCTTTTTGCACTGGCCATTAGCGTGACAGAAGAGGTGCAGTGGTTAGGGTTGCAGGAGTGCCCATTAGGTAAGGTCATGTAGGGTGCATGGAGCATCCTCCCCCCTCCATTTCCCCCCTCCTCCTCAACTCATGTTGTTTGCAAGCAACCAGAGGAAATGGCAGGGACAGGCTGCACATGTGTTTAAATATTTTCGGGGAAGGCTTTTTTCAGGGGAGGCTTATTTTAGCGCATGCGCTCAAAAGCTTGATTGGGCTTATTATCCGGGAAGGTCTTATTTTCGGGAAAACAGGGTACTTAAAAAAGAATATACTTTTTTTTGGCTACAAACAATATGAAATCAGAATACGTAAAAGTTTGTTCAGGCCACATACATGTAACAATAACAAATGAAAGTTAACAATCTGGATAATATAAAATTGCAATTCCAATATAAAATACCAATACAATTCACCTACCTACCTACCTACCTACCTACCTACCTACCTACCTACCTACCAACCTACCAACCTACCAACCTACCAACCTACCAACCTACCAACCTACCAACCTACCAACCTACCAACCTACCAACCTACCAACCTACCAACCTACCAACCTACCTACCTACCTACTTACCTACCTACCTACCTACCTACCTACCTACATATATGTACAGTATATTCACACACATTATCTCTTGCTCTCTTTCTCACAGACCCAGACACAAACTCACACACTCATACATAAAATAATATTATCCAAAGGAGATTAAAGAATTTTAAACTTCTCTTACATCCTAAGAAAAATGTAGTGCAATAGCAGACATAGCATCTTTATCACAGTCAATAGTCAGGGCTAAGCCTGAGTCATTTAATTTTATCCATAATCAGGCATGTTCAATTGTGTTTATTTATTCTTGGCCTAATTTTGCATGTAATGATGCAGAACCTGGCAACCTTGTGTGTTATTGTATGTTATTTCAGGGTTGATGCCAGCAAGTAAAAATTGCTTATACTGTTGATTGTTGCATCCTGTTTTGCTAGACAGGGGTGGGGTAATTAAACCATTTAGAGGTTATGTGTAAAACTGGCAATATAGAAGAACATGTTCAATTGTTTCTACTTTTTAGACCAGAAAACAATTGCTAAAATACAGATTAGACATCATAACCATCCTGGGTAGGGTATTACAGAATGATTCATACTGTATTTCTTTAATATGCTGGTAGTATTTCAAATACAGTATTTGAAGCTGTATGAACTCACATAAGCATGTTCATTCATGTACCCTGTTTCCACGAAAATAAGACCACCCCAGATAAATTGCCCAAATGGGCTTTTGAGGGCGTGCACTAAAATAAGCCCTCCCCCCAAAATAACCCTCCACCAAAATATTGCAACACAGCAGCAGCCATGAGGGGACCACACTCACCACTTTCTGCACCTCAAAAATAATAAACCTCCCCGGAAATGAGGCCAAGTATTTATTTTGGAGGTCAAAAGAAAATAAGACCCTGTCTTATTTTTGGGGGAACACGGTAATACACAGCAATATATAGAAAAATAGTTTATCAAGAAAAACTTTTTTCTAGAATTCTCTTTCCTGGAGGCATGTTATGATATTTTAGTTCATTCAAACTTCTATTATTTATATATTTGAAATAGTACCACTAAGAAACAGGAGTCTGCTTCCAGGCTACCTATCTTTTGTTAATAGTTCTTATTTATTAGTACATCAGCTTACAATTCGTTCACATTTCCACAGTTTTTCATTGTATTTCACACTTTTCATTGGGCGTTGAAGACCAGTACAAATTATCCAAGAATCCATTTCTTCTTGGTTTCCATAGGATGTGATTAATGTGTTTTGTGTTTTGAGACTGAGGAAGGAGAGTAGGGAAATATGTTCAGTTTTTCTGAGCAATATTATAATTATGGTCATTCTTCTCACAGTTTCCAATTGAAATTATATTATCTATCAAAGAGCTATCTTTTAAGTGGGATACCAGTTTTTGGCTGAGTTTTGGATTTTTTCCCCCCTAATTCATTGCCCACTTTTTTTTTTAAAAAAAAATATCCTTAACCCTCTAACAATGTTAATACTGTGTTCAACTATATTGACATTGCAAAGTGAATCAAAGTAATCATTATTACACATAAAAACAGTAAAGCAGAGTTGTTAAGCCTTTTTAATGACTGTATTCATTGTATTGAATGTTTAAAAGGTAAAGTTTCCCTGTTAGTCATGTCCAACTTGGACTTTGGTGTTCATTTCCATTTCTTGGTCAAAGGAGCCAACATTGTCCAAAGACAATTTCCATGGTCACGTGGCCAACATGACTATGTGCCAAAGTGCATAGAATGTTATTGGCTTCCCACTGAAGTGGTACCTATTAATCTATTTGCACCTGCATGACTTTGAACTGCTAGATGGCCATTGAATTTACCAATGTATTAATTAGTATTTTTTTGAAAATTCCAACATACACATTAATGTACTGTACTTTTCTCAGAGCTATATATTTAGTGCCTGATCGCAAACAAAATGAATCTGTCAAATTCATGTACTTAAGTGACAAGATTAACAAAGGCATAAAATACAGTAGAGATACTTGTAAAAGTCTGTTTATCTCTTGCAAGATTCCCCAAGCAGGTATTCTCACTGTTTTAACATTAACAGAATTGACAAGTGTAACAAATTATTATTTTTTGCTCCATATCCTTATCTATCATGAAAATCAGCTTAAAAAATGTATTTCTGTATGCATTCTGATACAGTATATACAACTACTTTAAGAACAAATACTCAAAGTTTATAGATATCTGTTGTGGCCCAGCAGGAGCCGTTGGAGCTGCCACCAGACTCCGACAGCAAGGGGCCCTCTGAGTTGGCTTTGGATGATGTGGAGGACCCTGGACAGGGTTCCGACTCCAAGCAGGGCACAGAGAGGCTGGTTGGCCACCAGGAGGCACCTAAGCCTTGGACCAGTGGGGAGGAGACAAGGGAGAGTGAGCCGGAGACCAGTAGTGAGTTGTTCCTTGATGCATGCCATTGAAGAGCTACTAGGCATCAGGAAGAATTACACTATTACAGGAGGTAATTGCACTCAGCTGGTGGTCATTAGGCTCCTCTCCAGACTATAAAAAGCTACTTGTGCACACGCCCCTCTTTGCAGAAGTCAACGCAGGATTGAATGTCGGAGGACATTACTGTGAGCTTGGCAGGCTGGATTGCTGCTAAGCCTTATCTGTGTTTATTGCTGCCTGAGTTTGTCTGAGTTGCTGCCAAGATCCTTATCTGTTTGTTATGTTTGGCTTTCGGCTACCGAGGTTTTGGTTTCTTGCTATTAAAGTACATTCCAGTTAAGCTTGTCTCGGCAGTCGTTACTGGATGGAGGAGGGGGTCAGAACAGATATCTAAGAACACCAGGGAGGTTTTTTTAAAAAATGATCAGCCAACTTTGTTTATTGCACAATAATAAATGCAAAGCAGTTGACATGTACAGCTCAGATTATGTCTTGTTCTGTTGCTTTATCTGTATCTTCAGTTTTTAACTAACACCTATGATTACAATGCTGCTTTATCAAGCAATTGAACAAGGAAGAAATTCTAACCTGATAGTAAGATATAATACAATTATATGAAATAGATTGAATCCAGATTGATTATACTAGCTTTCTTCCATTTTATTGCAAATGGCCTGATTCAAAGGGAAATAAGTCTTCTGGCCGTCCTGATCTTTTTAACTAATATAAAGTAGCTTTTTTTTTTTACAATGTATGTTGAGGTTCAATGTATTTTACATATATTAGCTGGGTGTACACATTGTACAAAGCTTTCAACCTATCTCCAGTCTTTACTTGCTCCATGAAGTAGCATAGATGTTATAATTCCACTAGAGTTCATAACAGGTCTTGAAATGCTACCATGCTAATTGTCTTCAGAGATTCTCAGTCATCCGGGTCAAGAAATAGCTTCTTCAGAAAAGATTCTGGGATGAGAAGTGAAATGTCTTCAAAGAAAAGAAAAAAACAGAAAGTCCAGTTGCCTCTTGAAAAAGCACCTTTGGGGCTACCATACTAGCTAATTGTATCTATTAGAGAAATAATTCAACTACTTGAGCAATTAAAACCCAATAAAGCTCTGGATAGGGACCATATCCCAGGTGAGGTCTGCAGAAATACAATTGAATGTTGCCCCCTCCCCTTCCCCAGTTTTTGCTGATTAGATTGATGATAACAATATCTTAGATTAAAAACAGCTGGTTTTAAGATCTACCATAAACCAAGTGATAATACTACAATACCTAGTGGAGAAACACCCCTAGAAAAAGATAGGCAATTACTTATTATTAATATATAATCTTCACAGCAATAGCAACCAAAATGTATTCCCAAAGGCATCTAACTAACTTGACATCAAGAAACTCATCCATTGTAAAGGACATTGTTTGACATTTTGTTTTGCTTTTGAAAATGAAACGTTAAAATACTTGTAGTACATGGACTGCCTTTAAACCTCACTGCAAGTGACTTGGAAAGTTGTCAATCTGCTCATATCATTTCCTTATCACCCTTCCTATGACAAGAAAAGTTCCATTTCTTCCTTCTATCCCACTGCTGCTAACAGTTAAAATATATAGCTTTCTTGCTGCCTTGTGATGCTTTCAGTAGGTCTCCTGGCAGTTATATTTTACTTGCTTTGGGGAAAGAGACATTGCTTGTTTCTGTAGATGCTCTTGGTTTATATTGCCAAAGGACACGCTGGTGTTTATCCTCTGCTTTGTTATGGGCCTGCCTGATGAGTCAGACTCTGAATTGGAAAAGCAGGACTTAAATGGTAAGTGCAGCTGTGCCATTAGTGTCTTTCGAATGTCTTGATCAACTATTTCTGCAACTCCTAACTGGGCTGATGGGAACTGAAGTAAAAAGCATATACATAGATAACAGCAGTCTCTTTAGATCAATATCTCTGAATTAAAATATCAGCAAAGAAATAAAAGCTCCCAGAGTACAGTAGGAAGAAAGCATTGTGTACCATAAGTAGTATACTGTCCGTCATTATGTGTACTGCTGATAATGGAAGAATTCCTTCATCCTAATCAGGTTTGAGAAGAATCAGAAAAATTCTTAATCTTCAAACCATGGTCAGAGCCTTCTACAATAAGAAACATTGGTAGAAATATTGATTTTTGTGAGATGGGTTCACAAATATACAATGTCATTATACAAATTACATTATGACTTGTTTATTAATCAGAAATGTGATAAATAAACATTTTTTTAAAAAAATGCAGTATTGAACGTTTTTTAGAAACCATGAAGAGAATTCAGAGCAGTAGTTCTGTGACATGCAAGATAATCTCATTACTTTAGAGGAAGCTCCTTAAGATTGAGCTCATATAGTCTAAAGTTTAACTGATGGATAGGACTATGACTTTGTTGAGGTACATTTTAGTAAAAAGTTTGCAATGATGGAGTTCTTTGTAACTTGAAGGTTTTTCTCAGCCCTTGAAATGTGCTTATGGTCTTTTGCTATTGTTCAATAGCAAAAAGTGTAGTATTCGGCTTGAATTTCATGCTAAGCCGATTGAAAATATACTTGTCCTTTTCCCAGTTAAATCCCATTTTTCCTAGTCTGCATTAAGATAAAAGTATCTGGAATCAAGCCAAGGATAAGATTGAAACTATACTGATTGACACAAGAAAGTGATTACTCATAACATTCTTTGCAGCTTCCTAGATGCTACCAAGATACAAATAAATAGTTGGACTGAAAGGTAGTTTAAGGAGTTCCCAACAAATCTTCAAAATGGCAGGTGAAGATATTGTTTTGGTGGGTTGCTATAAATTATTTCTTTTGTAGCAAAGCCCTTTTTACATAAAAGAACATTAATAAAATTGTACTTCGATAAAAGACTAAACAACAGCACCAGCAAAAATAAAAAATAAAAAAATTACATACCACAATCTGAATTCCTTTTGAATGTAATAATTTTCTCTTTCTTTCACATTAAGGGTTATAACTTTAGGAAACATTCTAAGGGGTTACCCAACAGTGCCCTCCCTTGACAACCTGGGGTCTCACGTTGTGAATCTTTGACTCTTTGATACTCAGAGGCTACTGTTTAGAAGAAGAGAGCCTGATCACAGACACGGAGATATTTTTCTTCTGTCAGATTTTACAGGAAAATGTAACGTTATTTCGCTTTGCTCTTAATTCCCTATCCCGCTGAAAACCTCTGTGCAGTAGAGAACAGTTATGTAAGTAAATCTAGATTAGCATAATTATTAATCATTCATCTTTTGTCCACCTATTTCCACTCTGGTAGGAAATAACCCACTACTCAAGTTCAAGTATGATAAGCGCTATTCTCCACAACAATCCATTAATCTCTCAACTTTCAAAAGGGCTCTTATATGCCTTTTGTGTTTCTACTTTCATGTAGCTGCTTGGTCCAGATGCATCTCTAAGCAAACTGAACACTTGCAGAGTAAGTGTCCATGTGGAGGCTATAGGGATTATTTGATGGCAGGGAGATTTGCTGCGTAGCCAAGGTTCCCTTGTAATGAAGCCTAAGTATTTCGGCAGTTTACTCAACCTTTGCATGTAATAGTTAACCATTTTCTTGACCTCCTTTTTGAGATCAGGATTAATTCCCTGCAAAGCATAATATCACATGCTGATTTTGCATCAAAGATAGTGAGTTTCCCTGAAAGCTGAATTACATTTTAGACCCGGAGGGGGGGCGGGGCGGGGAATCATACTGTTAGATCTCCGAAGCTGAAAAATGTCCTCAGGCAGCATCTATAACCTGAATCTCATTCCACAGTCATACCTTGGTTAGACTGCATAAGTAACATCTGAACCATGTCAGACCATGTAATAGAAGCAGTTCCAGTTAGATAAGGGTTCTTGCTCTAGTCCTGTCATGGCAAACCTATAGCGCGTGTGCCAGAGGTGGCATGCAGAGCCTTCTCTGTGGGCATGCCGCTGTCGCCAGCT
The DNA here is from genome assembly GCF_009769535.1 of Thamnophis elegans. NCBI lineage: Eukaryota > Metazoa > Chordata > Lepidosauria > Squamata > Natricidae > Thamnophis > Thamnophis elegans. The sequence continues at coordinate 18,142,369 of NC_045541.1, read as the reverse complement.
GCTCTTTTGGTTTCCAGCTGGTCTTCGCGAAAATGGCCTGAAAACGGCCCCCCCAAATGGCCTGAAAAATGGCAAAAACAAAAACAAAAAAACCCAGGCATGGACTTGCCAGCCAGCTGAGTTTCCAGTGCTCTGGCATGCACACATAAATGTGCATGCCAGTTTGGCCACATGGTGCCAAAAAAGTTTACCATCACTGCTGTAGTCTATCTAATCATATGAGTGTATGATCTTCCGTGTGAAGGAAGATCTTAGATGAGTTTATTTTAATGTTATTCACTTTGTTCAAGATATAAAATGTCTTCTCAAAGGGCACCAACTTGATGTCTTATTATTATTTGGCCAGCATCAAACTTTAACTTCCTTGTTTTTAAAAGTATTTTCCTTCTGAATGAACAGCAGATCTGGCACATGAGATGTTCAGGGGTGTGGGGGGGGAAGAAGTGTTGTTGTTTGCTGTTATACTTAGAGACTTTTAATAGCTTTTCATGGTATTTGCATTTCATAGTTTGCTTTGTTCTACTGCACGTATTACGATTTTTGTAGAATTTATGTATTGCCTCTGGTACTTTGAGATTAGGTGTCTTCTTTAAAATTAACATCTATTTATACTGCTCTTGAAAGAAGATGTTGCCTATTGACTCAGCTGATACAAAACCTGAATGCTTATGATCAGTTCCTTAATACAATGTCATCCAATTTCGGCAAAGGAAAGTAAAATGGAGCATTCCACTTTAGGATTACAATCGCATACAGAATTCAAATAGCATTATGGGGCATCCAGAGAGTAGACCCCCCTATCACCACACCATAATATATGACATTCTGTTTACACATATTGCATCTGAATTATTAATCATATCATATTTGTCATGAGAAAAATCTTACAATGGAGTTTTAAGCAGGTTTATTGGGGCAGAAATCACAAAATGGTTTAACTTACTTTTTAATTGCCTCTCTTGTGTATATATCGACCAAAATAATGATTGCCTTATATTATATCTAATTTCATTTTATGTTTGTATAGTTTTGTACATAATTTGTCTTGTAAAAAAGTGACACTAGACTCTGAGGTCTAATATAAAAATGTGAAGAGACTCATTATTAATCCCTGCTACTAAAAATTCCAAGAGCTGAACTTCAGCCTCTTAGGCATTTTTTTAAAAAATATGATAAGTAACTAATGTGGTAGAAATAATTGCTTTCAATAAGGTTAATAAGGTCAATGTGAAGTGCACATTGACTATTGTATGCTTATGTGCATATTTACACATATTTGATATAATTGTAGCATTTTGACTTAGAATCAAAATAATGCAAACTATCCTTAGTTTCTAATTTTCATGAGTGCTTAATTAATCCTTTGTGACTTAATAAGAAGGCAACATTCATTTTCTGAACTTGGCCATCTATAACTTTTGATTGACACAATACTATGCTAACCATTTTTTTTTTAGTTTCCAAAATAATAGCCATAGTAGACTACTGCAAGACAAAACAATAATCATTAGTGAGAGGCAGATAAAATGAATATCCAAGAAATTTCAGAAATTAAGCATTGTATAGTGCCATGGAAAATGTACTTGGAACTTACTTTACTGTAGGGAATTTTATGCATGAAATAGTTGACTTAGATGCAAATCTAAAACACATTTAGGATAAATATTTAAACCAACTGGAGATCACAAATCCAATATTAAAACTAATTTATGCTAATTTTGTTGTCAGTGGAAATACAGTCACTGCTTATCATAGTCCCATTCAACTATTTGAATGTATATTTTAAAAGATTAGTTAGAATGAGTGTGTTCTTTATTATGTATATTTGCAATTATTAATTTGGGTGGCAGATACTATATAACCTAGCATTAAATTTGACACTTTTTTCACTCATCCTATCTGTGTATTAGATCAGGCTAAATTTGTTTAGAAGATGATAACAGTGTACAAAATCTATGTTTATGAATTTGATTGTGCTGAGCAAAGAAACCCCGAATAACAGTATCACTCACTAAATTTTGGAGCACAGTTTCTTTGAAAAGAAAATATATTTGTGTGAAAGGGTCTTGTGGAAGGGACACTGAGAATGAATGATAATTGAGTTTCTTTCTCAAATGAGTTTGAGAATTTCTTTAGGATTCTATAGCACATCAATCCTTTTGTGCAATCCATACGCAGACACATTTTGTTTAAGAGAAGGTAAAGGTATGTGATAGTCGTTCCCAACTCTAGGGGGTGGTGCTGATCTCCATTTCAAAGCTGAAGAGCCAGCATTGTCCGAAGACATCTCCGTGGCCATATGGCCAGCAGGACTAAATGCCAAAGCTGCACGGAACACTTTTACCTTCCCACCAAAGTGGTCCCTATTTTTCTACTTGTATTTTTACATGCTTTCTAACTGCTAGGTTGGGGCAAATAACGGGAGCTCATTTCATTACTTGGTGTTAGGGATTCCAACCGCCAAATTGCCGACCTTTCTGATTGATAAGCTCAGTGTCTTAGCCACTGAGCCACTTCACTGAGTCACTGCTTGAGAGAAACAAACATGCAAAACCTTATTTGAAGGGATTTGGGATGTAAAGGGTTTTTTTTTTGCTTGTTTGTTTATTTATGTGTTACATGCAATTATTTGGATAAAGTCATTTTTCCCCCAAAATAGTAGACTCTTTATGTATTTGTTGTAGAAAAGACAGGACACGGAAGCCAGCTCTTCAGAGAAGGAAATTTTTATTGTGCAGGTTCAGGAACAATGGCCTGAACAATGAGTGAAAGTCAGGAAATTCCTTATATAGTTTATCACTTTCAGTTAAAGCCATCTGTTAGTTTTGGAAACACCCCTCAAGATTTGCCCTTGAGTTACAGCAATATTATGTCTACAGGAAGTCATAATACATAGTCAGCCAGACATGCATGTATTTTGAGGAACTAACAATGTGTCTACTAAACAGATTTACAACCAAGCCAGCAAATAGGTTAAAATAGATACTTTGCTTCAGCAGATTTCATGTGCAGACTTCTTTCTAACTTGTGTCTAACCACACCATGTCCTTGCAATTTCTATATATGAACAGTTAAAGCTTAATATCATGAAACCCTAGTTTGGTTCAGGCTTGAGGCCTACTTTGGTTCAGCCTGCCACCTTATATTAACATTATTGCTTTTGTGCATGCATTAGTTTCACTTCTTCTGTACATGGATCTGTCTTCTTTTTGTGCAGTTCTGTCCCTTATACACATAGTGAATTTAGTGGTGGATAGAAAAGGCAACTTTCGTATTTTAACAGATTTTGCATTACATTTGATGTTTTATTATATTATTTTATAAAAGTTTACAAAATCATTTCTAATACCTTTTCTTCTTCACTATGAGGTTACAGAGATCACAGAGCCAGGCAAATATACCATCTTATAAAAGAAAGGCTCTTTTATCTATATTGTCAGCTAGTGTCAACCCCACACTATGCCAGACCAAGAAAAGGTCTCCAAAAGATTAAAACTACTTTATTTTATACTAACAAAATATTGCAAGTCTGATTATTTCTTACTGCACCAACATCACCCTACACTCCTATCAAACTAAGGAGGTGTCGGTCTGCATCCTCTTTCCTCTGATGGAACTCATAACTCTCCATTATTGATAGATATGCTGAGAGAGATGAACCAGTAGAAGATGTGTCTACATCAGGGGATCTCTAACTTCCGGTCTGTGAACTGGCATCAGTCCACAGAAACTGGGCTGCCAATATCTCACCTCCCTTTCTTGGGAAAATGATAGAGAAGGTGGTTGTGCAACAGGAAGCAGATTATCTTGACCCTTTTCCATCAAGATTCAAATCCAGGTATGGGAAAAAAACAGCATTGGCCACATTTATGTCATCTGGTGTGGGCAGGAAGGGGATAGGGCATCCATCCTTGTCATTCTTCACCTCTCTTGACTATCAGTACAACCAACCATAGTATTCTTCCAGTGTCCAGTGGTACATGGAAATGATCTGAAGTGTTTTGTACTATAAAGATAATGCAATACAATGGCAATGAACCTTCCTGAAACAGGTTGACATTAAGATGTTCTGGTATAACCTTCCCTTGATGCTAATTGTCTGTCTTCTCCAGACTGAGAAATTCTAGCCTACCTTCCACTCCAGTCTGGTACTTTATGGCTCAGTTATCTCATGGCAACTTTCAGCAATGAATGAATGCTGTAAGAATCAAGCTATTACAAGCCACCCAAACTTTATCTCTTCCTGGCAATGAAATAGGACTACAAATACTGAGTAGGAATTCAAGTATCAAATTTAAATTGAGTCTTTGCTGCATTCAGTTCTCAAATCTGAATCAAAAGAAGGCTTTAATTTGAATTAGATCATGAATCAAAGCTTTTCCAAGTTTATCTTTGACCCATTTCTCAAGCTCTTCTTCACATATCATTGTGGGAACAATTTTATGTGACAAGAAAGCATGGTAGAACTACAAACAATAGGCCAAGACAATTGTTTGGAAAAGGATGCTTTATCAGATACAGAAAAGAAACGGGCTAAATTTTTAGAAAGTAAAAGAGAAATATAATGAATAACCTGAACAATATTTTCTTATTGGATCTACAAAAAAGACTTGTTAAAGTCTTGAAAAATCTATGTCACCAGATAAAGAGGAATGGAAAAGATTCAATTCCTATGACAATATTTGATTGAATTAAAAATTAAGACTATTAGAAGCAAAAGGAAGGAATATAAAGTTGGCTTATTTGATCAAGATTAAATATGATTTTTTTTACATTTTGGCAACCTTTTGTGGAGTTTTTGCTGGCATTAGGATTGAAAAGGATGTTTTATGGATTTGTTTATAGATCAGGAATGGGGTATTAGATGAAAAATTACCTGTTTGTATCCTTATGGCAGATGAAAAATTATTACATTTGCTTATACTTGCAATTATATGAGTCACTCCTTTATATATTTAAATATTTTTCTTATATTCTTTCTTTACTTCACTGTATTCATTCACCAGGATTTCTAGGCTGTAGTTTACAAATCTAGCTTTAAGATTCCCCATAACTCAAGCAAGTTTTCCTTTTAAAACCTCAATTTGAATAGACTATTGTGTTTTAAAACATAAAAGAAGGAAATGCAACCACTTTACCACTAACTTAGAATGCATCATGACAACACACAGAGTGGCTTTCATTTAGTGCTTGAGAATTAATTGCAGCATTTAATAGACATGAAGTCAGCACTTAAATTTTATTTGTGCAACTACTATCTACTTCTCTACAGATGCAGAGTACTTCGGATTGACCTGAAGACTAGCACCATGTGTTTGAATTTATAACATGGCTGCTGTGGATCCCCCCCAGGGAGCTTCAGCACAGATGCAAGCCTACTGCTTCATACCTTAAAAAACCTGCTCAGTCCTTATTGTGTGCAAAAGATGGCAGAGTAGCGCAGCAGAAATAATTCATGATCATGCACCAGAAAGCAAAAGGCATTACTTTGAGTCACTGAGACTGGAAGTGCATCACTTCTGACAGCTGACTCTAGTTTTGAGGCAGTTTTCAGGATTTATCTGCAGTGCCGAATCTTCTTTGTAGATCCAGCAATATGCCCTGAAAATTTACAGTCCCTAAGCTGAGAGCTGGCACGAACAGCCATGTCAGCTTTACTGCAATTCTCTGAAGTGTATTTAATTATGCACTGAAGAATCAGCTAGACAATTACATCTATTTTGACCAATTAAAAGCACATTAAACGCTAATGGGCATTATTTTTGTAATGAGCTGTGTTGGATTGCCTTTAGACATTTTCAAAGCAGTGCCAAATATTCTGAATATTCTAAATTTCTATCATCGGGAGGGGGGGAGAAATACTTTTCCACATCAGCCTATATTCACATTTTCATTACATTGTGAATTGTACCCATGAACAGTCTATAGAGTGAGTTTGTTATTATTAAATTCTGCCCTACATTGCATAAAGACTCAGTAAGGATTAAAAGGGCTACAGGTAGTCCGCAGTTAGCAATGAGTTGCTCTACAACCTTTCAGCCATGGAATGGGTGCTTAATGGCTTATAAAGCAGGCTTATAAATTCAAGACTCGCAGGCTGAACCTGGCCCATGGGCTGATTAGATCTGGCCCACAGGCCCAACCTGGAAACAATGAAGGACCATCCCCCGGTGCCTCTGCCCCAAAAAATGGTGCTTGGGAGGGGCACATGCAGTCCTCCTGAGCGCCATTTTTTCAGGCAGAAGGTTGTAGTACACTGTCATGGCCAACAGTCACAACCAAAAATGGAGCTTATAGCAATAGCAATAGCAGTTAGAGATATACCGCTTTATAGAGCTTTCAGCCCTCTCTAAGTGGTTTACAGTCAGCATATCACACCCACAGTCTGGGTCCTCATTTCACCCACCTCAGAAGGATGGAAGGCTGAGTCAACCTTGAGCCGGTGAGATTAGAACCGCTGAACTGCAGATAACAGTCAGCTGAAGTGGCCTGCAGTACTGCACCCTAACCACTGTGCCACCTCGGCTGAGCTGTGTGAAGTCCTCCCGAGCTCTGTTTTCCCTGGTAGAGGATTGCAAGAGGCTGTCGCAGCTCAGGAGGCCATTTTTGTTGACAGCGCTCGGCTGCCATAGGCGCCCTGACACAAGTGACATAAAGCTTGCTAAAACCACCCTGGCCATGCCTCCCCCCCCCCCCGCCATCCAAGGTGAAAAACAACCCTGATGTGGTTCTGAATGAAATCGAGTTTGACATTCCTCCTATACAGCATTTCTTCTTTATCAAACCAAGTTGTAGGAATCATACAGCGGTGATTCAAGCAAAGCCTTTACCCAATAATCATACATTACATCAAATAAAGATGAGTACTTTTCTTTTGGAGATATTTGCCAGTAGCTGCTCTAAAAGTAATGGGACTAGATTGCTGTTAACATGACTTTCTTCATGGGATATCTCTTGAAATCATTCTGCTAGAATGAAATTTGCCCTAGAGCAAATGTTCTTCCAAGTGCCAGTAGAAATATATTAATGGGCTAACAGACTAGGTGCTCTGCCATTACCTTTCAAAATAAGCTTTTTCAAAGAATTTATCACTCTTGCACAAAATATTTATTCATATGTGAGGGTTTAACAAATTTAACTATGTCCATTTATTCTGCTATATCGGGGTCTAATATAAATTGCAATTATAAAACATGGCAAAATCTAGACCAGCTCTGGCCTTTCAAACATGGGTCCTGATATAGTTTGCATTCTAACATCATTCAGCCACCAGTACCACCCTTTAATTCCTACCTCTTCTGGACATCTGTGTTCTTCTATCATTTATTTGTAGTTAACTTGGTAGCTGATAGTACTAGAAATATGTTGTTTTGCAAATTCACGTGACTAGAATGCAAATCAAATCTGTCATTCCATTTCCCTTTTCTTGAATTTCCTAGCATTTTCAAAAACAAATGTAAGAAAGCAAGAGGAAAAGTAAGAAAAAAAGCCTCATATTATCAGTGGGGGTGGGGGAGAAAGAAGCATAGATTGTTGCACTGAAGTGTATGCAGAATTATTAAAACCTTGGTGATTACATTTTTTTTGTTTATTCCTGCGGAAAGATCATTGATAACAACTTGGCAGTACCACTGCTTTCAATTACTATTTTTAAAATATGTTTAGCTTTAGGCTGCAGAAGGGGAGACATAAATCATGAACTATGAACTATGGATCTCAAGTATTTTATTTCTGCAAATCCTAATACACCCAGGCCTGATATATAGCATGGAGATTAATGTGCAGATAGGAACTTAATTATTTGTTGCTCATTTCACAAATATTTCAGCATGCATTCATTGATCAGAAAAGATGTATGCAGATCTTTGGGAGAATAAACACCTGCATGGTTATTCAAGGAGAGCATCCTTTAGAGTAGCTTGCCAAGGTAGCTCAGATATGCCTTGGTGAGATACTTTACTGCATGAAAGGAGTATAGTATGACTTCACAAGGTGAAGTATCTCATGGAGGTGGATTGCCAGCAATCTGCATATTTGAGTGGAACCTTTTCCCCCCCTCAAATGCAGAGTAATGGGGAAATACTGTAAGAATGCAATAATAAAGCAAAACTAGGGAGAAAACTAATTTGCTCATCCTTGTTGCACTATAAGCTACTCCCCATTCTTTTTCAATTGCTTATGTCCTCATGAAACAATATAATGGATGTATAAGTGGCTGGTTTCCACTTAACAGGAAATTTCAAGTTTAGATCTGTTTTCAGATCATAATTTTCTACAAAGAGTCTATCACATTTTACAGCAGTTTATAAAACATTGAGGTGTACGCATTCTCCTAGTAGGGGAATTGCATACCCATCTATTCACTTTGGAACTGATTTCTTGCATTTTTCAAAAAACCACAGAATTATGCTTTTATTTCAGCAATATAGTATCAACTTTATTCTCAACATAGTCTCATAAGAGCATTACTATAAACACTAGAAGATAGGCACACTGGGAAATTCATTCCATAGGACAGGGGTATCAAATCTGCTCGCATTGCAGCCCTTGTCATGAAATAGTAATGTTTTTTGCTTTTTCTGAGCTGGGATGGGTGTGGCCTGCGCAGGTCATATCTGGCCCATGGGCCACCAGTTTGACAGGCCTGCCATAGGATGACCAGAATTATACTTTATTGTGTGACTCTGCTAACTGAATTGAGGGACACGGTGGCTCAGTGGCTAAGACACTGAGCTTGTCGATCAGAAAGGTCAGCAGTTTGGCGGTTTGAATCCCTAGGGCTGTGTAACGGAGTGAGCTCCCATTACTTGTCCCAGCTTCTGCCAACCTAGCAGTTCAAAAGCCTGTAAAAATGCAGGTAGAAAAATAGGAACCACTTTTGGTGGGAAGATAACAGCATTCCGTGGCCTTCGGCATTTAGCCATGCCAGTCACATGACCACAGAGATGTACAGTGATGGCTCTTCAGCTTTGAAACGGAGATGAGCACCGTCCCCTAGAGTCGGGAATGACTAGCACACATGTGTGGGGGAAACTTTACCTTGCTAACTGAACAGTGGTGTGTTTCAAAAATTGTTCGAACCTACTCTGTGGGTGTGGCCTCCTTTGTGGGAATGGCTTGCTGCCCATGTGACCAGATGGGGGTGGCTTGCCACCCATGTGACTGGATGGGAGTGGCCAAGACAATGTCATTGAATTCTTTGCCCCAGTGGATGAACTACAATAAGATTAAAATAAGTACAAAAACAATAAAAGAGCTACTTACAGATGGAAGATGACTGTTCTTGCCAGTCTTCAGTATCACTGACTCCAATGAATGGGCTGCACAAAGAAGAGACACAGAAAGCAAGACTTTAATTGCATGCACTGCATTGGGATGAAACCAGCACACAAAATAATAGAAAAGGAAAATTACTGTCCTTTTTTGCATCTTTTGCACCACACCTCACCACCTTGCTCCAATAATCTGCACAAAGGAGAGACACAGAAAGCAACATTTTAATTGCTGGCACTTCACTATCTCAAGGAGGAACACAACACAGAGCACATCACACCCAGCAATAAAGACAGCTACTTACAGAGGAAGCATCACTGGCTTGCCGGTCTTCTGCACACCACCTTCTTTCTTTACTTTAGTAGTTTAGTTCTCAGTTACAAAAAACAGGAATATATGAATTCTTATGAAATTATGAATTAGTACTTAGGTCGGTCCAAGTAGCTATTCAGAAGTTAGTGGTTAGAAGCAATCGTAAAGCAAGATATGGAATTAAAACCAGAAATATTTTGTTGGCTATTTGAAAGGGAGTATAATATATATTTAATTTTACACATGTTATCAGGTGCTGGAATTGCACAACAGTGGAAAAACAGAGATATGTAAATGAATAAATATTACAATGTGCAGGAATAAATAAATTGACAATTAAAATCAAGAAGGCTTTGAATACTTTTTCACGTGGGATTGGTTTTAGCAATTGCCAACGAACGGAAACAGAAATTAGAAATCCAAAAGTATGAAAGAAAACACCAATTATGTAAGGAAAGGTCCCTAAAATGTATAAGGAAATATTACTAGATCATTATTAATGCGTAGATAACTGTGGGACATTACACACACACCGACACACACACACAAACTATGATAGTGTCAGGAAAACACCAAAAAATAAGAATCCCCCCCCCCAAAAAAAGACTGCCAAAGAAACCAGTTTTTTTTTTCCTAAGTCTAAGGAGAGGAAAGACAAAGTCACTGGAATAAAAACCATCAAGGCAATGTGGAAAATTGTAAAGGACAGGTGCTCACAGAACCATCTATCACCTCAGAATTACCTTAAAAACGAGGGTGAAACACGCTAAATCTGGCAAAGCTGCCTTGCACCAACCTGGCCTGCCCATAGAAAAGCAGCCACTTTGAAACACATAAACCTGCTCTGAACACTTAAAAGCAACATATTGCATCACAAAGAAAACATTTGCAAAAAGGAATAACATTTCTTGTAGTAAATATATTTTATAAACAATTAAAAAATAAAATTCCCCAAAAAATAATTAAAAACATATTCTATAAATAAAAGAAATCCTTAAAAACCATTGTTAAGTATTACACCAGCAATAATTTACACTGTAACAATTTTAAGTTATTGTACCACCTATAGTATACTGTAACCATTAGTCCAATCCACCACAATAATTTATACTGTAACCATTTCAAACTATTCCACACACAATAATTTCAAATGAAACCATTAAAAATATTCTACACTCAATACTTTTAAGTAAAACTATTTTAAAAAATTCTAAGCACAAAGGCCTTCCCTCGTGAAAGCTAGGCCGCTACCGCCACTACCGCCGCTACCGCCCCCACCCGGCTTCAGCCACGTGGCATGCGCCAGCCCACAGCTTTTCCGAGGGAAGGCCTTCCCTCGCGAAAGCTGGGCCGCTGCCACCCACCCGAAGCCTCCCGAGTCCCACCGCCGGGGCTTAATTGCTTACCTGAGGGGGAAGCAGCAAGCTCCTGGAAGGCGAAGGGAATTTTCAAATGGAGGTCAAGTGCGAAGCTTTTAAATGCTTTGCTTTGCCTCCAGCCTGCTCACTGATTGGCTGGACTCCAGCCAATCAGTGAGCGACAGGCTGGGCTTAGTGCGGATGGGCGGGGGAGCGAGCGAGCAAGCTGCAATGTGCCGGCAAGGGCGCTTTGCAGCGACAGGGGCCAGGACCGGGACCGGCGTTCCCGGAAGTTAATTACTTCTGGGGTTCACCGACCAACCAGTCCGCGTGAACCGGCATGGTCCAGGAGGAACCCACCCCGTAACTGAATATTGAAAATTTGCTGTGTTGTCTCTTGTTCCTCTTCAGAAATCACAGGGGAGGCTTTCTGTTTCTAATGATTTCCCCTCCAGCTGTGATTTTCCTAACATTTTCTGGTTGTCTTCTCTGAGATCATGTCCATGGCTTTCCACAATCACTCTACAGAAACCTTATGTTTAGTTTCTTGGTCTAAAGATCCTTGGCATAGAATTCCTTCTCCTCCTTTTCCTCCTCTTCTTTTTCCAACTGGATTTGATTTTCACAGAGTTGTGGTAGGTATTCAAATATCTCTTTCTAGGTCAGTTTCTGGCAGTTCTCAATTAATATTTTTTCTCCTATTATGCACATTGCTTGCCTCAATTGCAGTTACCATTTCAATTCATCCAATTTAGAGAGACCATTTTTAAATCTTCACAATTCCTTTTCTGTGTGTGTCAATTCCAGCCTAATTCCCAGTCATACAAAGGAGTATCTCAATTCAGATCTCCTATACATTATTGATGGGTTTGTCTGCTTGTTTATCATTTGTTTCTCAGAAGACTCTATTTTTACTTCACCAAGAACAAAGATAAAAGTAGATTGATCTTTCCTCAAGATCTGGATAGAACATGATTATGGTGTTTGTATGCTTGCACAGTGAGATGAGATAAAATCAAATTTCCCAGATGAAAGTCAATTTTAAAACAAGTATCTTCACTGTTTTCAGAAACCTCTAGAAGGCTACAGATTTGCTACCCTAAATGTCAAGCAACTCAGATCAAATTACGAGCAGATACTCTTAAAATCTCAGTTCTGACTTTGGTCCACAACAGCACATTCTTTTTAGAATGCAGCTTCCCTGTTTTGATCATGAACAAAATCCATGTCTTCAGCAGACTAACTGAAACAACATCCATAGGAATAAAAGAAACTGATTTTGTCAAATAATTTTCTTTGTTTCATCAAAATTTCACAACTCAAAGAATCAGCTGTTGTATTATGCAGGGAGTTATGGTATTTTTCAATTTTACAAAATTCCCTGGATCTGAATGAGCAATTACCCTGTTTCCCTGAAAATAAGACCTCCCCGGATAATAAGCCCAATCAGGCTTTTGAGCGCATGTGCTAAAATAAGGTCTCCCCCCAAAATAAACCCTCCCCAAAAATATTGCAACACAGCAGCAATTACGAGGAGACCACACTCACCCCCTCCTGCACCTCAAAAATAATAAGAACCCCCCCCCCAAAAAAAAATAAGGCCAAGCGCTTATTTTGGGAGTCAAAAGAAAATAAGACCCTGTCTTACTTTCAGGGAAACACAGTACACATTCAGCACTACTAACAGCATTTTAATTTGACCATAGCATGCAGAGAGTTAAATGTGTTAATGGCATCAGTATCTATACATATGTTTGCAACACCTAATTCAGAATAATGAAATCATAATCAATGAAGACTGACAGTCTTTGGGGATTTATAACATGGAAGAGGATGAGAACAGACAAGCTGATTGTTCAGACAATTATTTGAAGTAACAACTGTTGATTAGGATGTTGAATGCAAATGAAAGGAATGGGGGAAGAATGCATTCCCAAGTCATCTGCCTTTTCAGAGTTATATTTATGGTCAAGTAACCCTATATTTAGGTTTAAAGTTGATGTAAAGTGCTAGATTTGCTCAGTTTTGAGCTGCGGAAAGCAAAATGCTTATGTAAACTCAGAACCACCCCCAAATTTATTTTTAGTTAGTTAGTGCTTTATTGGTGTATATTCATACAATAGAGGAAAAGAAACTTAACAAGTTACAGAAATATGATATTGCCTTACAGCACTGTGGTTAGGTATCTTCTCAAAGAAAACTTTTTAACTATCTTTGATGGATCATTTTTTTATTTAAAAAAAAAGAAATAATCCTTAAGGGAATGCTTAAATTCTTGTTCATTATTTGCAGCTTATTTTCTTAGTCTGTGTCTCTCTTCCCTTTCCAAATTTTCTATCTGTAAGTTACAACGTTTGCAACTATATTAGTAGGTTGGTCATCATTATGCATTTTCCACAGTGCTCTCAGTTATGGTAGCTCACAAAGGAAAAAAGTTAAGAGAGAAAATTCTGCAATTTCTTTCTTTTCTTGTGGGGGGAGGGAGAGTTGAAAAGAAAAAGAAAAATCTCACAATATTTTACTTGGTGAAATTCTGAGTCTCACCCCAAGGTCAACTAGTTACTTACCATTTTCCTAGCAAAATATAGCAGTCTGAAGAACAGGTAATTGGGGGGGTGGGATCTCTTCTTGTATTGTTAGAGCTTTATTCCATCAGTTTTGTCTGTGAGCCAATAGATATCTAAGCGCTGGATGTCATATTAAATTTAAAATAAAACCCTGCTACACATCATTGGGAGATTTAAAACGAAATTCAAATGAAGTGCCAAGGCTATGCATTGCTAGCATCCTGTTAAATGTGTGTTCTGACTCATTCATTTTTAGTGGCAGAGTAGCTTCCATTTAAGTCACATATCACTTCAATGTTTATATTGCATACTTTGGCTTGACACACTGTGTCACACAGCTTCTATTTGTATTATTTTTTCACATTCCCTCTGTAAGATTAAAATATAAATATAACCACAAATTAATTAATGGAACCAATATTCTGCATTCTTATATTAACTAAATTACCCCCCTTGTTCTACTGTTTGTCTCAGATGTTTAATTTTATCCAAGTTTATTTATTATGTGTTTTCCAATCAACTATCTGGTATAATTGATGTATATATTTTCAAGCAAAGAATGAAAGCCAGCTGAACACTTCCACACTCATTTAATAATGGGGAAAGGATAAAATGAAGTTGAGAATTAACTATCTGGCTAGAAATAGTTAGAGCAGAGGTAGTATTTAGCAGGTTCTGACCAGTTCTGGAGAACCGGTAGTGGACATTTTGAGTAGTTCAGAGAACCGGTAAATAGCATCTCTTACTGGTCCCACCCCCATCTATTCTCTGCCTCCTGAGTCTCAGCTGATTGGGAGGAAATGGGGATTTTGCAGTAACCTTCCTCTGGAGTGGGGTGGGAATGGAGATTTTACAGAATCCTTCCCCTGCCATGCCCACCAAGCCATGCCCACCAAGCCATGCCCACAGAACCAATAGTAAAAAAATTTGAATTCCACCACTGAGCTAGAGGTATTGATTAGTGTAAACGAAAGAACACATACAACATCTCTAGCTTTTTCTAGCCAACATCTCTAGCTTTTTCTTAATTAAATTCTGGCTAGAACATCAAATATACCAAATAGTTAGTTAGAAAACACACACAATAAATAAACATGAATGAACGGATTAATTAATCCACCCGTCCATTTATCCTTGTTTATTTATTGTGTGTGTTTTCTAACCAACTATTTGGTATATTTGATGTACATGTTATCATAAGAACTAAAGCAACCCCTGGATTTCAAGAAAGGAATGTCTATCACATCTTTCCAGCAGGCATAAGAGAAAACAGAAAATATTACCCATGTACTGTACATTTCCTGAAGGAGCACAGCTTAATAATGAAATCAACAGAATGTAATAACATTTAGCATTTCTGTTATTTTTTAGATAGGTGGCATACCATTTCTCTAAAGACTCTAGACAAGTAAATAACATTCCTTCCTTTCTACTTTCTTGTATAGCTTTCCTCATAAAGTAAGGAGGTTGGGCTGACAGATTTTAACTTTCCTGTCTCAGAATGGAGTTGAACCAGGACTTCCTGATTCTACTCCAAAACCTTGACTCACTTGCTCATTTTTATATATAATATTTACAACATATAGCCACCCATTTTACAACCAACCCAGGGTAGCTCCCAATAAAAAGAAAAACAGTACTGTAAAGAAGACATATTAAAAATATGAAACTAAGCACATTAAAAACCTTTCCTTCTCTTCCCTCACCAAGATTATACATGGACTCTCCCAGCCTTTATATACTTCGTGCCACATCAAAACCTTGGAGGATTGATGGGTCAATTTCCATTCCTTCCTTAGCAAATCTAAATAAAATAAAAAGCATTTCTTGTTAGATATACTGTATTTTTTGGAGTATAAGACACACCAGAGTATAAGATGCACCAAGGTTTTGAAGAAACACATTTTTTAAAAAGTAGGTAGGTAGATAGAGGGATAGAGAGAGAGAAATAGAAAGAGAGAGGGAGAGAAATACAGTAGATAGGTTGGGGGGGAGAGATAAGATAGGTAGGTAGATAGATGGAGGGAGGGAGAGAGAAAGTGAGAGAGAAAGGGAGAGAGAAATACAGTAGGTAGGTAGGGAGAGAGAGTAGATAGGTAGGTAGATGTTTCCAGGTGTATTTATCCATGTGCTGGAAAAGGAAATCACTGACAATCTGCAGCACCTAAGACTTTGTTTCTGCTGGCACAGCACTTGATCAATGTAATTCTCATCAATCGTTTAAAAAGCTTTCCAAAAGGGAAAAAAAGTTTTTGCATTCTGCAAACGGCCGAATTTTCACAGAAATGAGCCCTTTTTAAAAAAAAAAAGCAGGAATAGCCTTGAGGGGGGAGGGCTTGCAGAGTGCTCCTGGGGTGGGGTGGGGCAAAAGCAATCAAAAATGGCCCATTTTTCGTTAAAAAGCGGTTGGTTTTTGTTTAAAAAATTGCATGCATAGCCTTATGGAGGCTTATAGAGTGCTGCTGGGGGCTGGGGGGCAAAAAATGGGTCGTTTTTTGCTCATTTCTGCCCTCCCCAGCCCCCAGGAGCTTTCTGAAAGCCTCCTACAAGCTATGCTCCACCATTTTGGTGAAGGAGGCAGGGCTTCAGGAGGCAAAAAATGCTGTATTTGGGGTATAAGACACACCCAGATTTTCAGCCTCTTTTTTGAGGAAAAAAGGTGCGTCTTATACGCCGAAAAATAAGGTAGTTAACAGCTTGATAATATTTTTCAGACACTTTTGCATAAGTACAAATTGTTGAAAACGAAACTGTGATATAGTTATCCTTGAGCTCTTTTACAATCCAGCAAGAATAATATTAAAGCTATTACAAATCAAATTGTCTATAAAGCAAGTATTTAAGCTATGGTTCATTTGAGGTTTTACATTCTATGGTTATATGCCCCTCAGTATTTATAGTCTTGAATTATATTATAAAGGTTGACCATATCATTATTTCCAAGGGTATTTTTCTCATCCCGAAATGGCTTAGATGAAACAAAAAAGTTGGATGGCAAGGATTTCCAACCCTATTAAGGAAAATATGAAATGAAGGAGGGAGGATGATGAATGAGGAACCAGTATTTATTTAAGTTTGCAAATATTTTGTTTCTGTGTATGCTATCTGTTTCTATCTATGTAACTTAGGGTGTATTCATAAAACCATATTTTTGCATGTTACGTTTTTTATTTTTTCCATTTTCATAACATATAATCACATGTATACTATTACATAGCCAACATCATATTGTATTATTAAATGCTTACATCAATTCACCTTACCATCAGCTCCCAAAAACAATTATTGGCTCTTCTGCTCTCCCTACACCATATTTGTCACTTTCTTCTCCCTCTCTCTTCCCCCTCCCTACCTCCTTTCTTCCCTCTGTCATTCTTCTCTTCTCTACTTCACCCTTCCTCTCTCCTTCTCCTCTCTCCCATTTCCACTCCTTCTTTCTCTCCTCCTCTCCCCCTGCCCTCTCTCCTATACCTCTCTTTTTCCCTTACCTCTCTCTACTTCACACTCTTCATCTCATTTACTTGGTGCATTTTAGCTTCTGAGCAAACTCCATTTTATGTTGATGGTATTTATAATTCCTTTTTAATATACATATTGAATTTGACATACATTTCCCTCCCCCTCTTTTTTTTTAAAAAAGAGAACAAAAAAGTATACATATATAGTCATTGTGCTTTTAAACCCCACCCCCTGCATATTTTTGGAAAGGTAGACCTGGTTACAATTCCCAGTTATTCCCATCATTATATTTATATAATTATACATCCTTACACGTCTCCAATTTGTGATTCTTTCTTTAAATCTCAATAGTTTCCCATTGAAAGTATATTTCATGTTCCCTCTCCATTTCTCCATATCTTGGATAAGATTACCCTTAATTGTCTATATAAATATTTATTGTCTATAAATAGCAATACACATCTCACTTTATTCATCATCTTAAAGATTCTCTCTCTCTCTCTTTCCTTCTCTCTCTCAATATATATATATATATACACACATACATACATACATACATACATACATACATACACACACACACACACACACATATATATCCATATTTCATATATTTTAACCCATGCTTAATTGTCCTTCTATTGTCATATTCAATCAATTAGCAACTCAATTTAATTATCATGTATACAAGTGAATCACAAACCTCTGCTTTACAATACCCCCATATCAGTTTCATATTTATCCATATTCCATGTCTTTTGACATTTATTTAATTATCTCGACATTATCATATTCAATCAGTTAGCAACTCCATTTTATTGCCATACTTAGGAATAAACCTCTAGTTTCTAGTTGTCTGATATTTTCCTAGTAAGTCTTTTGTCCCACTTCTCTGTTCCTGCCTTCTCCCTTTTCTTTGTTTTGACACATCCACCCTCTTCAATTTTCCCCACTCCACCATCTTTTATATTTCTCTTTGTTGGGGCATAATTTCCTATTTCAATTTTCCTTATGCCACTGTCAACCTCCAAAACATCTCTTGTCTGATTTTTATTCCCTTTTGTTGGGACACATTCCCCCTTTACCATTTTCCTTATACTATTGCCAAGCCCAATGGAATTTTTTGTCTGCTTTTTATTTCACATCATTTCTACCCCTTCATTATCTTTCTCCCATTCTTCTTTCCCCTCTTCTTTAAATCCCTGCTTCTCTGGGTTCAGAATTCTATTTAGACTTAATTTTAATGATTTTAATGGTTTATGCATACTTTTTATGATTTCACGTAGTTCTTCAAATTCCCAGCTTCCCATGATGTCCAATTCCAAAGTTACAGTTAGTTATACAGTTCTTCTTTCAGAGTTCTGGTCTACCTTAAATTTATCTACTTCAGCTGCTATGGGGAAAAGCAATGGGAGCCATCTTGGTCTTTTGTTCTTCCTTAAATGTTTGATTCCAAAATTGCAGTTAGTTATGCAGATTTTATTTTGAGGTTCTGGTCCATCTTAAATTTAGCTAATTCAGTTTATGTAAAAACAGAAGAGAAGCTGAAGCCATCTTGTTCTCTTTGCGTCCTGCTTTTCCAAATTCTATTTTATGGCAGTTGGTTAACTAAAACTTCCTGCATAGTCAAGATTAGGTTATCAATTATCAGTGAGAAGGTAGTGCTTTTTTCTTGATTTTTCTCCCTAATTGGATTTGCTTAAGATATATTAGTTGGAAGAAGTTCAGACAAAATCCCGCGGAGTGTTTGCTTTCTATTTCAAATCTGAAACCAAATTCAGAGTTTATATTTGAGTGGGTTTGTCACTTTTCTGCTTTCTTCCTTTCTTTCTGAATTATTTCAAACAAATAGCTTTTTTTTGGGGGGGGGGTCTGGTGTTTCGATCCTCAATTTTCCTTTTCTTTCTTTCCTTTTGCCAAAATCCAGATCTGTCTATTAATATTATTTGCACTCTCAAGATTCTTTGCCTTTTCCAGGTTTTCATTTATGACTGTGGGTTAAATGGATTTTCTTACTGGTCTTTCATCTCGTCTCCTGTACGCTCCTGTTCAGTTCTTTGGCTGGAAACCAGCTTCTGTACGGCCAAGCTGCTGCTCCTACTCCAATTCAGAGGGCAAATCTCTGACCTGCAAGGGACCTATTACCTCCCTCTGAGTCTGATGAGACACTGTCCTTCTTCACACACACCCCGGGGGGGGGGGGTGTTCCGATCCAAAAAAGATTTTGGAACAGGTTTGTCAGACAGAGTTCATGTGAAGCTCTTGAGAGCTCACACCCCCATGTCTGTCCAGCTGGAGAGCTTCCAGTCGAATCCACACAAAAAAACCTCATATTTTTAATGTGGTTAGCAATCAAAGGATGGCAAAATCCATAAGCTTTAACAAGTATGTTGACAACATGTTAACCTAGTAAGTATGTTGACAATGGTTGGCTTCTATTGAAAGCATTCCAGATGAAGTGTCCTTTTTTGCATAGGAACAGATGTGAGGCATAAAAGATATAACTCATAAGAAACAGATGTGAAACAATGAAGAAAGCACTTTCTCCCTCCCAAAAAGATACGAAGAAGAATAGCTGGCAGAAACCAAATTATTATTTAAAATAAGTGAGTTGTAATGGAGGATGGATAGCTGAATGTTATTTCCACAGATAGATGAAATTTCTGCCCTTTGTTTTTATACCTCTCGGCAACCTCTTGGAAGTCTTTATTTATTCTTTAAGAGATAGAACTGAAATAGTAACCTTCATCTAGCTAATCAGGATAAAAGGTATGGAAAAAAATGGGTGATCAGTTGCTCCCCTGATAACACTGAGGAACATAATCATTTATCAGCTCCTATATGGCATTTGAATCAGTGGTGGGATTCAAAAAGCTGGTTCTATGGGCATGTCTTGGTGGGCATGGCAGGGGAAGCATGCTGTAAAATCCCCATTCCTACTCCACTCCAGGGGAAGGTTGCTACAAAATCCCCATTTCCTCCTGATCAGCTGGGACTCGGGAGGCAGAGAATAAATAGGGGCAGAGCCAGTCAGATACCACCATATTTACTGGTTCTCCAAACTGCTCAAAATTCTCAAAATCTCCAGAGCTGGTCAGAACCTGCTGAATACCATCTCTGATCTGAATCATGATCAGTTAAAAAAAAAACAGTTTATAGAAATATTTGAAAGTGTAGTCAGGGTCTCATTATACAAAGATAATATACTCAGGATTCATCCTCAAATGAGTTGCTGCCTCAGATTTCTCAGATGAGTTACCAGATTCCAATGTACAACCTGCCAATCTCAGAATAATGGTAAAATAAGAATTACTTGATAACTGAATATAATATTGACAAACGTCAGTATGTATGGAGTGAATTTTAAACATATGCATGCATGTAATAGTGAATAGTGGGAGAAAAAAATAAAGATATCTTATCCAATTACTGTATGAACATAGTTTGGTTTGCTGGACACTTGCCTTTTAAACACTAAATATATGTATTGAAATTGTAAAGACAAATCACTATATGCTCATGTTTTTAACTTAGCTAATAGCTGTAGTATTGTTATATTACTTTAGGTCTTGCAGTTGTATATGTTGCTGTGTTATAGGTCTCTGAAGGAACACTGGATAATTATTTCATTCTCGTTAAGAGAAGAAATTGTCTTGCAAATACATTTAAAAGCTGCAATGCAAATAAAATGCATTAAATTTGGAATTATTTTTTTTATTGGTAAACAAAAATCTACATACAAGGAGAGAAAACTCACTGTGAGGAAAATTGCACAAGACAAATAGTGGCTTCTTTAAAATGGAAGTTTTTTTTCCTCTATAATATAATATAGGAAGTGAAAAAATCTTCTTGTTTAGTTGAGAATATAGATTTTTGTTTGATTGCGGAAATATTGCTGACAAAGAAAAGTATTTGCTAGGAATATTGTTTAATCCTGAAAGATTAAACAATGGAGATCTGGACCCTCACTACCATCCCGGCCTTCCGCTGCTCCAGCAGGCCGGGGGGCTTTCGAAATATCCAGCCCCTCAGAAATTGTGACTGTTGTATATTTTAATATGTTGTTTTGTGTATTATCCCCCTCCCTTGTTTTACTGTAAGCCGCCCGGAGTCCTTCGGGAGTGGGCAGCATACAAGCTCAATAAAACAAACAAACAAACAAACAAACAAACAAACAAACAAACTACCATTATCTAAAATTCAATTTAATCCTGTTGCTGTCCAGGTAAAGAAATAAAATGCAAATGTTTATGATATGGGTTGGCATCCAATTATATCTTCTTTCTAAGATACTACTTTCTCCTTAAGCAATATTTAAAGAAAAAAATTGGACCTGTCCTCAAGCCACCAATGCAGGGATTCTAAGGGACACAAGAAAATAACTACATTCTGATAATTACTTTAAAAGCTATTATGCAAGACAGGTTAAGGCAGTACCACATTTAGTAGAATAAAGTAAGATATATAACACAAAACAGTTCTGAAAGAACTGTAAAGCAAAATGATCCCTGGATTTGAAAATCAGCAGCTAAATATTTGTTGTATTGAAAACTAACAATGTCAATAGAAAATAGCTACCAATTCTATTTAAGTTTCTAGTAAGCCACAGAAAGCTATAGATATGACATGATTGTGAAATAGCAAATCCTAAACCAATCTTAAAATGTCAGTCCTAAGTTTCCAGCATCCATATGTGCAGGAAACATTCTTAACATTTATTAGCTTCTTCTAACGACAATGTGTTTTAATGGCAGGGGATGAATAAAATGTTACATTTTCGCTTGTGTAGAATCTCAGAATCATACAGTTGGAAAGCAATTTAGGATATTTCAATCTAACTTACTGCTCACCACAGGAAGCCAAATGGAAGCATCTTCAAATTAAATGCAGGCAATGAAGGGAGCCTACCACCTACCCAAGTAATTGGTTCCACAGTGTAAATATTATTTAAAAAATATATAAGTAAATTAGGAAACAGCCTTTCTGTAACTTAAAATCTATTATTGGCAATGTGGGATGAGAAGAAAAAGGTCTAACCTTATTTCTTCGCGTGCTTTTCAGATATTTATCTCTCAGTCACATTTATTCAATGCTATACGGAAGGTGAGTTGCCCCTGGTTCAGTCGGCTGAACCGGTAGTGGCGGCAGCGGGAGGCTCCCCTCACCCACTCGGATGCTTCTGTATATCCGCAAAAGCATTGCACATGTGCACAAGCATGAGCAAACCGGTTCTAAAGTGGTTAGCAACCCACCACTGTGCTATACAAGTCTTTTACTCTCTCTTCAAAGGACTTAGTTTTCAATTTCTGTTGATCCTTATTGCTCTTCTCAGAATTTCCTTTATTATTTCTTAATTTTAAAGCAGTCTCTCCAGAACTAAAACAATATTCAAGGTTGGGGACTAACCAAAACAAAATAGCAATAGCAATAGCAGTTAGACTTATATACCACTTCATAGGGCTTTCAGCCCTCTCTAAGCGGTTTACAGAGTCAGCATATTGCCCCCAACAATCCGGGTCCTCATTTTACCCACCTCGGAAGGATGGAAGGCTGAGTCAACCTTGAGCCGGTGAGATTTGAACAGCCGAACTGCAGAACTGCAGTCAGCTGAAGTAGCCTGCAGTGCTGCACTCTAACCACTGCGCCACCTCGGCTCAAAATAGAATTTATGTAGACATGAAATGTACAGAATGTTGATTCAAACTGAGAAGGATATTTGCCTTCTTTCCAGTTATACCACACTGTTGGCTCATATTCAGTTCTCTAACAATGACATTTGAAACATATACTGTATTTCTTAGCTTCATTATTAAGACATATGTCACTCAACCTATAAATATGCACATTATTTTTGTTTCATATCTGAGTATCCTTCTGCCCAAATACTTATTAGCACAATTCCCATTAAGAACTTAACAAAACTTGTTTCAGAGACATGTCTAGGTGAGGTGGAAAGTTTATAGATCCTTTTCTAATATCTTGGCTGGGCCTGCTGAAATATCATGGAAAAATTGTAGCTCACACTATTGGAGTTATAATGATTGGATTTATGTCCTTCCTGTCTTTTATTCAGGAACTCAAGGAAGTATGCGTATTGCTTCAGGATTGCAAGAAACAGACCTCTTTGTTTAAAGTTCTTTTTTAAACAATGTGTATTATAAACAGATATAATTAACAGCATAGTAAATACTGTTCACACCCAAATGACAGAAGTAGCAAAGACAATAGAATAGTACAACATTCATAAACTTAACAAAAGCATACCATACTAAGAACCCTGTTGTGGCCCAGCAGGAGCCGTTGGAGCTGCCACCAGACTCCAACAGTGAGGGGCCCTATGAGTCGGCCCTGGATAATGTGGAGGACCCTGGACAGGGTTCCGACTCTGAGCAGGGTGCAGAGAGACTGGTTGGCTACCAGGTGGCACCTGAGCCTTGGATCAGTGGGGAGGAGGCAAGGGAGAGTGATCCAGAATCCAACCGTGAGTTGTTCCAGGATGCACACCATCGAAGAGCTACTCGCGTCAGGAGCAATTACGTAATTACAGGAGGTAATTACACTCAGCTGATGGTCATTAGGCTCCTCTCCAGACTAAAAAGACTGCTTGTGCCACGCCCTTCTTGCAGAAGTTAATGCTTTGACTAAAGAGAAACTAACTTGGCAGGCTGGATTGCTGTCAAGGTTTGTTTGAATTGCTGCCAAGATTTGTCGGACTTGCTGCCAAGGTCCTTATCTGTTTGTTTACTTGGCTTTCAGCCACTGAGATTCTGGTCTTTTATCAAAGGACATTCCATTTAAGCTTGTCTCGGATTTTGTTACTGGACGGAGGAGGGGGTCAGACCAGAACCCTACAAAAGCTAATCATTACAGTTAACAAAAATGTCTGCATTAGATAAATCTGGCAACAAATCACCGTGGATCATAAAAGATTAGATGCTCTCAACCTCCAATGATAAGATAAACTAAACCATAGTCTGTATGAAAGAAAACCTGTCATTATAATTAATATTTCTACTCTCCTCCAACCAGTTAAATGTGAAGCCAAGTCTAGATTTCAACCTTTTTACATCGTTGATTAAGTGTCCTACTTAATTCCCCCATAAGTGGGCTATAACTTGATGGGTGGCAAAATTTAGCAGCTCCTTATCTGTCCACTCTATATGTAAATCACCGTGAACTGACAATAAGGCTAATTGAAGAGTCCTGGTTGCCTCTTTTTCAGTAATTCCATTGCACACCTTAAAAATGCTATCCAGATTTTTTTTTTATGATTGACTATTGCCTCTGTAAATGAAAATGGGTACCAATCTCTCTAAGACATTTTCCTCCAGCAAAGATTACTCTTCTTTTAGCAATATACTGCATTCTGCTGAGGATCAAATGCCACCTGTGAATCATTTTAAGGTTAACTTCACTAATTCTGACAGATATACATATGAGAAAATTGGTGAGTTATGTGCTATTCATACCTTGTCATCAAGAGATATCATTCTTCCAAATATTTCAGATGAGCTATTTAATTCTTTTGAAACCAGTATTTTCACATTTTGTAAGATTAATTTTTAGGAATGCCCTGGGTTGGATTGTTACAAGTAATTCTCACATGGCTAAACGCAACTTGTTTGGAATCCTACTCTGCCTTGCTTACGTATCAATAGTGTTCTTCTTGAGCCATGATTCTCTTCCCTCTTTTTAATAATGTACTTAGTTGTGCCAAAATTTACAATTAAATTCTGAAATATCAGTTAACAATAGTTGAAATATATATATTTATATTAATTAAAGGTCTCCCCAGCCATGACAAATTTAAATTACTAAGGCTGCTACAGATTTTTTTAAATCAATGTTGAATATTTAATTTTAAAAGCTAAGAGATAACTTAAAGTAGATTTACCGAAATCAGATATAAAATTATCTTGGTTGACAATGTTATTGTGATCATGCCTTTATTATTATTTACAAATAACTCCCAAGTATCTAACATATGCAGCACACCTTTCTCCTCCTATATTCTGCACAACAACGTTGTGAGGTGGATTGGCCTGTGACTGGCCCAAAATTATAAAACTCTGTTATTATCTCTCTCTTTTTTTTACTCCTTTTTTCGTATAGAGTTTATTGAAGTGCTTTCTGCTTGGATGGTGCTCTTAGCAGTGAATGCCATATAATATCTCAGAATACCAATTAATGCTGCCAAAACCTCAGTGGAGACTCATGGTCTACTCTAGGCACCCCAATGATCCACACTGACTAAAAAGAGGTTTGATCTCTGAGACATGCTCATTGTTGCCCTGAGCCTTGCGCAAGATACTTTAGGACACCTTGGGGAAAAAATCACCTCATAGGTGCCTGTTGTGGCCCAGCAGGAGCCGTTGGAGCTGCCACCAGACTCCGACAGCGATGGGCCCTATGAGTCGGCTCTGGAGGATGTGGAGGACCCTGGACAGGGTTCCGACTCTGAGCAGGGCACAGAGAGTCTGGTTGGCCACCAGGAGGTGCCTGATCCTTGGACCAGTGGGGAGGAGACAAGGGAGCATGATCCGGACATCATGCATTGGAGCAGTGGGGAGGAGTCAAGGGAGTTGTTCCTGGGTGCCCGGCACCGAAGAGCTAATAGGTGTAAGGAACAGTTGCATAGTTACAGGAGATAATTGCACTCAGCTGGTGGTAATTAAGCTCCTCTCAAGACTATAAAAGGAATGATTGTGCACACACCCTTTTGCAGGAATCAACGTATTCACTTGAGCTGGAGAACTCTTGGGGCTAGCTTGGCAGGCTGGATTGCTGCCAAGGTTAGTCTGTGTTGGATTGCTGCCAAGGCTGGACTGTGCTGGATTGCTGCCAAGGGCCTGTCTCTGTGTTAATAAATCTTGGAAGTATCTTTGTCTCGGCGTGCTTTGGTGTACGACAAGTGGGGTCAGAACAGGTGTCTAAGCAAGCCAGCTTATGTTCCATGCTCCAAGAAACCTGATAGCAACCGTTTGTAACAGGGAATTGCTTCCCATTGACATCTGCATAGCGGGCCACATTTTTTGCTCCATTTTTACAGTGAGGGAGATCTCAACAACAAAGATGGTTTCAGAAGAAATAACAGCATCTGAGATAGTATAATAGGATGGGGAGATAACTGGTTCTGTGGTTCACCTGCTGTCGTCAAGTGGAGCTGTGGGCCTCCAGTGCGAGGGACGGTGGGAAAGCCCTCCCCCGCTTTTTTTACTCCTTGACAAATGAAAACCAAGCATTCTAATTTTTCCAAATTTATCTGAAGGTCTACGCAAGAATAAAAAACCAATTATACTCAAAACTGCCTTCAGAGATTTTTCTGTCTTTGCAAGGGGAAAAAAGCACAGCATCAGCAGATAAACTTGTTTTCTTCCTCATTTTTAATTGTAATCTCTGGTTATTATCATTCAACCAGATTTTATTTGGCACCATAAATATGAAAATAAGAAAAGTCATGTAAGAGTAGACTATCCTGCTTAACGCCTCTTTATTCATCAAACCCCTTATTACTCAACCATTCACTGTAATTTTTACATAATTTTGGTAGTAGTCTATAACATCAGGCATTATAATAATGCTACGTCTTTAAATGTATTAAGAACCTTCTTATATTTAAGCAAATAAAGGTGAAGTTCAGTATCTTAATGTGCAAAACTGGGGTCTGAAGGGCCAAGATCAAATATGCCGATGTAAAGTTAAATATTTTCTATATCTTTTTTTTCACTCACAAGTCTGGGAAAGTGCCTGAAGGGGGCATATATGTTCCTTAATTCTTAAGCTGGACAGCTCAGCTGTTCTGCAGCTTTATTCCTTTGGCAGCTCTTTAAAAAAATGATAATGCTGATTATGGTACATTTCTCTGAAGAAAGTATGATGCCACAGTTGAAAAACTTGCACTTTGCCCCTGCCTGACCATCCTGAAAACCAATTTCATAATTACAGCTGAGGAAGGAAATTGGAACAATTTACATAAGAGGAAAGGAGGGAAGATTATTATAGCTTGACAAAATTAACTGTTTGGCTGTGCAGGGAACAAAAGAATAAAAACTAGTAATCTCCTCATTAAAGCATTCTGGCACAATCAAGTGTAGGGGAAAAAAATATAAATTCCAGCCAGCTGAATGGAATACATTTGGACGGGTTGTACCATATATTCACAGCAGAGCTAAACAGGTTTATGGTTTTGGAGAATGGGCTTTTAATTCTGCATGTTTTCTGCTATATCCCCCTCTCCATATGCAGGCATGCACACATGTACAGGGGGAAGAGAGAGAGAGAGAGAGAGAGAGAGAGAGAGAGAGAGAGAGAGAGAGAGAGAGAGAGAGAGAGAGAGAGAGAGAGAGAGAGAGAGAGAGAGAGAGAGAGAGAGAGAGAAAGAGAGAGATTGAGATTGCTTGCTTCTAGAACGATGACTATATGAGCTGGGGAAATTATGGAATTAGAGTTGCATTTTGGAATTTTGGCACCGGAATTTAAGATTTTAAGACTCATGGAATACATTCATGACATGCTAATAGAACAATTCTTATCAATTAATTGATAAAGTTAGCCAAATATTTCAGGAGAGGTTTTTTTTTTTCATTCTGAGTGTTTTTCATTTGAAAAATAATCTTAAAAAGATGAGATTTTTGAGAGAAACTAATTGCACATATGATGTATTGTTTATCGGGAGCAGGTTCTTTTGAATGTAATGAGAATTATTCCTTAGCAAAGTGAGGGAATAATTGAAAGTGAAAATGGCAGAGCAAAAATGTCTCTGAGTCTAGTGCCATTCCTCGGGGGTGCTAGGGAATCTTATAAGCTTTAAATAACAGTGTTTTGATCTAAACAAATGGTGCATAGAGGCCACTAAGCACAAATTCTTGGTGGTTTTTATTTGTACATTTTATCATAAAATTTAAATGGGTCCATCCATCATTGGTTAATGTACCCTTTAAAGATAACATTTTATAGGAGATCTCTTTAAGTTATAATAATATTTTTATGAGTGACCCTGTTGTTCATTTTTATCTTCAGAACAAACCTGAAACAATATCTCCATTTCACCTCTGGCACCAGAGGCAGTCACAGAGTTCCTTTTATTGTTTTCAGTATAAATAGCATTTTCTTTTAAGGCAGTTTTAGCTTCAATAGCAGTGCCCAGCCACTCAAAACTGCAGTGCCGGCTAGGTTATTAAACCAATCATCTACCTCCAGAGCCTATTACTGTGAGAAGAGCAGCTGGCATAATATGAATCTAGTACTAGAAGTATGAAATACAATTTTGCAGGGCAGCCTTGGTTTACTACATTGGATCATTGGCAGGAGAGCTCGCCTCCTATTTATTGGAAAATTACTATGGGCAATTTCCAGTTTACCCAATGTATTCCCAGTCAGTCCTTATATTCAGATCAGAGCATACACACAAAACATGCCGCTCAATTCGGATAACAAAAATGCTTATTTAGTAATGAAAACGTTAACTGGCAAAATGGGGCAAAAGTCAGGGAAAGAAGGAGATGGAGATCTGTGGTGGGATTCAATTTTTTTTTTTACTACCAGTTCTGTGGGGGTGGCTTGGTGGGGTTGGCATGGCTTAGTGGGCATGGCTTGGTAGGGGAAGGATACTGTAAAATCTCCATTCCCTCCCAATCAGCTGGGACTCGGGAGACAGAGAATAGATGGGGGTGGGGCCAGTCAGAGGTGGTATTTACCGGTTCTCCGAACTATTTAAAATTTCTGCTATCAGTTCTCCAGAACTGGTCAGAACCTACTGAAGACCACCTCTGATAGAGATGAACAGCAAGTGGAAGATAAAAGGACAGAGAACTTAATATTAACATTGTATATTATCTATATATGAAAAGGCACAGAATTCTGCAGTGACTGGAAACAATACTGTGGGCAATTGATGTAGACAACTCCATCCTTGCTTATTACAGCTTTTATCCTTTTATGTGCATAACAGTAGCAAAATAGAGATGGAAAACAAGACACCAAGTGATTCCTCCTCTTTTTTCCACTATGAAGAAACGGTTTGAGGATGATGTATCCCAATATTATTGACTGTGCAGGCAAGGTAATGATGCAGTTTCCAATCCATATGCTTCCTGGGTGATTTCTGGCAGTGTAACAATTTCCCATTGCATCAGAGAAGAATGGAATAATTAATCAGCCAGAGGGTGTGATTGCATGAAGTCTTTGGACAAGAGAATATAACGACTGTTGTGAACCTGGGATGAGCTTCTTTTGACATGATTCTTCAATAACATACAGGTTTAAAGAGCTGTATAGACAGATGGGTTATTGTGATGCATTTATGGACAAGTAATTGCAATGCTGCCTTACTGTTTTTCTCTCTAGGAATATGTGAATGATGGTGTTTTGAGGGGTAACCAGCAGGCAAGAATTTATACCATATGTATGAGTAATGCACACAGACGGTTGCCTCTTTTGATAGCCGTGTTCCAATATCTAAAGGGCTGCCACAAAGAAGAGGGGGAAAATATATTCTCTAAAGCACCTGAAGGCAGGACAAGAAGCAGTGGTTGGAAACTAATCAAAGAGAGTTCCAACTTAGAACTAAAGTGAAATTTCTTGAGAACAGGAAGTTGTGAGAACAATTACACAGTGGAATGACTTGCCTTCAGAAGTTGTGACTGCTCCATCACTGGAGGTTTGTAAGAAGAGATAGGACAACCGTTTTATCTGAACTGGTAAAGGGTTTCCTGCCTGAGCAGGAGGTTGGACAAGAAGACTTCCAATATCCCTTCCAACTTTGTTGTTCTGTTCTATTCTTTTGTTCATCTGTACATATTCATACTTATCAATTTTATAGTCTTCCTATGCCATCCTTTATTCATCAATAGTTCTGGTGTACAAAGGAAAATGACTTATTATTAATAAAAGATCAGACTGAAAATTTAAGGGATTATACCTGCAGGTAGGAGAGTATCTTCTTAAAAAATTATCAAGCCCTTAATGCAGCCTGCACACAAACTATTCACTAGTGTCTAAAAACAGGTTTGTTCATATTTCTTATCCAGCCATTCCAAAATCATTCATAGTAATAATGATTTATTTCCTGAACGTGGATAACTCCTAGGCATGGATTTGGATCACAGCGGCCTTATAGGACATAATACATATAAAACTTCTATTCCAGCATTATCAATTATCAAAGATCAGAAACCTACAGTTAATTCTTTTTTTTTCCTGTGAGCTGTGAGTTACACACACAAAAGGGAATGGATCATATTCAGTATTCTTAATGTTTATTCTGAATTTAATCTGTAGTTAATGTAAAAATATTAGTAGTAGAAGCAGGGCCGGATTTAGATGAAAAGAGGCCCTAGGCTATTCCACTCATGAGGCCTTTTCACCTCCCATTTTTAAGTTTGTAAATTACATGAGAGACAATAAAATACATCATTACTGTGATATATATCAATATATATCAATATATATAGCTGGCCTCCCGACGGAGGGCGGCTCTGCTCTGCGGCAAAGGCAGCGAGGCCAGCCACCTCCCCTGCTGCGCTCAGCTGCCCGGCTTGGCCCCCTCGCCCTCACCTGCCTGGCCGCTGGTGGGTTCCGCATCGACGGGGCGCTGGAACGATCTTAACCAATACATTTTTATGTTTGTTTATTAGTCATATGCATAAAATGTCTCCTTATTTTCAGTTCAGTGTTTTAGTGTTCACTGTTTTTAGAATAGTGTAATTTTAATTTTGCTAACAATTTGAATGTAGGCCCCTCTTGATCTTGAGGCCCTAGGCTGAAGCCTAGTTAGCCTATAGGAAAATCCGGCCCTGAGTAGAAGACAAAATGATAGCAATCCATCA
Organism: Thamnophis elegans; assembly: GCF_009769535.1. NCBI lineage: Eukaryota > Metazoa > Chordata > Lepidosauria > Squamata > Natricidae > Thamnophis > Thamnophis elegans. The sequence goes on along the minus strand of NC_045541.1, from coordinate 18,111,574 downwards.
ACATATTCAGAATGTATAACAGTAATAGAAAGAGCAGCTGTTATTATGCATATGTCCACATGTAATGTTAAGTTAATGATGATTTAATAGCTGACCAGCTGCTTTAAGGCTGTAAACCGAGATGATGAAATGAGAATGAGTCAGTAGGGTTACTGCCACTTTAAGAAGCTGTCTATATAAGGGAAGCCATGTGAGGGCATCTCTCTCTCTCTCTCCCCCCCTCTCTCCATATGTGCTTCCATGTTATAGTTGAAGATTGATTGATTGCCTAGTTTTAAAATCTCTGTGTACTGTATTTTGCTCCTGGGTTGTCTCAAAATAGTAGTCACTCTGACATGTAATTATCTGAGCTCCATTTGGAAAATCAACTGAAAGGTCTCTAAAATTCTTCAGTGCTCCTACAGAGTGTTTCATTAAAAAAAAAAGTTCAAGAGGAGATATAGGGAATGGCTCTTCCAGTTTTGACCCTAATCGACAGGAAAGAAAAAGTAAAAGCAATGAATAAAAGTTCAGAAAAAAGTGACCATACCTAGGGTGCAAGATGTTAGAGAAAAAGAAAACATATTTCGTCATGCTCATGAGATTTCAGGAGCACAATTTCAACAAGCATAGAGAAACAATAGAGGAGATCAATGGACAGAAATGCTGAGGTAAAAAAAAAAGTGAAACAGGACTGGAAATTTCTCAGAGTAGGATAATGGATGCATACTAGCATATCATTCCAAGAAAGGGAGACAGCTTAAGAAATCACCATGGATGCATATGGAGTTTTGAGCTGAGATACAAGTTACAAGGGACACACATATGAAATGGAAGATGGGTGTAAACCTTAAAGATATATACTGCAAGAAAGAAAAAGAAAGAAAGAAAGAAAAAGAAAGAAAGAAAGAAAGAAAGAAAGAAAGAAAGAAAGAAAGAAAGAAAGAAAGAAAGAAAGGAAAAGATAAAATTACAAAGGCAAAGTGCAAAGAATACATAGGTTTGGTGATGAAACTAAAAGACAACAGAAATAACTTCTTGGGCTAAATCATAAGTAAAAGTAGAAAAAGAATGAGCCCACTACTAGGAGAATTTGATACAATAATTAGTTATAGAGAGAAACTAGATTTCTTCAACATTTACTTTGATTTGATCTTCACCCCAAAGGGGGACTGTGTTCAAATAGACTAAGCAGATCAGAGACAGAAGTGATAGCAAAGAAAGAAATGTTTAGCGAGCATTTGGCTTCCTTGAACAAGTTTGTCCCCAGGACTATTTCAATTGCATCCAAGAACTAGTTCAATTGCATTTTGAAGCAGCTTGTGAGTTTGGAGCGTCTTTCTTTGATCTTTCAGACATTATTAAGGTAGGGCATAATGCCAGAAGGTCCAGAAGAGGAAAAAGAAAGATAACAGACTAATCAGGTTTATATCAATAGTGGGCAAAACTTTGAACAAGTTGTTAAACACTTGTTTTGTAAAAAATTAGAAAAGTTATTATTGTTTGGGAAGGACCCACTCGGGTTCATTTAGGACGTTCTAGCCAAGGAGGTTTGTTTCTTTTTGACACAGTGACCAGTTTGATTGATCATAGGATTGTGGTGGATATCATGCATTTTGATTTTGGCAGTGCATTTTATATGAACTTCTAGTAGAAAGAAAATGGCAAAATATATGCTGGACATACTTTATTGTTAGATGGATACAGAGCTGCCAAAACAATTGTAAACCATGAATACACAACAACAACCTGCCTCAAGTTTGGAAGGAAGTTCGTGGCTATGTTCTGGTTCTATGTTGTTCAACCTATTGATAAATGATTTGGATGAGGGATTGGAAAATAGGTTTATCTAATCTGTAAATGATGGGAAAATATGGTTTTAATAGAAAAGTATTGAGATTCGGGGGATCTTGGCAAGCTGGTGCTCAATGGGCAGAAACCAGCAAGATAAATTTCAATAGGGACCAATGTGAAAGCCTACATTTGGGTTGGAAGAAAAATCAAAGGTATATATTGCATGATTAAAGAGAGACCTTACTGGGTAGCATGAACATAAACCAATATCAAAAGAAATCATCCTTCTTCTCTATTTGCTATTGATAAGACCGTGCCTAATACAGAACAGTATCAGTGGCGGGTTCTGGCTCCGGTTGCTACTGGTACACTGCGTACCCACTGCCCACAATGCTCCAACTGCTTGGTGGAGCATCATGCAGGCGCTGCACGCCCCGTGCGCATGCACAAATGCCCCAGTCGGCTCAAATAGAGGTAAGGAGAGTGGGCGAGCGGGCGGGCCCTCTGGAACACCATACTGGAATGGTACCTGGTGCTCCCAGCAGGCACTGGTATGCCCATATTGGGGCATACCAGTCGTATCCCACCACTGAACTGTATGCACTCTGTTGCAAACACTGCAATTTGGGTAGGACATTTACATACTTGAGTTTTCCAGAGAAAAACAAACGAGGCATTAAGAGTTTAGCAGAGAAAATCTTACAATGGAAAGCAATGGATATGTTTAGCCTGAAGAAAAGAAGAATGAATTGAAGTGTGATAATCATTTTCAAGTTTCTAAAAGGATCCAAATTTAGAATTCACAGCAGAATTTGGGGTTAAATTACAAGGAGTTACCTTTTGTGTAAACGTTAGGAAGAATTTTTAATGATAACATCTGTTCAAGAATGGATTAATCTGCTTGAGAGATGGTAGACTTTTGTTCAATAAATGTGCTAAAACAGAAGCCAAAAGATCTTCTGTTGAAGATGTTGTAATAGAACATTCATGCACTGGTCAAGTGATTGGAATATAAGACCTTTGAGGAGCATTCCAACTCTGACATTCGATGACTACAGAGACAGAATGAGTGAATTTATAAATAAAAGAATCTTAAAAGAGTGAAATATTTTTTAACTATGTACAATTTAATTCATAAGAAGAACACAGAGGTTTGCAGAAAAGATGAACACTAGTAACATTTAACTAAGGCTGCAAGCTCAGTGAAATAAAATAAACTTTAGTAACCTTCTAAAATGTCCATGGAACCTCTGTGTGAAACCCCCCCCCCCCCAAAAAAAAAAGTCATTGTTCAAAACATTTCTGGGCTTGTGTTGTAGTTTACCAATATAAAAATGCATTAAAAAGGAATAATATTCTTTCTCTCTATAGAAAATCAATACATTGAGTAAAACAACCTATATGAAAACAGTTAAATGTATTTTAAATGCCTATACATTCATGTTTTTATTTGTCTAAGCTTTAAAATTAAAATCTCAGGTTCAGTTCCTAGCACATTTTCTTATGCCACGAAAGAATTTATATCTGATAACTTCATCAAAATATTCTTAGGAATTTAATGGTGGTGTGGTTTGATATCAGGTTGCTTGCCTTGTTTCCTGTTACCATCAATGTGATTTGTCAGTGGAAGGAAATTTGGGAAGGAAATTTCCAAAATATAATTTGAATAGGATCCAGTGATTCATACTTTTTTAGCTGTTTATGTATGATCTGCAGTTTTCTCATCTAAGTTACTCATGTAAGGGTACAATGTTTTTTGTAAGAAATCTTTGGTGAATAAAATTAATTTGTTTTTATTCAGAAATTATAATAATGCCATTCTAAATTAATCTAAATAAAGTTCATTCATTCATTCATTCATTACCTTTAAATAAGGGAAAATAATAACAACAATCAACAACAATAATGATATTTGTGATACATGTTTAAATGTTCAGTTGACTGAGTTTCATATTTAATGAATACAGTAAATAACAACAATAATAATAATTTCACCTCTTCTCTTCATCATTGTGATGATCCCACTATCAGTAATCTTTTAAAAAAAATGAAATTAGAATACCAAACATCCAAAGAAGCTGGAAAAAAATTGCATTTATTATATATTGATGATTTGAAACTCTATGGAAAGTCAGAAATAGAAATCCAATCACTGACTAACACAGTCCGAGTATTTAGCACCGATATTTCAATGCAGTTTGGCATGGAAAAATGTGCCACTGTATCCATAAAAAGGGGCAAAATCACTACATGTGAGGGAATTGAAATGCCCAATGGCCAACTAATTAAATGCAGCGAAAATGAAGCCTACAAATACTTAGGCATTCTGCAGCTGGATAACATCAAGCATGGAGAAGTAAAAACTATTGTTGGGTGAGAAAGAGTACACCAACAGAGTTAGGAAAATTTTGAAATCTAAATTGAATGGTGGAAATACAATCAAGGCCATAAACACCTGGGCAATACCAGTTATAAGATACACAGCTGGTATAGTTAACTTGGACATTTTGGACAAAAAAACCAGGAAACTAATAACAAGGTACTACAGTTTACATTCATGTGGTGATACTGATAGACTTTACCTGCCCCCAAAATCAGGTGGCAGAGGATTATTACAAGTGAAGCAAATAATTGAAGAAGAAAAACATGCACTGGCTGATTATTTAAAAGAAAGTCAAGAACATCTATTAATCCAAGTAAAGAACAAAAATCTATTGAAGGTCCAACAGATGAAACAAGAATACAGAAAATATGTGATAAAATCAAGAATGGAGAGTTGGCATTGCATGGCCAATTTCTGGAAAAAATAAAAGATAAAGTGGACAGTGTAAAAACTTGGTTATGGTTAACAGCAGGTACATTAAAGAAAGAAACAGAGTCACTAATCCTGGCTGCGCAAGAACAAGCTATCCGCAGAAATGCCATTAAGGCCAAAATCGAAAAATCCTCTGATGATGCCAAATGCAGACTTTGCAAAGAAGCTGATGAAACTGTTGATCACATACTCAGCTGCTGTAAAAAAATCACGCAGACTGATTATAAATTGTGGCACAATTCGGTAGCACAAATGATCCATTGAAATTTGTGCAAAAATTATAATATTAAAACAGCAACAAACTGGTGGGAACATCAGCCTGAAAAAGTCACCGAAAATCAGATAGTCAAGATCTTGTGGGATTTCCGTATACATATGGACAAAATACTGGCGCATAATACACCAGACATCACACTGGTTGAGAAAAACAAGGTTACAATCATAGACATCGCAATACCAGGTGATAGCAGGGTCACCGAGAAGGAACATGAAAAAAAATCACAAAATACCAGGACTTAAAAATCGAAATTCAACGACTATGGCACAAACCAGCAGTGGTAATTGCAGTGGTAATTGGCACACTGGGTGCTATTCCAAAAGCATTGGAATTACATTTAAAATAGTTAAAAATTGACAAACTCACCATCAGTCAAATGGAAAAAGTTGCACTGCTTGGATCTGCACGCATATTACGAAAATACGTTACAACGTCCTAGGCCACTGGGTGGGGTCCGACTAGTAACCAATGCCAAATCCGGCGAAACAACTGGCCGCTGTGATACAATTGTATAATAATAATAATAATAATAATAATAATAATAATAATAATAATAATAATAATAATAATAATAATAATAATAATAATAATAATAATAATAATAATCATCCAACAGTTGAAGAAGAAAAACATGCACTGGCTGATTATTTAAAAGACACTCTATTAATCGAAGTAAAGAACAAAAATCTACTGAAGGCCCAACAGACAAAACAAGAATACAGAAAAGATGTGATAAAATCAAGAATGGAGAGTTGGCAGAACAAAGCACTGCATGGTCAATTTCTGGAAAAAATAAAAGATAAAGTGGACAGTGAACAAACTTGGTTATGGTTAAAATAAAATGATAATAATAATAATAATATTATTGTACAATTGTATCACAGCGGCCAGTTGTTTCGCCGGATTTGGCATTGGTTACTAGTCGGGCCCCACCCAGGGGCCTAGGACGTCGTAACGTATTTTCGTAATATGCGTGCAGATCCAAGCAGTGCGGCTTTTTGCATTTGACTGATGGTGATTTTGTCAATTTTTAACTGTTTTAAATGTAATTCCAGTGCTTTTGGAATAGCACCCAGTGTGCCAATTACCACTGGAATTACCACTGCTGGTTTGTGCCATAGTCGTTGAATTTCGATTTTTAATTTCGTAAAATATTTTATTCAATTTTCAATTTTCACATTCCATTTGCAATCATTTATACACAGGGTATTTACTATAAGAAAAGAAGAAAAAAAAAAGGAAAAAAGGAATAAAACGAACAAATAAAAAGGAAACACAACTCATCATTCACAACCCCACCTAACCCTTGCATCCTCCATACACCCCATCTACCCCCTCCAACTTTCCTTTCTCCCTCTAACACTCCCCTCCTACTTCCCTTTCCCCTCAAACCTTCCTTCTCCCCTTACTCCCCAGACACCCTCCTTACATACTCCTTACATTCCCCTTACTCCTTCCTTACTCCTCCCTCTTCCTTCCCTCTACCTCCCTCCTTGGTGTATGCCTTTATTCGAGTGTTGTTTGATCTAATAAATGTAAAATGAACCAAGGAAAAAAAAAAGATAATAATAATAATAAAAAAAAAGGAACCACCGTATATAAATACATTCTTGTTCTTATTAAGATTATGTTAACCCCCCCCCCACCCCACCCCCCACAATCCCCATCCCTAATCCTCCCGGCTTCCCAGGGCCCACACCTGGCACTACCTTCTATCTAAAATATCTTGTATACATATGGATTAAAAATAAAAGTAATATATAAAAAAGAAAAAAAAAGAAACCACTCTTTGTGTTGATCTCAGCCCCCCATCTTTATCTATGCTTAAATAGTATAAATCATTCTATCTATATTTTATTCTCGTCTCTTACTTCTTTGCTATTTACCCCGATCTTCTGTAGACTCTCCCGTTCCCTTCCTAAACCTCATGATCCCTTCCAATAAGATTTAAGCAGCATAGTTCCTGCCATATATTCAATATAACTTTACAGACAAGTAATCAAACTTTCCCTTCTAGTAAAATTTAAACAACGTGAATGATCTTTCTTTACCCCTTTTTCAAACCGTAATTCAAAATAATCTAACCAGATTTCCCCTTCTTAGTAAAGTTAAGCAACATAGATCAGATATTACTTTACACAGGAATCAATTTCTATCTTAAGATAATTCCAACCGACTTCCCCTTCTAGTAGAATTTAAATAACTTAGTTCATTCCACATGCATTTTACTCTCATCCCCCACTTGTCTGATATTTACCACTATCAAATTTATACTAACATTTGTTTAAAATATAGCTCAGAGCGATTTGTAGCATGAATCATTCCACATATTCCAGTAATACTTTCAACAAGAGTCAGTTAACCTTCTATTTTAAGGTAGTCCCTTCTAACAAAGTTTAAACAACATAAATCATTCCGCATTCTTTTTACAGTTATCTTAAGATAATCCCAAGCGGCTTCCTGTTCTAATAAGCTTTAAACAACGTAAATTTTGCCCTCTTCCCTTGCTTGTCTGGTATTTACCACAAATAACGTAATTCATTCCACATACATTTTACCCTCATCTCTTGCTTGTCTAATATTTACCACTATCAAATTTATACTAGCGTTTATTTAAAAAGTAACTCAGAACTATAACAACCAACTTTCCCTTCAAATAAAAGTTAAATAGCATGGATCATTTTCAAATAATACTTTCAGCAAGAGTCAGTTAACCTTCTATTTTAAAATAGTCCCATCTAACAAAGTTTAAACAACATAAATCATTCCGCATTCTTTTAACCACTATCAAATTTATGCTAACGTTACTTTAGAATCTAGCTCAAAGTAGTTTCGTCCAGCTTTCCCTTCTGATAAAATTTAGTCCACTTTTTCTACCGGAGAGAGGTCTCAAACCCCCATTCAGTCCTCAACTTTAGGAAGTCTTTTGAAGTATCTAAATTCTCGATCTGCGTTCTTCTGCTTCTCCGAGGGAGGAGGGGCTGCCCCCTCCATCTTGCAGCCGCATGGCCAGCCGTTTGCTTTCTCCTTCCGCTTGTCTCTCCTCTCTTCCGAGCGCGTCAGGAAGTCCCGCCTTCAGAATCCTACAATAGAAATCTTGAGCCTCCGAAACAGAGTTAAGACGAAATCTTTGATTCTCAAGTGTAACCGTGATGCCGGCAGGGGCCTCCCATCTGTATCGAATCTGTTGACTCCTAAGCTCTTTAGTTAAAAAGGCGTAGTCCCTTCTTGCTCTCAACATCTGGAAAGGAATCTCTTTGAAGACAATCAGGTCCTGGTCATCAATTCGGAGCCTGTTATTATGAAAATTTTGCACAATCGCGTTTCTAGATTCTTTTGTAGAGAAATATATAATTATGTCCCTCGGGAGCTGTCGCTGTTCCGCTATCAATGAGTTCTGGCGATAGATTTTCCGAATCTGCCAATCAAAGTTAAGTCCCGGGCTTCCCAGCGCGTGGCTGAAGGCTTCAGCAAAGGTCTGTTTTAAATTCTCTTGCTTCTTTTCACGGAATCCTCTGACTCTAATTGCAAATGCCTTCCTATTAAAATTTAGTATCATAAGCTGTTCTTCGTTATTTCTAATTTTTTCTTGTAAAATTTGAATATTGGTAGTCAAATTAAAATTAGCCTTCTCCAGACTTTCCAATTTGTTTTCTATTTCAGCAGAGTAATCTGACAGGGCAGACACAGCTGCAAAAGTATTCGCCTTCATTTGATTAACTTTAGATTGTAAATCATCAAATAATTCCAATACAAATTCCCTGATTTCTTTCTTAAAAGCGTTAAGCATTTTAAGGAGATATTCCTGTGTTAAAAGTTCCCCAGCAGAAGACATAGGAGACAAAGGCTGTGTTTCCAATGAAAATTCTTTAAATTCTTTTGTAGCAAGACGCTTCTTTGATTTGGATGGCATAATAAATAAGCAAGTAAGCAGAGCTTCGCTCCCCTCTATTTCCAAAGAAGAAAAATTTATTTTCTTAAGGAGCAGTCTGCAGGAAGATAACACCGGCTAAGTATATCAATCATCCACGGAGAGAAATCGCCATTTTGAGGTCTAATTAGACAAAGAAGTCTCTAAGACGAATGGTGCTGGTATTTACGATAGTACTGAAAACATAAATCTCACAGGGGTGGGACCCGCCCGTATCAATTCTAGCTTGAAAAAAACTTTGTCTTGTCCTGGGGGGGGGGGCTAGCCTGTCTGGGGCTGCCAAAAAAAAAAGGCAGCTGAGAAGAAATGGCTGGAGATAAGAGCTCCGCTTCGGCCGGAACTAATCTCTTTCCACAGCCAAAAAAAGAAAAAAGGCTGTGGTTTACGATTAGATCCTAACCTACGGGGCTATTCTCCCTGCCCCTTTCTTAGCCAGAAAGGGGTGCTATCTATGATCTTATTTAGATATACAGACCAGATCTCTGAGGAGTTCGGTGGAGCCCTCCTCGGCAACAGGCCACGCCCCCCGGAACCAATCGAATTTCGATTTTTAAGTCCTGGTATCTTGCGATTTTTTCATGTTCCTTCTCGGCGACCCTGCTATCACCTGGTATTGCGATGTCTATGATTGTGACCTTATTTTTCTCAACCAGTGTGATGTCTGGTGTATTATGCGCCAGTATTTTGTTGGTTTGTATACGGAAATCCCACAAGATCTTGACCATCTGATTTTCGGTGACTTTTTCAGGCTGATGTTCCCACCAGTTTGTTGCTGTTTTAATATTATAATTTTTGCACAAATTCCAATGGATCATTTGTGCTACTGAATTGTGCCGCAATTTATAATCAGTCTGCGTGATTTTTTACAGCAGCTGAGTATGTGATCAACAGTTTCGTCAGCTTCTTTGCAAAGTCTGCATTTGGCATCATCAGAGGATTTTTCGATTTTGGCCTTAATGGCATTTGTGCGGATAGCTTGTTCTTGCGCAGCCAGGATTAGTGACTCTGTTTCTTTCTTTAATGTACCTGTTTTTAACCATAACCAAGTTTGTTCCCTGTCCACTTTATCTTTTATTTTTTCCAGAAATTGACCATGCAGTGCTTTGTTCTGCCAACTCTCCATTCTTGATTTTATCACATCTTTTCTATATTCTTGTTTTGTCTGTTGGGCCTTCAGTAGATTTTTGTTCTTTACTTCGATTAATAGATGTTCTTGACTTTCTTTTAAATAATCAGCCAGTGCATGTTTTTCTTCTTCAACTGTTTGCTTCACTTGTAATAATCCTCTGCCACCTGATTTTCGGGGCAGATATAGTCTATCAGTATCACCACGTGGATGTAAACTGTAGTGTATTGTCATTAGTTTCCTGGTTTTTCGGTCCAAAAGGTCCAAATCAGCTTGTGTCCAGTTAACTATGCCAGCTGTGTATCTTATAACTGGTATTGCCCAGGTATTTATGGCCTTGATTGTATTTCCACCATTCAATTTAGATTTTAAAATTTTCCTAACTCTGTTGGTGTACTCTCGCCTGACAATAGTTTTTACTTCTCCATGCTTGATGTTATCCAACTGCAGAATGCCTAAGTATTTGTAGGCTTCATTTTCTTTGCATTTAATTAGTTGGCCATTGGGCATTTCAATTCCCTCAGATGCAGTGATTTTGCCCCTTTTTATGGATACAGTGGCGCATTTTTCCATGCCAAACTGCATTGAAATATCGGTGCTGAATACTCGGACTGTATTTGTCAATGATTGGATTTCTATTTCTGACTTTCCATAGAGTTTCAAATCATCCATATATAGTAAATGCGAAATTTTTTCAGCTTTTTTGGCTGTTTGGTAGCCTAATTTCATTTTTTTTAAGATTACTGATAGTGGGATCATTGCGATGATGAAGAGAAGAGGTGAAAGTGAATCACCCTGGAAAATTCCTCGCTTGATATTAACCATTCCATAGCTCTCATTCCCTACTGCCAACTCAGTTCTCCATTGTTTCATTGCCTTTTCAGTAAAGGATGTAATATTTTTGCTAATGCCAGTTGTTTCTAAGCATTTTATGATCCAACTATGTGGCAGTGAGTCAAATGCCTTTTTGTAATCAATCCAGACCATATTCAAGTTCGTTTTTCTGTTCTTACAATTTTCTAATATCATTTTATCAATTAGAAGCTGATCTTTTGTGCCCCTGCTCCTTCTTTTGTTGCCTTTTTGCTCTACTGGCAAGATGTTGTTTGTTTCCAAATAATCCATCATGTTATCTGCAATAATGCCTGTGAGTAATTTGAAGGTTGTTGGTAAGCATGTTATTGGTCTATAGTTTTCAGGTGTTGTTCCTTTAGTTGGATCTTTCTGAATCAAGTATGTTTTTCCAGTTGTCAACCATTCATCAATTTGGCCCTTTTGTAAAATTTCATTCAGTTGCCTGGCCAATATTGCATGTAAACTGGTCAGATATTTGAGCCAGAAACCATGTAATTGGTCCTTTCCAGGTGATGTCCAATTCTTTACCTTTTTAACTCGATTTTTGATCATCTCAGTTGTTATTTCTAATACTTGCATTTGTTTGTTGCCAATGCTTTTCTCAAAGTCATGTATCCACTTTGCTTCCTTGTTGTAGTCCTTTGCATTTTCCCACAATTCTTTCCAGAATTCAACTGTGGCCTGCTTTTCTGGTTTTTCACTTTTGGTGTCACCATTCACATTAAGACTTTGATAAAAACGCTGTTGGTCTGATCGAAATTGCTGATTTTGTTTATATTGGATGATTCGTGCCTCATATCTTTCAATTTTTCTAGCTGTTGCTGTTATCTGCTGTTTTACAATCTCTACAGCTTCATTGATGTTTCTTGTATCCAATCTATATCTTCTGATTAGCCGATCTATGATTTTGTTGTTTTTAAGCCGTTGCTCATGCATGTTCTTTAAGTTACTAGCATCTGCCCTTAATTTTTTGATTTTTTGTTCTAGACGGATTTTCCACTTTGGCTTTGATGCTTTTTCTGTTGTGTGACTAGGTACTTTAATTTTAATGCCTAGTTCATTAGTGACTATTACAGCTGCGCTGTACATTAACTGGTTTGTTTCCAAGATGGATCCTGATTCAATTGTTGAAAACACTGCATTAACCATTTTCATGATAGGGGCCAAAATTTTCTTAGGCACAGTTTTTAGTGATGGTAAATGTTGCCTTTCCTCATTAAGCAGAAAATGCTCCATGATCTTATCCTTCAATTCTTTTTGTTTTTGAGTTAGTTCATCAGTTGGTTCAGTGATAACTGGTTCTAGTGGTGGTGATGTTATTTCCTCCCTGAGAGCTTCTTCTGGGAGTTCTACTATAGTGTCTTTAGTTGTGTCTTGAATATCAGTTATTTCCGCTTGTGATATTGTTTTTTGGGTTTTGCAATTTGCCTGAATTTCCTCATGTTCAACTTCACTAAACACTTTATTCCGTATAATAAATCGCCTTTGATCTGCTAGTCGTTGTTCACTAACATTTGAATCTGGATATTGTTGTTTCCATAATTCATACATTCGCTTTAAATAGCCTCTTTTTTCTGGCTCTGAGTTGTAGTAACAGGCCATTATGGCACGGTTTTCATCTGCACTATATTTTTTTCGTTTTGTTGGCTGGTCCACTTGTAGCCCACTTGTCGACGGATGTCCAGGGACCCCAACATCCGCCGCGGCCCTTGTTAACCCGCGCGACGACCGATGCGGTATGGAATTCTTATTCGTTTTTTTCACCATATTGTTTGGGTTGGCGGGGTTTTTTTTACGGGACCAGATGCCAACCTGATCCCAACCTTCCTCCTTTCTCATCCGGGCTTGGGACCGGCAACGGAGGAGTTGTTGTTATTATTATTATTATTATTATTATTATTATTATTATTATTATTATTATAAATTGCGGCATAATTCAGTAGCACAAATGATCCATTGGAATTTGTGCAAAAATTATAATATCAAAACAGCAAAAAACTGGTGGGAACATCAGCCTGAAAAAGTCACCGAAAATCAGATGGTCAAGATCTTGTGGGATTTCCGTATACAAACCGACAAAATACTGGCGCATAATACACCAGACATCACACTGGTTGAGAAAAATAAGGTCACAATCATAGACATCGCAATACCAGGTGATAGCAGGGTCGCCGAGAAGGAACATGAAAAAATCGCAAGATACCAGGACTTAAAAATCGAAATTCAACGACTATGGCACAAACCAGCAGTGGTAATTCCAGTGGTAATTGGCACACTGGGTGCTATTCCAAAAGCACTGGAACTACATTTAAAACAGTTAAAAATTGACAAAATCACCATCAGTCAAATGCAAAAAGCCGCACTGCTTGGATCTGCACGCATATTACGAAAATACGTTACGACGTCCTAGGCCCCTGGGTGGGGCCCGACTAGTAACCAATGCCAAATCTGGCAAAACAACTGGCCGCTGTGATACAATTGTGTAATAATAATAAAGTTCTTGTTCCTAAGTTATATCTAGGTTCCTTAAGCTATATATAGGATAGGTTTATAGAGTGAAACACTTTGATTATAGTAAATTGAAAAATTGGATGAATTATTCACTGGAAGTATGTCAATCAGCTTTGATTTAATTTGGATGCTTGAATCAATTAGTACAATTTTAATAATCAATTTCAATGTTCCAGTTGATTCAAAAAAATTAAAATGATCTAATAGGTACCTTTGAATTGACTCGGAGATTGAAAGATTTAATTTAATTCAATTTGATCCAGAGCATTAAAATGCACATGAGTATGCACAGAAAATATTCAAATCAATCTGAATCTGTTTTGAACTAATTAGTTTGAATAATAACATTGACTTGAGATTCTAAATTGATCTGACTTAATTTAAAACACTGAATATTAGTCTTGTTTTATTACCTACTCCTGTCATATTATTAGCATAAAAATCATATAAAGATATATAATGAGGTTGTACTGCAATACATTTTTTGAAGATAGTAGAAATACAGATATATACTTCTGCAAAAGCTTGATTCGACATTTGTAAATTCACACAAAGTTCACACAGCTTATATTTAAGTAATATTTGAAATTTACTCATTTAGTAGCTTTTGTACTCTGTAAATATTGCAGGACAATGGTAAAGGTTTTTTTTAATTAAAAAATCCAATCCTAATGTTCCATTAGATAAATAATGGTCTTACTTAAGATTTGAGAAGGTATAAGCAATAATTTATCAGCAGGCTGGAGCCATTGAAACAGAGAAATGCAAAACTCTTAGAGAATGTTCATTTCCAACTGCAGACAAATGTATTGATGTACATATATTTATATCCTGCTGCAATTGCATGCAGAGTTTCAGAGATTCACAACATGAAAAACAATAAATAACAAGAGACATTAAAGATGCCAAACCTGCAGCCAAAAATTCATGGATGTACATTTCAGATTGCATCAGGCATCAGCTCCCAAACACCCTCCAGGAAAGCCCATTTTCACAAGGTTCCAAAACATAGTTCGAATTGAGACAAACATACTTTTCATGAGGTCATTCCAAAGGGCCAGGCCAGGGGTGGGTTTCAGTAGATGCACACCACTACAGGTGTACCGGTTGGTGACATTTAGCGTGCTTTCTCGTACCTGATCTTCCGGAGGTCCTGCACTGGAACACTCCCTCTTCTGGCCAGCTCACCCTGCTTGCTCCCCCTGCCCACCCAGTCACCATTTGCTCACTTGCCCTGCCTGTCCATACCATGTTTGTCCCAGCCACCAACTTCCTTTGCCTGCCCAGCTGAGGCTCCAAGGCTGCAGGTGGCCAGGGAGGTGAGAGGGAATGCTGCCTGCCCCTCCAGAAGCAACAGGGTGAGCCCTGGGATGGTCAGCAGCCCACACACCACTGCCATGTGACTGCTCTTCGGGCACAGCACCTGTTCAGACGCAGATGCAGCTGGCAACAGAATGCAAAGGAGAGGCCACCCAATAGAGTGTTCCGAGGTCAGTGGGTTGCGGAGGTTACGCAGGACTGGAGGTGACAGGGAAGCGGGACAGCGAGGCCACATGGGGTGCCTGCAATGGGACGCAGCAGCTGCCGGATGGCTGCTCCTTTATGCCCTATTGCTGGCAGCGGTTGGCTTTCTCCTGCCAATCCTTCCTCTCCAGGTGTCTGGGTGGTCCCTGGGTGGGTCAGCAGCACAATACCATGAAAACATGATAAAGTAGTCATTTCTAGACATTTTTAGTGAATTGTTCAGTCGAACAGGTTTTGCTTTGACCTTCAAACAGTTTTACTGTATAACCTCAATTCTCTTTAAAGGGAATTAAAATTGAGCTGAATTATGTGGGTTAAGCATGTCAAGAAATGCAGCTGGCCAGAACACTGCAATGGGTACAGTTAGGAGCAGATAGGCTTGCTTCAATTTAAATGAAGATGTAAGAATTGAGGTAGAGGAAAAAAAATAATGTAATCATATTAATTATGCATACAACTTTGTTCCTTGTTAGCACTGTTCTATCGATACCTCTTAGGCAAATGACTTTTTATTCAAGTTATAAATGCCATACATTCTTACTATTTGTAACAAATCATAGTGGTTCTGAGCACTAGTTTTTTATGAGGATTGTTGGCATTTTTTTTTTCAAATGGTAAGATTTTTAAAAAAAATCAAGATCTGAACATGAGCAGAAAGTATTATACTGTACTTTAAGGGGAAGTATTTCAAAGCATAAACTTAAGCTTGGAAAAATAAGAAAAGTGTTCAGTTGCAAAATATCTGACGACTGTAAGCACTGCCTTATCGTTATTTATTTTACCATTCATTTATTTTAAAATTGTATTAATAAGTCACATTGGAATGGCAATTTAGAAGACAGACAGCTTTAAGCACAGTTGCCTAAACTTGGTTGTCCTCCTTTATTTATTTATTTTTTATTTCAAATTAGTCAAATATGTACAAGATAGCAGGTAGAAGTATGAACATGGACATGAACAAAGAAAATGAATACAAATAAATGGGGACAATAGGACAGGGACAGTAGGCTGGTGCGCTTATGCACCCCCGCTTTATGGACCTCTTAGGAATGGGGTGAGATGCATAATAGACAGTTTAAGATTGAAGCTGTGGGGGGGGTTGAGGATGTAACAATAGAGTCGGGCAGAGCATTCCAGGCATTGACCACTCTGTTGCTGAAGTCGTATTTTCTGCAATTGAATTTGGAGCCTTGATTTTCTATCAATTGTTAGTCGTGGACAGGTAGGACATTGTAGCAGATTTGTAGAAATAAAGACGTAGATTTGTGTCCTTTAAACTGAATGAGTTACTTCGAGTACAGAGAGCCTATTCATTGAGACTTGAGAGAGAACATGTTACAAATAACATGCTATAACTAACCATTAATAGAAAGCTGGAGAAAATGTATATTCACTAACACGGAAATCAGAATGACTGTGATTAGGATAGTGTATGTGGGTACTATTATATGTACTTGCATAATGGCCCTGACATTTTCTTTCTAAATCAACCAAAAGAATGCAAGTTTGCCAAATTTTCTGATAGTTAAATTATCTGCTTCCAAAGAGCAAAGTTCAAGAAGAAGTCATCAGTTATTTTTTATTTTTTTTGTCTGTACCCCCCCTTTTTTGTCTGTACCCCCCCCTTCCCTGATATGATTTGTTAGCCGCCCTGAGTCCCCTTCGGGGGAAAAGGGCAGCATATAAATATAATAAATGAAATAAATAAATGAATGAAGTAGCAATCATATGTTACCATGCTTAATGAGCTGCGATGATTCAGAACTAACATAATTTGACACAATAATATAACGACTTTACTATTTCAAAACTGCAAAATAAGGTAACTCAGAATTAGAATTGAAATTCAAGATAACTGTTTGTTCTTTTTCACCCTCTTGAAAAAAAAAAGGTGAATGCAACATAAATAACAAATGATGAAAAGACTCTTCCGTTTTCCAAATAGGTCCTGCAGCATTTTATCCATACCTGCAAGGTAGATTTCTGTAAACTATTTCCCAGCTTTGAATTTTATTTCTAGTTGGATGACAGCTATTTGCAGATGTAGGTACTTGCAATTAAAAACAAAGCTAGTGGGTTTCACTTTGTGTCTATCATTCTTTAATAATTAAAAAAAGGAGTTGCAGCGGCTCAGAAGTAATTATGTTATTCATATCAGAACTTCGGATCAACTATGAATGTTTTTTTTAATACTAGAACAAAATATGGATGCAAAAGGCTGGTGTTCTTCAGTTCTTTGAAAGAACCAAACAAAGTATAGAATTATAGTACTTTCTTTATAGAGGGAATAATGAATTGAATATTTTCCCATTACCATAGACAAAGCTAACTTTCCAATGTTTCCATTGGAACTACATTGCTGGTATATACAGTATGTTGTCAGCACTAGTACATTTTTAAGTGTAATATACATGTGAGAGTAACTACCCCCAACCTATCATTAAAAGATTGGAAACAACTCCCATCACTAACCAAATAGGTTTGCTGGAGTGATGAGGGTTGACATTCAACCACACCTAGAGAATGCCAAATTCAGAAAGACTAAGTTGAAATATCATTTCCAAACAATACTAGTTGCTGTGGGTTCAGTGGCAGGATTCCAAAATGTTTACTACCAGTTCTATGGGCTTGGCTTGGTGGGTGTGGCTTGGTGGGCATGGCAGGTGAAGGATACTGTAAAATCTCTAATCCCTCCCCATTCCAGGGGAAGGTTACTGCAAAATCTCCATTTCTTCCTGATCAACTGGGACTCGGGAGGCAGATAATAGATGCGGGCAGGGCCAGTCAGAGGTGGTATTTACCGGTTCTCCAAACTACTCAAAGTTTCCACTACTGCTGGATACCACCTCTGTGTGGGTTGGTTACTTTATTCATTAAGTTTCATTTTATTTCATTTCTCCCTAGTCTGGATTCATCTTCCATAGAAATTGGATGAATTTTGGATGTGGTTGATTCTTTTTCCACCATGGGAATTTGTATGAAATCATTCTGAATTAATATTTTAAGCATCCTTTTTATTTTAAATAGAAAAATTGTTCCAATTAACTTGGGAATCAGTGTGATTCTCTCTCTCTGTTCTTGTTATTTTTTTTGTCAAAATACCATACCATCTCATCTAAAGTCAAATTATGGCATATTAAATACTTTCATACTATTGGGTAAGAAGCACTAATCTCTTAAACCAGTGTTTTCCTACCTGGTGCCTTTCCAGCAGTGATGGATTTAGGCTCACTGGTGCCCTAAGTACTGACAAATCTTGGTTTCCCCCCCCTTCCTTTGTACATACTGTACAAAACTTCATTGTTTTTTTTTTCTTTCTCAACTTTGTGATGCCTTCCTTGGGTCTGGTGCCCTAAGCATGTGCTTAGTCTGCTTAATGGTTAATACACCACTGCTTCCCAGGTGTATTTGTGCTGTAACTCCTAGAATTTCTAGATAGCATGGTTGGCTGAGAAATCTGGCTTCAATTGTCTAAACACATCTTGAAACTGACAGTTTTGTATGTATGTGTTTTTGTATATTTTCTGATTTTTATTACTGTGTTAGTATTTCCATGAGGAAGGGTTTTCTCCCCCCCCCCAAAAAAAACAGGAGCAAACGCATATGGAAATAAATAAGGCTGTGCAGTATTTCTTAAAACAAATTTGGACGGCTCATCTGTGTTCACGAGGAATTGTTTCTCTGGTATCACAAATACTTTGCAGCTGATAAGTAGATTTACCATTGGCTTATTTTTCTATGCAAAGCACATTCCCTTTAGCTGTGGTCCCTTATGAGTAGCATGGACCCTTTAGGTATCTGCATTGGAATATAATGACCTCTCAAATATCCCTGCTTCAGTTTGTTTTTCCTTTTGCATAACTTTAAATGACTTGACTTTGCTTTGTAGCCTAGGCTAGCTACTGCAATATTGGTTAAGGTTTCTGAATAGGAGTGACGAACAATGGCTGCTTCATTTTGCTCTTTGCAACATGGAATCACTTTGTATCAGCAATGGTTTGGGGCTAAGATACTCCCCTCCCTGAACCTGAATTGACTTGTCTGTTGTGAGTTGTTTGGTTGTCCCAACTAGCAGGATTTTAGAGAACCTAGAGTGAGGAAGATGCTTTTCCATTATTGTGAAATAATTCTTGTTGTGAAATAGTCTACCACTAGAGACGAGGCTTGCTCAACTTCATGACTCTATGTTAAATGGAGATTTTGCAAAAGGGCTTTTTATCTAGTTAAGATACCTGACAGGTGAAGAAGCTTCTCGGATAAGAAGCGAAATGTCTTCAAAAGAAAAAAAACACAACAGTTGCCTCCTGAAAAAGCACCTTTGGGACAACCATGACTTGGATGATTGAGAATCTCTTCAGACCATAGTACTGTATATTTTGTATTATGGTATACTATTGCACTATGGGAGTTTCCCTTCATATACCACGAAGAATTGAATGATTGCAGTGGTTTAAACATGTAACAAAATGATATATCTTCCTTTCTTATGCTCTGAGTCATAATTAGTGGACTATGTTGTTCTCATAAAAAAAGAAATATGCAAAACTGAATGGTTGTAATGGTAATGTCTGTTTATAAGATAACTCTGGACAATTGTATGTAAATAAATGAGTAGAGTTGTAACTTGTGATGATTATCTAGGTACAAAAAGGCTAGAGAAAAATTCCCTGAAGATGGACTCCAACATGAGTCCAACAGCGCAGAAGACCAACCCTCTGGTCTTGGAGACTGACCGAGATTGGATCCTGCAAAAAGTCAACCTGGGATTTTTTTATTCACTTCATATCCAAATTAAGAACCAAGCTGTTCCAGCATCAGTGTTGCCTTGTAAGCACACACAATGCATATGTATAAGTGGTATTATTTTCTTATTTTGCAATCAGCTTAAAGTGGCTTGTACCTGGAAAAACAACAACTATATGCAATCAATTGATTGCTAAAGAATTAATATCCCACTAGGATACTTTCCTTTATAGGTAGAGTGGAAGATGAAATTTTAAAATCAACCTTGCTGTGCAACCAACAACAACTTCAGTTAAAAATGTGAGTCTATTCAAGAAAATGTCAACACCCTTTTCACTTAACACATCATGTTAAAGCAAATATTGATTTGTTTTATCGATAACAAGTAACAAGTTGCAAAATTTATAAATACATAGACTGCTTTGTCCAAGGTCTCTTTGTATCAAATGTTACGGCATTTGCCTCTGAAGAAATAAATGTTAGAGATGGATGATTCATTTCTTTTTCATTCAAAAGCATATCTCTTGACTTTTTTTGGTAAGAGTTTGAAAAATTCAAAACTTTGGTTGAAAGTTTTCTTCAGTTCTCGCTGTGTTTCTGTTCTTTCCCAATGATTGACTTTCAATGTCAAGTTCTGTTGAGGTCAGGTTTTTCTCAGAATACCAGCTAGCCAGCATGTGAATTAGAAGCTGTGCTGTGAAAGGCCTTGTTCAGAATGCTTTAAGGAAATTCATGCCAACAAGAGCAACCCTTTGCACATCAGGCATTCAAGTAAAAAATATATATGCATAAATAACTTGATATCCATTGGTAGAAACACGAAGAAAAGGGAACACTTTAGTACTGCATCTGATTCTCAATAAAACACTTTAAGAAATATTCAGAAAAATTGCACTACGAGAAGCAACGAAAAATATCAGGATGCTGGGAAACAGTTTTAAAAAGGAGTTTGAGAGAATTCAATTTATGAAGAAACTAAAGCACAGAGCAGTACAAGAGCACGTTTCAAATATCTGAAGAAGCATCACAAGGAAAAAAGGCCATGATCTCTTCCTGATCGTCTCATAATGCAGAAAATGGAATAATAGTCCGAGTTATAAGAAACACATTTGGGTGGAATGGTGGTGGATTTATTTATAAGAGGTATTCATCAGTGGATCCAATTATCATGGATGTGCCCAAGCATAATCTGGACATCTAATTTTCACAATGATTTCAGATTCTGCACTGAGCAAAGGGTTGCAGTTGATACCCTGGATTGCTTCTTCCAACTCTGATGCAACTGCAGAACACATCACCTTAAGAGACTGTGAGAACAAATCTGCACGTAAATGAGAATATACAGTTTCAACAACATCAATAATTTCCTGGTTTAAACAATACAATCCATTGGAAGGTGAAAAATAAAATAAAAAACCTTTTAAAAGTTGATTTCATGCTGTATCAAGCATAATTGGTCCACCTCTTCCACATCATGGTCCTTTAACCTAGGTTTGTTTGCTCCTGTCAAACAGTCACCCCCACAGGCCTGCAATGCAAGAGCCTTCTTATCTTAAAGTACCACCATAGTTACTTTAAAAAAAATAAAAATGTTAGACTTTAGCACTGAATCAAATTCATCTCTGGGTAGGGTAAAATATAGGCAGCAACGGCTGTAAAGAAGTCTTCCAAAAGTAAATTTGGCTGGTAGGCAGGAGGTATCGTCACATTTATTCATGTTGTGGGGGTGTTTCTCTATTTCGATAGCTTCCATAATCATTCTCTTATTGAAGTGTTCAGTTTTGGAGATTAACCTGGTTCCTTCAAAATTAATATCATGTCCTGTAGCTTTAAGGTGCTGGAAAAGGGAGGAAGTTTTTTTCTTTTTTTCTTACTGCGTTCTTGTGTTCTGCGATGCGTGCATTTATTCTGTTTGTTTGTCCTATGTATATTGCAGGGCAGATTTTGGATGGAATTTCTTGACTCCTTGGTTTTCTAGCTGCATTTTGTCTTTGGGGTTTCTTAAGATGTTGGGTATTTTTTTGGTCAGTGTTGAAGGCTGTCTTGATATTGTGCTTGTGGATAATTTTGTTGATTTTATCTGTGGTGCCTTTGATGTAAGGGAGGAGGGCAATGCCGTTGTCCTGTTCTGTATCTCAGTTTTTGGGGAGAGTCTCCTTTTGGATTGTTAGTAATTGTTTTTCTTTGGAATCCATTGGAGATTAATACATTTGTGAGAGTGTGTAATTCAGTTTTCAGGTGGTCTTTGTCGGCTTGGCGTTTGGTTCTGGAGATGAGGACCTTGGCTACAGAGTTGATCTGTGCAAGGTGGTGATGGAATTGCGCGTTGAAGTAGCGGTTGGTGTGTCCTAGGGAGCCGTTGGTTTTTTTGTAGATTAGGACGTCCAGAAAGAAAAGTTGGTTGTTTGCTTCTATTTGTATTGTATTGTATTTTATTATTTGTATGCCGCCCTTCTCCGGGAGGACTCAGGGTGGCGAACAATTCAAAGGGGAAAAAAAGTGGGAACATAAAAGACAAAATACAAATAATAAAAGTAGGCAACAGTCGCACAACCATACATGTCGAGAGGGGAGGGAACTCATCACCCCCAGGCCTGCCAGCAAAGCCAGGTTTTGACGGCTTTTCGGAAGGCCTGGAGAGAGGTGAGGGTCCGAATCCCTGCGGGGAGTTCATTCCAGAGGGCCGGAGCTGCCACAGAGAAGGCCCTCCCCTGGGTAATAGCCAGGTGGCATTGGCTGGTAGATGGCACCCGGAGGAGGCCAACCCTGTGAGATCTAATGGGTCTGTGGGAGGTAATTGGCAGCAGGTGGTCTCTCAAGTACCCAGGTCCAATACCATGAAGGGCTTTATAAGTTACGACTAGCACCTTGAAGCATATCCGGATACTGATCGGTAACCAGTGCAGCTCGTGGAGGATAGGTGTAACATGGGTATACTGAGGTGCACACACAATCGCTCGCGCGGCTGCGTTCTGGATGAGTTGAAGTCTCCGAATACTCTTCAAGGGCTGCCCCATGTAGAGCGCATTGCAGTATTTCCACGGTGAATTGTATTTTGGGGTGTAGGCTGTTGAGATGTGTGAGGAAGTTGTCCAGTTTTTCTTTTCTGTGTAGCCAAATCACGAAAGTGTCATCTGTGTGTGTGTGTGTGTGTGTGTGTGTGTGTGTGTGTGTGTTTATATTTTAACTCATTTTTAATCTATTTTTGATCTATACCAGATTTTTACAAAAGCACATACAGTGTGGCTACCATTTGCTTTAGATACATTTTAACAATACTACAAGCCAGGATTTTTAAGAATGGGGAAAAGGAGAAAGAGACAGCATCCTGCAGCACAGAGTTCATCCAAGCCATTGAAACAGCAGAAAATGGAAGAATATAGTGCAAACAGACAGTCTGTTCCAGTAAGTAACTCACGTGCAGTCGCCTTATCAGATAAATTTAATTTATGTCACTCATTGGAATGGGACTTACAAACCAAACTTGAAAGCAAACAGCATTCCCTCTCAGAGAATGGTTCCCCTCCTTGAAACTCAGCAGCAGCCTTCCTTGCACAGGAGGGAGACCTAATAAATTTAAAGGGGGAAAATGTGACAGATTTCCTCTCTAGACAATGTTTGCTTCCAGCTCAAACTGTAAACTCAATCTATGAACTTTTATCAACTGTCATAAATAAGGTTGACTGCCTTGTAAAGTTTGTTAGGAGCCACCCAAATACTGCAGAAAGACTTGAGAGGACAACCAGGGATAGATATGGGATGGCTAATTCAGAAAATGAAACTAGAGAAGGGCCTTGTCTTCCTTCCAAAAATGTGAAAACTCATTAAAAAAAACAACACTCAATCAGGCAAAGGCCTAAGAGATGACCAGTATAACTACAGTCTGCAGACTAACCAGGTTACTTTGGAAATATACGACAAATATACGGTAAAATGAAGACAAGGAAAATCTATGTTGTTTCCGATCATGGCTACAGGAAATATCTTACAGAGGGAACAAGGTTTAATATGTAAGAAAGGGGAATTTTCAGACTTGCACATTGACAATGTTAAAGAGTGGGAAACTCATAGGAAATTATGTTCCTCAAGTCATTAGTCCACACTTTGTCTCACTTGTGAAATCCAATGCTATGCAAGTACATTTATATAAAGGAAACCTCATTTGAATTCAGCAAAGCTTACTCATGGATAATCATGCATAATCTTAATTTATAAATCAAATAATTGAGCCTTTCTCCATCTTCCTCTTCATACCCAGTGGAACTATTTCTTGTGAAATATTTCCATCTCCTAATGATAATGCAGCTACCTCTTTATTCGTCATGTTTTGAAAAGTAAGGTACAGAAAGGAATTGTTTTTGGAGTCCCAAGAGCAGGAAGAATAAAATATTTGCTCTGACACTTGGCCACAGTGTAAAATATATGACAGATTTTAAAACCTCATTGTAATTGAACCATTCTTCCACTAACTTTTATAGGTTTTTTAAATAAGTAGAAATGAGAAGAGAATTTATGAATGTTTTCATCTTTTATACTCTTGATCCCAAGTAATCTTCCTCAACAGATTTTTTTTTTAAAAAAAGAAGAGGTGTAAGTGGCTTTACTTCAAAAACTGGCTGCAATCAGGATAAAGACTGTGTGAAATATTAATGATCTCAATTCAGCAGTGACTTGTTGGGATAGAGGTCACACACAAGGTCTATAGGGTGGCATTTAAAAGGCAAAACCTTCTAAAATAAAATCTTCAGTACTTTAAAAGAGAAAAAAAGGGGAGAGTCATCCTGTTTTAATAGGAATTAAGGAATTAATACCTCTTTTAAATCCTATGTTCCAGCAGCTAATTTATATTATAATCACTTGTCACTACATCTGCTCCTAAAAGCATTTGCCTCTTGAGTTTATGTCCTTCATCTTTTCCTTATCCCTTTTAGGCTCTCATATCTGAGCAATTAAAGTGAGAAGTTTTTTTTTTTGCTGTCCAGACAGGTTGGGTCCTAATCTATGCTAAGTATCCAACTTCAGTTCACTTTAAGAAATGGATGTTTCTTTTAAGGGAGAAAAGATTAACATCTTCTTTAAAAAGGACAAGGCAATAAGGCCTAATTTGCATTTAGGAAATATCATCTTTTCTGACATGGAATAGACCATGGGTGTCAAACTCATCGCATCACGTTGCCATCATGTGATGTTTTGCAACGTTTTCCCCATTGACGGAGCTGGGGTGGGTGTGACCTGCATGTGACACATCTGGTCCATGGGCCACCAGTTTGACACCCCTGGCACAAATGAAATGAGAGCATCATGTGATAGAGGTTCCTGCTGAGTTGGGGAGCTTGGAACTTTTGTGCAGGACAGCAA
Organism: Thamnophis elegans; assembly: GCF_009769535.1. Taxonomy (NCBI): domain Eukaryota; kingdom Metazoa; phylum Chordata; class Lepidosauria; order Squamata; family Natricidae; genus Thamnophis; species Thamnophis elegans. The sequence goes on along the minus strand of NC_045541.1, from coordinate 18,086,661 downwards.
AATGAATGTAATTTCCCATCCCAGTAGACTTGTTTCAGACTTCAGTGTCACCAAAACACAATGGAGTGCCTCCCTCCCAAAAATGATGAATTCATTTCCCCCCACTCTTCCCAAAATATTTAATTTTCCTCCAAAAATGATGGTGTTTTGGGTTTCACAAGGTTTCACAGATCATAAGGAGCCAAGGTGGCACAGTGGTTAGAGTGCAGTACTGCAGGCTACTTCAGCTGACTGCTAGCTGCAGTTCGGCCGTTCAAATCTCATCAGGCTCAAGGTTGACTCAGCCTTCCATCCTTATGAGGTAGGTAAAAATGAGGAGCCAGGCAGTTAGAGGCGATAGTCTGACTCTGTAAACTGCTTAGAGAGGGCTGTAAAAACACTATGAAGTGGTATGCAAGTCTAAGTGCTATTGCCATTAGTTTTGTAAAAAAAAATATGAATGTTTAAATAAATAGTTAAAGTCTAAAGTTCAGCATAAATCGAGAGAAGAACAGAACTGAGATCGGGGAGTGGGGAATGAGAGGGCTCTATCAACATACTTTTTTGTAAAATGCTTTTTTTAAAACATTTTTCTTTCTTTTTCACTCACACTTAGCCCTAGGAAGGAAGCAATAGAAAATCACTTCTGACAAAATGTTGATAAGAAAACTGCAGGGGGCAGTTATCATAAGTAAAAAATGACTTGAAGGAACAACTCTCAAGCATGAGTATGACATGCTACTATGTTTTTTCCCCCTATACTTTAACATTTTTTTGTGTGCCTTCACATCTGTCTTGTCTCCTGCTTGCTGCCTGGACTAGTCCTTGTAGTTTTCTTGGCAGGATTTCAGAAGTGGTTTGTCCTTGCCCACTTTCTATGGCTGAGAGACAGAGACTAGCCCATGGTCACCCAAGGGCTGAGAGAAAGGGACTGGCCCAAAGTCACTGGTTCTGTGTCTAAGGCAAGTCTACAAGTCACAGCCATCTGGTTTCTTGCTAAACTATGCTAAATGGCACTCAATACTTGACTAAGTAATATATTTCAAGATGTCATTATTACATGTATTTGCAGTTTACCCATATACATACTTGGTTTTGGAAAAGCTGCACAAAACATTTTTCTCCACACAAGTCACATAAGAAATTAGAGGAAATATTGGTTGGAAACTTACCATCATCTCAGATACAAGGGAATTCTTGCCTTTATGAATATTTTGAAAGACAAATTTGATTTTGCTCAGTTTATTTTCCCAATCTTAACTTCATTCTGTCCTATTTCCATATCAATTAGGGGAGTCTTGATTATTCATGAGAATAATTCTCTTAATTAAGCTATTTTTATTCCACTATGTTCCTAATGTAATAATTTGAGCTTCCCCAAATCTGATAATTTATTTGGATTCAGTTGATCTAGATTAATCTAAATCAAGAATGTGGCCCCCCCCAAATATTACACCCCATGCAGAATTCCCATCCCATCCCATATATTTAAAATGCAGAGGCTATGCAAACAACCGGCTGGTGTTATTAGTATGAGATGAAATGCCATCCATTCCAGGAACAATTTACAAGGGATAAATAAGCCTTATCAAATCCTTCTTACTTATTGGGAAGCTGGAACTGTAAAAACTAGCAGTCTCTGGGTGCTGCTTGCTGAGCTTGTTGTTGCTGAGCATGTCACCTTTAATATCAGACACCTTCTAAGAAGAAAGGGAATGGAGAACGAGCAAGGTCATGATACTTGCAGTCCACTTTAAATTAAAGATTGATATCTCAAATCTTCTGTTTTACTTCGTATAGCTAACCATACCAGTCAGTTAGCAGGGAATGACAAACCCAAAGAACTGCCTTGCTTCTTAGAATAATTTTCCTTAATTAGATACTTTCCCAGAAAGTCAAGCCTAAACCAATAGGAAAGTGGATGTTAGCCAGACTATGATTGAAATACCAGAATCCTCAAAGGGCTGTTGGTCAGGGTAGTTGACACTGCTCCAATTGCCAGAACATAATTGAGCAGAGATTGCTCATTTGATGTTGCTGTTCGTTCCTGCTTAATTGGTTGTTGTGGGTAATATTTATATTTGATTACATACTTTTCCCCCCTTCCATACAACTCTCCCAAATGTTTCAGTTCCTGGATACCCTCCAACCCATAGTTAGATACTCCAGAGATCACTGATCTACTTAGAAAACATTTCATGGATTCATGAAGATCCTTGTGGCCCCCCAAAAAAGCTTACTTCTCCTGCTATTTTGACAATATCACAGATGCAGCATGCCTCGTGACAGTGCCATTAAGACCCTAATGTACTGTAAGATTATTAAATAAATGTTAACAAAATACAACTGTTAAATTACCAATAGACTAATTTACAAATGAACAGAAGGAAAGTAATGGGAAAAAATATTTCTGTGGGTGTCTTCCAAATGACACAAATTGCAATGAAGTTGATTACAACATTAAACTAAGTATAACTGAGACTATTATCTAGGTCTGATAGTTACTTCCTTAGACTAAATGTGCAGTCATAATGAGTTACTCTGTAGAAAAAAAAATCTACAGATACTTAGAATCAGACTGCAGACTATTTTTGTGTGTGTGCATATGAAGGACAGAAAGAGCATAGAAGAACTCTGATTCATTAGTTTTTAAATGTATTTTCTCACCCTTTCTTGGAAGGATTGTGATACATTATTTTAGCCATAATAATAATGTGCAGAGCAGCAGTGATGAGATTCATTTTTGTTACTACCAGTTCTGTGGGCGTGGCTTGGTGGGCATGGCATGGCTTGGTGGGCGTGGCAGTGGAAGGATATTGTAAATCTCCATTCCCTCCCAACTCCAGGGGAAGGATACTGTAAAATCTCCATTCACTCTCGACTTCAGGGGAAGGATACTGTAAAATCTCCATTCCCTCTCAATCATCTGGGACTCAGGAGGCAGAGAATAGATGGGTGGGGCCAGTCAGAGGTGGTATTTACTGGCTCTCCAAACTACTCAAAATTTCCGCTACTGGTTCTCCAGAACTGGTCAGAACCTGCTGAATTCCACCTCTGGGGAGCAGGGTTCTGATCTATGGAGATGGGGATCATAGATTAGTTTGTATCAGAAGTCACAAACTTTGAATAGCAATAGCAATAGCAGTTAGACTTATATACCATTTCATAGGGCTTTCAGCCCTCTCTACGCGGTTTACAGAGTCAGCATATCGCCCTCACAATCTGGGTCCTCAGTTTACCCACCTCGGAAGGATGGAAGGCTGAGTCAACCCTGAACCGGTTTGAACCGCTGAACTGCAGATAGCAGTCAGCCGAAGTAGCCTGCAGTACTGCACTCTACCCACAGCGCCACTTTGGCTCTAATGTCCCCATAGTTATAAGCTGATTGTTACTTTCATATCATTAACTGTTAAATTGTGTGTGTGTGTGTGGGGGGGTGTTAATCCGCACCTGAAAAAGCACTGGAGATATAAAGAGAGGGAGGAGAGAAACAGGGTGTTGTTGTTTTTTGCTTTGGCATCATATGCAATACATTAATTTAGTTTCTACAAAAATTGCTTCCTGAGATTTGCCTTAAAAGTTTGTCCTTCTCTATATCAATAATAGGGGACAGGCCTTCTTTGTTGTAGCACTTGCCCTCTGGAACAGCATCCCTTCAGATATTTGGGTGGCCCCCTTCTTATCCTATTTTTAAAAAGAGCACTAAAATATGCAAACTAGCAAAGAGAAGCGGGGAACAAACCCCAACCCCATATCAACCCAGCTCTGCATTTTTGGGAATGGATACAACATTCTTCCCTTGTCCCAAAGGTGCTTTTTCAGGAGGCAACTGGACTTTCTTGTTTTTTCTTTTGAAGAAGCTTCTTCAGCTCTGACAGGACGTGACCTGGATGACTGAGAATCCCTATAGACCATCCTTCCCTTGTTCGTTCTTGCACTAACTGAAGAATTTAAATTTAAATTTTGAAGAATTTCACCCTCTGGCACATTTATAAAATATAAAACGTTGAGCCACATGGAGGGAGAATTCACTATGTGGCCTTTTCTCACACCATTTCTTTCTGAGAAACAAAATACACTGATGTGCAGAAAAACCGTTGAGTGGCTTCCTATTAGGTGCCGTAAACCAATCTCCTAACAGTAACAATTTCCTAGGTGGTAGGGTCCCTAATACTGCAGCTTCTCCATTGTATACAAAGATTCAATAAGTCTAATATCTCTTGTTGGTGAAGCAAAAAAAACGCCAGCAAACAAAGAACAGTGTTGCATTCCAAACTCTCTGGAGAATTGTATCTCAACTGTATCTGGAGAAGATTCGCCCATAATCATTTCTCCACTGTTTACAGTATTATTAGCATTGTGGAATACTATGTACTTCATCCATTTGGTATCCTTCAGAGTTGATGTTGCACAGTTTCTTTTAAGTCCTTTTCAAGTAACAAGTAACACACATCAGGTGTGATTATTGAAGGACCATGAAACATCTGCTGTAGGTTCATAGACACCAGTTTTTAATTATAAATCAATATTAGTAGGCAACATGGAACATGTGGTAGCCATTTATACTGTGTAAATGTGATATTATTGATGGAAAAGATTCTTCTATCCTCCCACAACCAAAGTGATCTGAAAAAGGCTAGTTTAGAATGATTTGTTGAAGATATTTTTGAAGCCAGATGGTAGGCATTTTCAAATGCTACATTACGCATTTTCTCAATTTAGCTTTTCCACTGGATTTATCAACATAGGTTTTTTTTTTAAAAAAAAAAAATCTTAATGTCATTAATAAAAAATCCTTTGAAAACTTTTAACATTATCAAAATATAGAATATATTATTATTATTAAAATACAGAATACATATATGCTTAACAAATGCTGGTGACAAAACATCAGCACATTTTGCAATTTCATTTATTTCTTTACTATACTGCATATCTGCACTTCTTGTTTTTATATACCATAATTACAATACAATGCTAGCTAGCAAGATGATAGATAGATAGATAGATAGATAGATAGATAGATAGATAGATAGATAGATGATAGATGATAGATGATAGATGATAGATGATAGATGATAGATAGATAGATAGATAGATAGATAGATAGATAGATAGATAGATGCTTTGTCTTCTAAACCACAAGTTTCTGTTTCTTAAAAAATGAGCCAACAGTTGTCTAGCGTAATCCAAATTTAATCCAGTACTTGGCACACCTTTTCACAGCTGCTACGATAGTCTTTCACAGATAAGAATAGAACAGTTACTATGCATTATGGCATACATGTTAGCTCCATTAAGCAACCATTCTGTCTATACTTTTTAAATCTTTTCTTGACTATGACACACAAATATAAAGAGTAAATCTAGTCGTAATACTAAATTGTTATTTTCAATACCTGTAAACGGTTAAGAAATTCCAATCAGACTATGCCATCATGAAAGAACTAGAGCCGTATTGTAAATACTTAAGAAATGATGACTTTGAGGGACTTAAGTTATTTAATGAATGAATGAATGAATGAAATTAATTAAAGAAGTACTTTGGTCCAGCCGTTAAGGTATCAGGGTAGAAAGCAGGGATTGTGAGTTCAAGTTCTGCCTTAACCATGAAGGCCAGATGGGTGAATTTGGGCCAGTCACTCTCTCTTAGCCCACCCCACCCCACCCCACAGGGTTGTTGTTGTGGAAAAATAGAAGGTGGAAGATGTGTTGGACATATTCACTGCCTTGAATTATTTGTAAAAAAAATAAAATAAAGGCAGGATATAATAAACAAACAAACAAATTCAAATCTGAGTCAAATGGGAGATGCATTAGAAGTTCTTAACCACAACCTACAGCAGGGCTGCCAAACTCACATCCAGCAGGCTAGATGCATCATGTACTGGCCATTCCCAGTTTAGTGAAAGGGGGAAAAAGTCATGATATGTCACACTGTTGCAGCAGATTGAGGTTTGTAATCTACTTACGAAAGACCAGGACTTGAGACCACGAAGGTGAGAGAAACAGGTTTATTTGATGCATCGAGTTCAGTGTGTTCACACACCAAAATCTGAACTGCCTGGGCTCTGCCCAGGATGCTGCTTTTATGCCGTGTTCCACACTGTGCATTCTCAAGGCGTTTCCATACACGAGACAAGCATGACATTTCAAAAAGGAGAAGTTCCTATAATGTCTTAAGCTGTCAGCAGTTTTTACCTCTGTTCTATCTCTCACCCACGCCTGGCTTCCTGTGCCTCTCCTTTACAGGGTCTTGCCACAATGTTCAGCCCTATTTTTAATACTTATGAGGAAGTTGGAGAGAAAGTTCACTCCAGCTAAAAGTCAACTTTGGAACTCCAGGGCACTAGAATGAAAAGCCAAGCTAATATGAATTTATAAGGTCCATTCTATTAAGACCACCTAACCTGGCCAGCCACTGGTGGGTTTACCTGTGCAACCCCTCCTGCATCAACACAAACCCATGATGATGCGAGTTTGATACCCCTGACCTACAGGCTGTCAATGGGGAATAAAAGCAAGCTTAAATTCAGCTGAAACAAAAAGCATTGGCTATTTAGATGTTTTCTGAATCTGGAATTCCATCAGCTTTTTCTCTAAGGAGGCTCACGATTAGGGAGCTTCATGAGTCCCACCCTTATGGGTCCTACTGGATGAGCAGGTGAAGACTGTGGTCAGTAGATTTATTTTCCAACTTTGGTTAGTTTACCAGAGGGTTTTCCAGAATCTTTAAAAAAAAAGTTGACTAGTTTGAATGGCCAACTAAGTCTGGTGCAATGTTGTTGATGCCATATGTATAATTGTTAATATAATAGGAAAATATTGTTACATTCTACTGTACTTGCATGTGTTTTATTCTTTGCATTGATTTTGTTACTGTTATTATTTGGGGATTACTGAGAATCCTTAAACATTTCATAAACAAATATGCTGGGCAGACTGTGGTTACAATAAATGGATAATAATAGCTTAATAGCTTTTGGCGAGAGAGAAAAAATGTTGTTTGGGCAAGGATCATCTATGGAATACAGAGACAAGATCAAGTTATCCCATGCTTGGTTAGTGTTACTATAAATTATTTAAGGGTTTTAAGCTTGCCTAGATGATGATGATTCTATAGATTGATGGGAACTCGAAATGCTTATGTACTCAATCATGCATAGACGTATGCCTAAATAATTTTAATTTTGTTTTCTATCAGCTCTTGCATGTTGCAACAAGGTATAGTTTTCTCTATGACTTTTTTAAAAAATCTGCTCTGTGAGAGACAGCAAAATTGTATGTGTATCACTTCTGTATATGAATATCGGAAATCTTACACTAAAGTCATAATGAAAATATGCAGTTTTCATGCTTCTGAATCATATCAATGAAAAGAAACTACCTAATAGAAGAGATAAAATAAAGATATCCCTCTCTATTAGAGAGTATGTTCCTTGTCAGCCACTTGTTCTGTAGCTTTCTACAACAAAGATAATCTTCCTTGACCTTAAAAAAATGTTAAGATGTAATTGACGCTTAGTCGCAATTTTTAGACACTATTATGAAAAAAAACTATTGGTTCTCTATCCATTATATATTACTTTTCAGTGTTTTAAATCACAAAGTATGTTTTAAATATATCCTTATTCAGTATATAGACCAATCAAATGAATAGCTACTGAAAAAGCAAAACAGAAGGAGAACAACCTTTTATATATTATTATATTATATAATAATATATTATTATTCTAATGACATAAGGTTACCTTAAATTATTTTATTCAAAAATAATAAAACAATGCTGAAATAAAGTATAAATGAAAGTATACGGGTCGTCTGCTGGGGGTTCGCAGGGGTTCGAGAGAACCTCTAGCTAAGATTCTGCGACAGTTCAGAGAACCCCCAAATCCCACTCCTGGTTGGCACTGCCCAATCCACCCCTCCCACGAGCCCCCCCCACAGCCCATTTTGGATGCAGGTAAGTGCAGGGAGATTGTGGAGGCTCAGGGATGGTGAAAAACGGGCCTACCAGTAGTTCAGGAAGGCCAAAAACAGGCCTCCAGAGCCTGGAGAGGCCCGTTTTTGCCCTCCTGGAGGCTCAAGGAAAGTCTCTGGGTGAAAATCCCCACCATAGTACAGAAGATTGACTAGGCCACACCCACCATGGCCACACCCACCCAGCCAGCGGGCAGAGAACCCCTTGGTAAAATTTTTGAAGCCCACTTTCTCTGGTTTTAGGGCCTGGATATCTGTTTTGTCTTGCACTGATTAAGGAGTTAATAAGGGTGCACATTTTATTGCTTTATTATCTTTATATGTACATTTTTGTTTTTAAACCTTTTAGTTGCCAAGAATTATATGATTAAGATGGGTGCCCATACAATATAATTTTGCAGAACGAACGAAGGAATGAACGGCATGTATGAATCCAGCAGTGTGTGATATCCTACGCATTTCTAACATAAAAACAGGCTAAGTGGAAGAGTTTTGTTTGTAATTGCCTTACTTTGCCTTTTAATTTAATCATTACCTTCTTTCATCTGCTAGAGGAAGAAATGTAATTCAAAATCTGGGTCTATTTAATGAGTAGTGTTTGAAAAACTCTGCAAAATTCAGGGATTTATTCAACAACTAAAAAAAAAAAATTAAAAACCAGGACAAGCCAAAAAAAAAAAAAAAAAACAACAACCCTAGAATTGCTTATGGCAAGTAATCAGATATTTGCCAAATTCAGTCAGCTCTTCATATGTTTGTTTTTAAATGAATTCCCCAGCCTTTGAGACAACTCAGGGATATTTTATTTAGACATTTCAAAGTTGAATGTTGTTAGCATTTCCCTTAGCTGTGGGTGAAATGAAAGTGTGCTACCAAGATGACATTATCTGATAGTCAGTTCAGATATGGGTTGCCTTTGTTTTTTTTCCGCCTCATGTATTGCAATAACACAACGGGATGATCTTATGAAAGGAAATATCAATATTTCATAATTTCAGAAATTCCCCACAAGTATTCACAATAAAACACTTTGCCAACCATCAACAAATCATATCCTTGCAGATTTAAAAAGCAGTTGCCAAAGGAACTGCTGAACAAACACTAATCCAGAAATGAGATCAGAATCTAGATATTAAATTGGATGCCATTTCAAGTGGTGGGTGCTGAGTACTCCTTAAAATAAAGGCTAATGAAGGATAATAAGAACAATTCAAACGAGGGCCATGATAAAATAAGATTTTGGCTTCATGCCTTCCCTGGCATGTGTACCAGAAAAGATTTCAGTTTGACACGAATACTGTCTATGTTGGTCCTCCTCATGAGTCAGATAGACATCTGGCAAGTTTTATTTCCAAAAACGGGTGACCATTCTGACAAAGATAATAACATTTAACAAGAATCTAAAAGAGTTTATTTCTGTCTCTTCCATTTCTCTGAAACCAAGCAGAACCGTATTACGTTTGCAAATTTCACCCCATTTTGTTGTTTTTTGATACTTATTATTTCCTGGTTTCCTTTATTGATGAAAGATTGAAGTTTGGATTTTCTTAAACTTGGGGTGCAGCGGTACCTAAAGCAGTCAAAATGCATAAGATGGCAGACGGTGCAGTGACCTCTGTTGCATGCCGTGATGTATTGTGAAAATAAAAAGGGGGCAGTGCTTTAGTTGTAGATCCGCAATTGCCACCCTTCAGCCTTTGACATACAGAAAAATAAACAACCCCAGCCAGTTGGGTGACAGCTACAGCAAATTGTGATTTAATTGCCAAAGTAAGGATTGAACTGAAATATGTGTGTGTGCTTAGGCAAATGATCAGCCAGATACAAAAGGGCAGAGTTCAAAGATTGTATTATATTCAACAAAATCAGTTAGTGATATAAAAAGATTGCATTATATTCAACAAAATCAGTTAGTGATATAAAAAGATTGCATTATATTCAACAAAATCAGTTAGTGATATAAAATGCAATCTAATGTTCTATAGCTTATGCAGCCTCCTCCTAAAGTCCACCAAATAACCTCCCGACATTGTTACCTAATTGTAATCCTAATACGACAAAAGTTGGTAATTATTAAATAGATGGATATCTTTAATTTCATTTAAATTTTAAATCAAATTTAGTTGTCTCCACTATTTTTGGTGAGCAAAAAGCAATAGAGTAACAAAGTCTTTGGTTGGGGATTTTTTTTTGGGGGGGGGATATTAACTTGTATAGCAACTAAAATTACTTTACTATCGAAGAGCAGCGATAAACAAAAGACACGTGGAAGCTAAAGAAAATTTTGAAAACAGTAGCTTCTTGTTAATCAGTCTTTTCAGCCCACCAGCTTCAAATAACTCTCTCCCAATCTCCCAATCAACTTTTGTAATTAAGAGTGAATCCTTCTCTTGATTTTAGTTATTGGTGTGGGCAACTTAGTGTTGCATTTGAAACCTTGCTTAATCTGTCCCAAGCAACTATGGGGGATCATAAAAATTCTCCACTGCTGCATTAGCTTCTGGTTTCTGTATACGCACCACTGCCGCCATCTGGAAGTTAGCAGAACTAAGCAAATATTTGCAAAGATCTCTCCCTCTAGTGGCTAATTCCTTCCAACCCTTTTAATCCGAGCGGTAGTGTTTTGAGATTGTGAAGCAAATGA